>NC_135172.1:3447136-3759636 GCF_041146795.1 Maylandia zebra
CACCTTACTCCTAGTAATACGATTACTATCTTGTCTCTGGATGTTTCTATTGAGACACTCTGGGGCCATCCTATTCATACATTTAAAGACCAATTTAAGAAAACACAAATGATTAATACTCTTAAAGCTAAGGAGATTATATTTCTTTAAAATGAGACAATGATGCCACTGAACAGAGTTTTTAACCATTATTTTTAAAGATTGGTTATATAAGGACACCACAGGCTGAAGTGTAGATGGTGCTGCTTGGGTCCAAACTGTCATACAATGTGAAAAATGAGAGAATATCATAGAATGCATAAATATCTGAGCTCCTGAAGTGGGTATATAGTGCCGAATTAACTTAAAACAATTCAGATTAGCCTTGACCGTCTTAGAGATCTTCTTTACATGCTTGTCAAATTTAAGATGTGAATCTAAGATTATTCCTAAAAACTTAAAATCTTTGACCTCCTTTATTTCTTCGTTCCCTGGGTTGATTTTAAAATCATCAGATGAACTTTTTTAAGTTCAATAGAAGATGATTTTGTTCCAGCCATTGTTGGACATCATTTAGATGTACCGTTAAGGTGTCTGCTGCTTCACCAGGTGACTTAGCTGCTACATGTATAACTGCATCATCTGCACAAAGCTGGCAGTTAGCTTTTGGACAACTGGCAGGCAAATCATTTATAAACAAACTAAACAGCAATGGGCCAAGAACAGATCCTTGGGGAATACCCATTCTGTTTTCCAACATGGACGACTTGTCTTTATCAACCCTCTCACAATAGCAATTTGCCATTTCTGTGGAAATTTTTGGTCTAAAACCAAACTGCATTGGATGAAGCCGTAGATTAGTCTCTAAGTAATCAATTAACTGTGCTGCCACAACCTTCTCAAGCACCTTTGAAAGAACAGGGAGTATGGAAACTGGACGATAATTACATATCAAATCACGCTCGCCTCCTTTAAAGACCAGAGTAACTGCAGCCCTTTTCCAGTCATTTGGGAACATCCTGTTTCTTATCGATAAATTTATAAGATGTGTTAATGGTTTTGTCAAGAAATCTCTATATTTTTTAATAAAACAAGTATCCAAGCCATAAATATCCTTTGCCCTAGAATCTGATAATTTCTTAATAGCCTCTGTGATCTCTGCTTCATTAACCTCTTCAATAAAAAATGAGTCTGATGAATCGATAGGGCTATTTTTAATAGTTACAACTGGAGAGCTGAAATTTTGCATGAGTTCTTCTACAGATTGTATCAAATATTTGTTAAAGTCGTATGCCATGGAACCCTCGTCGATAATAATTGTGCCATTTATATTGACTTGCTCAATTTCCTTCCTGCTAGATGATCTGTTAATTAAATCGTTTAAATGCTTCCAAAGGGAGACATTATGACCTTTAGCTTTTTCTATAATGTGAGTGTAATACAAAGCCTTAGCTTTATGTAGTTCCATAACTACTTTATTTCTTAAGCCTTTATAGATCATATAATCCGCACTACCTCTAGTAGTTAAGGCTGTTTTTAAAGCCAAATCTCGTTTTTTCACAAGTTTATGTATTTCACTATTTAACCGTGGTAGATTTTGCTTCCTTTGCTTAGATTTGATACTTTTGGTATATTTAGATATTACTTCAGTCTAAGAGCTAGTCATGGAATTGCAACACAACTCCAAATCATCTGTTTTTATAAGATGATCCCAGTTGCAATTCGCAAGTGCTACGAGTACTGATTAATTACATTTAATAGGAGTTATTTTAGGTTTGGATAGCGTAGCTGATTTTAATAGCAAGTATTACGATTAAAAACAAATTGTGAATTCTGATACTGAACTTCTGCAGTAAATATTGAAAATTGATAAATGAGTTAATGAAATAAATGACACCAATGAGTAATTCCTTTTTCTTTCCAAGTAGTTAAATTGCAGCTGCTGTTATTGGTTATAAAGTTATTCGAGATTGGTGACTGAAAGGATGGAGTAACTATGGAGTGTGTCATTTGAAGTGCCTTCCACCAAGCTGCCAGGGTTGAAGCTTTGGAAACATTTATGTGATAAACAGTAGATCTGATAAATATATATCTTTAACAACTTCTTGTTCTGTATCTACGCAGGCGGTGTCAGATTGGGAGAACTTAAGCCAGCTAAATAATCAATCAATCAATCAATCAATCAATCAATCAATCAATCAATCAATCAATCAATCTTTATTTATAAAGCACTTTTCATACAAAAAAAAAAAGTAGCACAAAGTGCTTTACATGGTTAAAAGCAGCCCACCCCATCCCACCCTCCAACTCACTCCCCACACTCTCATTAACAATAATATAGTTCTGAGTTCGGAGCTTCTAATTCCCTTTGGGATTTAGATTTTTGCATTGCTCATATAAGCTTTATATGAGACGTTTTATTTTTCCAACAGAATTTTGATGAAGTGGAGTTGAGAGACTGAAACCAAGTATTATTTGGAGAAATGGGAATGATGGAAAATAGACAATTCATTTTTAGTAGAACTGACATTTTGATTATTGCTATTCACTCATAGAGTGAAACAGGGAGCTTAGACCATTGATTTAGATTGTCTCAGACCTTTTTTAATAAGAGGAGCAAAATGAGGCTTTTTGACAGCTTGGGAGAAATATTGATTCCAAGATATTTAACGTTGCAGGAGTGCTGATTCCAGAGGTCCCACAGCCTGCTCGTCTATACAGAGTGGCAAGGCTAAGTTTGAACAATTCATGTAGTAGTTGGAAACCTTTGAAAAAGCATCAATGGCTGTAAAAGATTCTGGAATGAAAGAGTGTGGGTCTTGCATTAATAATAACACATCATCTACATAAAGAATGGTTTATGCCTCTGATACTTTGCTACTGCAGCTCCTAGTGGTTCACTGAATAATGGAAAGAGATACAGTCTAGTGTCACTGTGGAGAGTGAAGCTTGATGAAACCAACCCATTACTGTGGGTGTAATGTAGAGTGCCTCAATCCAGTTAATAAATGATTCAAAGAGAAATTTCCAGTTAAGTCTGTCAAATGCTTTTTCTGCATCTAATGGTAAGATTAGGGTGTTAGATTGATTGATAAGTGACACCTGAATTCAGTTAAAAAGCTTGTGAGTATAGCTGGATGAATGTCTAATTGTAATAAAGCCAGACTGGTCAGGGTGAATAAGAACAGCTATGACTTTAATTAGTCTAGATGATAGAACTTTGCTTATTATCAATATAGCTCACAACTTTTACTGTTGTTTTTTCTTTATTCTCTTAAGTGATCAAGCTATTTGCTTGATTTATTTTTGTTCTGGAACTCATCATGTCTGAGTCGCCCAGTGAGGAAAGTTGTCTTTTGATTTATTAGATCATTAAATTTCATTTTAGATTTTCTTAATTCACAAAGTACCATTTTTAGATTGATTAGTGAGAATGAGTTTTCTAATTCTGGTTTTTAATTTCACTTCCTGTTCAATGTCAGTCGTTTTTTCATATGCACAATATGAAATGATCGGACCCCTTGCCGATTTCTCAAGGAAGAGCTGGAAAGATGTTTGGAGAATCAGTTATTTCCAGAATAGATTCCCAATCCGTTTCTAAAGCATCAATAAAAACTTGGTTGCTAAGCACAGACTTCTTGAAAATTCATCCGGTAATCGCGGTTGGTAGTTTTTCTTAAAATGACCAAAAACTGGGGAATGATTGCTGATCATCTTTGAGCGAATTCACCTTTCTGAAAGGGAGTGTGCTGCTAACGATGAAAAATCTGTTCTAGTGAATGACTGATGTGCTGAGAAATGTATGAATATTGTTGTTTATGTGGATGATGAAGCTCCCAACTATCACCAAGTCCAAAATCAGACATATGTTGTTTTAAAATGAATGTTGACTGCGATGTTCTGGTACTGCTAAGATAGGTAGGTTATTAATTAACTCCAATTATTAAGAAGAATTTACGGGGGGGAAGGGGGGGGGGCATCTTTATTGGGACCATATAAATTCGCTGTCGTCAGGGGAAGATTTCAATAAAGATGCTGATGATTACGAAACATCTTTCTGGGTCTGTGATTGTGCTATCACGAGCGGTGAATTTAATTCTGTTATTAATGAAGACATCAGCTGCTTTTATCCTGGCGTTATACTTAAACAGAGGACACTTCTATACTGTACCTTTTGCATCAGTTAAATGGTTTTTTTAATACACATATATCTGCTTGAGGTTTGCTGAGGTAGTTTATCACTTGAATGCTTTTTGCCTGGTTTCCCATACCACAAACGTTCCGGCTGACCAGCTTACGTGACAGCATTCCTTATAGGGAAGAGAATATGTAGCGTGGGTATGCTTGTCCAAGTGAGAGACAGTATGACATGACTGAAAGTTAGTTGGACAGATTTAACTCATTCACTGCCAGCCATTGGCAGTGAATGAGTTAAAAGTGGCTGAATGGAGGGTAGAGAAAACACATAATATGTAGTAAGAAATAAAAGTGAACATAAAGAAGGTAACAGAAATACATAACAACACATAAACACTGAGCATGATCAAAAAGAAAGACTTTTACAATGTAGCTGACAAATGGAGACTATGGTATAGAGTGTACATCAAACCAACCGAGGGGTCAAAGCACCCATTAATATAAAGTTCATCAAATGAAATGACAGCTTTCATTTTCTTATCAAGGTACAGGGAAAAGGCATTTGCACTGTTCCAGAATGTTCCAGAATTGCAGAATGGGAATTGATCATTTATCCAACATTGTTCCTTTTTTCTTTTCCTTGTTTTTTCACCAACTCCTGGTGTTTAAAATGTTAGACTTTTGCAATATTTGGGCTCGGGATCTTTCAGTCTTTTTTGGGTTTGCAGTGGATTCAGTCAAATGTAACCTTTGAGGCTGTATTGGGTGAGATCTTCAGATCAAGTCATTTAAAATGCTCTCATGTGCATGAGAGCATGAGGGTGGGAATGGATGTTTGTGTCTGTGTGTGCCTGTATGTCTGTGTCTATATGTCAGGTTGGGTATCAGGCGCCACCTCTCTGTGGACATCTCAGGCCCTCCAAGGTTTGGAGGCCTATCTCCCCCCACCACCACTTCCCCTGCCAGTGGCGGACTCCCTCAGACGTCGGTGCGTTGGTGGTTCTTTGTGTCTGGGGGTGGGCGTCCAGGTACACACCGGCTCACTCCTTTGTGGCCGCTTATCGGGGCCTGGAGCCTGGGGCTCGCTCGGGCCACCCCCCCCTGGCTTCTGCTCCGCGGCTGCTGAGTGAGCCCTCATCTGGGACTCTCCTCAGCTCTTTCTGGGACAGTGGCGCAGCTGCCCCTCTGTTGGTCTTCCTTGGTCTCTTGTGTTCTGGGGGCCTCTGGATGTCTGGAGTTTTGATCTCCTCCACACCTGCTTCATGCCCTGGAGGACGGGGCTGTGGCCCCCCCACACCCTCTAGCAGATCATTACATGAAGGAACCTTTTAAAAAAACAAGCGCGTCCATGCTCACAGGTGTACACACAGGTGATCACACCCACAAACTACACCCTTTTTGGCTCCTACCTCAAAGCACACTGTGTTCTGTTGATCTTATGTGCTGCACAATAATGTTTAACATTTAGTATTTACTGTCATATTCCCATATATCATTGTGATGTTGTTTATTCTATTACTCTTGTTCTCTTCTGCTTGTTTTCTTTTTTCTTTCTCAACAGGTGAAATTAGAAAAAAATAAAAATAAAAAATAAAATAAAATGCTCTCATGTTCGATAGAAGAGTGATGGCAGGATTCCACGATATCAGAGAAGACGAGATTGTCTCTCGCTGAGCAAATTGGTAGGTCAAGAACCATTTGTTTAAATTGTGTCTTTGGATGCTGTGGTTATTTTGTCTGTGGGAGTTTTGACCAAAGCTTCTAACTGCTTGTTGTCTTCAGTTACAGTCAGTATTTGCTTATGACAAATGTTTTATTTCTTGGAATTCTTTGAGTAGCAACTTGAAAACAGGGATTCTTGCGTTTAGAGTTTTCAGGTTCTTGTCGATGGATAAAAGAATATCACTGACCTCTGAAGAAAAGTTTGATGGTTCTGTCTGAGTGGGTGAACTGGTAGATGAGTCTGATGAAGCAGGTGTTTGAAGAGAGAGTGGAGCTTGTTGTAACTCTGTGTCCTTTTTTCTTGCCCCGTGTGGGGAGTTGGTCATCACACCCAACAATATATTGTTCCAGTTTGTCCAGTTTGAAGAAGTAGCAGGAGAAAACAATGATCTTCTTTAACAGTTATGTTGTTAAATGAATTTATTCTGTTGTACTCAGTAACTGTTTATGTCTAGCAACACACCAGGTCTTGTGGGAACAGCAATCAGAAAGCTTTGTGTCATGTGTCAATGTGTGGCTGCACCCACATGCAGACACCCAGGCAGGACTGAACTCAGAACAGCTTTATTGCTGCAGCTCGAGGAGCAAAATAAAAGCAAGACTAAACAGGATTTAAGCTCTTACTGGTTAAAAAGCTGCTGAACAGGGAACACACGGGGAAAGTATGACGACGATTTGACAAAGACCAGAGGGAGATGCAGGCAGTAACCACACAGGAAGGAATCAGGGCAGAGAGGAAACACCTGGGGAACATGGCTGAACGGAATCTAACTGACAAGGGACGGGAAGCAAAACTGAACATAATGCACACGGGACAAGAGACTATCAAACTAAGACAGGAAACATAACAAACTCAGAGACTCAGGCTCGAGACACCAACTGGAAACAGCAACAAAGTAACAGAACACAAACACATGACTGAAAGAGGACACAAAAGCTTAAACAACTAACTAGGAGACAGAGCACAAGGAAAGAGAGACATGGAGACATGACAGGAACCAAAGATGAAGGTAATTAGATATCACTAACTGAGAACACAGAAAAAACTAATAGACCACAGACTATGACCCTAATATGGAACTGTAAGCTATCAGACCAGAGGTAACATGGAGGGTGACATGAGAGGGGACTAAAACTGTTACAAACCAATGACTAAGAATATAAATAACAAAACTCAGAAGCAGAAATGAGAATGACATTAAACTATGAAGGCTAAATGTCAGACCTAGAGCCCAACTTATTTCAAGCTGAAAATATAAATCCAAAGTCACTAAAGCCAGAATACATAACCTAAAAAGCTCCTAACAGGTAGCTGTAGCTCATGCTTGGTGAATAAACTGAATTTTATACTCAAAATATTTCATGTGGTTTGGGTGAGAAACTGCTTTCAGGGAGGAGGACACATGGCACCTGTTCACGTTCACGTTTTTAAAGTATGATTCAGACAGTTAGGGAAATTAGAATTGTTGGTCCAGGCTGATGTGACCATCTCAGAACAGCAGATCTTACAGGAGGGTGTGATGTCTACTGCTGAGGACGGATGCACTGTAGAATGTGACACACTGAGGAAGTGGACATAATAAAAATGAAAATTTCAAAAGCACGCCACGTCATGGTCGGTGCCAAAAATGTTTCATTTCCCGTCCTTCATTGCATTTTTTTCATTGCTGTGATTATTTATCAGAAATGTTTTTCAGTTCGATCACTGCCCAGCAGTGATCGAACTGTGATTGACCACATTTTTGGAAGGTCCTTAATAAATGAACTCATCATTTAAAAATGCACCTTGTATTTAATCTGGTTATGTTTGTCAAATATAAACATTTGTTCAAATGAACATGTATTTGTGACAAATATGCAACAAAATTAGGAGGGTGACAAAGACTTTGTCACAGCACTGTACCAATGCATGGTGTCATGGTGGCAGAAATGTGATTCCTTTGTTGTTTTTCAAATACTTGTGCACGTAAACTGAAAAACTTACAAAAACAATCAAAGCTGGAGGTGAAAATGTGCCAAACCCAAACTTATTGTGTTTTATCTCTTATAGCTGGTGTAAAAATCATTGTGAAAACTTCAGTGCTTCATCATAAAGTCCTTACAATACTTGTTTCATATAATAGCATCAGCACAGAAGGAATATCAAAAGTTGTACGGTTTTCAGGGGGTGGAGTGTGTGTTTGTTTGTGCCCAGGTCACTGCAGGGTCATTTCTGTCTGATGCTCACTAATTACGCTCTTTGCATTCTCCTGTTTTCACCCAAGGCCAGACTCAGGCCATTAGAGTTTGTATTAGTTTTCATCAGGACCAGAAAAATCCTCTTTTTTATGGCCCGATACACACACTAACCAGCATACCAGATAAAGTCTTGTCAGTAGATGGCTAACTCACAGCTCTATCAGATCAAAATGTGAAGAGTAGGAACCGTGTCATATGGCATCATGTCTTTTACCTGCTAACGTGGCAGTTATCTGTGAGTGGACGTGCCAAATATCCTCCGGCATGATACCCCAACTAGTAAGCACTTAAACATAGCAGAAAGTGCTTGTGTGAATGGGTGAATGTGCATAAAGTGATTGGAGTGCTCCTGGAGAGTAGAAAAGCGCTATATAGGAATCAGTCCATTTACCATTCAAGTTGATAAATGGACCAAGTTTTCTTGAAAGCGTCTTTTTCCAAACAGCTTCCATGGTACTTCTTGTAATACTCCACCTGGGGCTTTATGTTACTTCTTGTTCATTAAAGGTCAGCGTGTGGTAGATGCAGTCTGCTTCCATTAGCAGAGCAAGGCTACGTTGAAAAATTCCAAAATATAAATCAAGCTGTCTTGTATGAGATCTGAATGATTTCTTGATGATTGGAACAACAATAAATGCCAGAATGATGAAGAATGATGCTCAGTTTCACATGAGTCTCCGCCTTTCAGGAAGTTCATCAGCCTCCGCAGTACTGCGATTGTTCAGCAGCAAAAGGTAAACGTTTTTCTGGCTTTAATGATTAACAAGCATTTCAGCCTGTTGTTTGTTAAAGCATTTCTAGCAGCAGCATTTTATTATGCAGAGCGCAAGAAGCTAAAAAACGGATTAAAGCCCCGCCTTAGCTTTAAATGAAATGTTGCATTTTAAAAAATGAATGTGCTCTGTTCTTCACAACTTCCTGCTACTGCCTGATCAAAAAAGCATAGTTTGTCACAGCAGGCTGAAAACACAGCAACAAATCAATCAGCTGTCCAGTGAAATATGACAGTCATGCAATTAAAACAACATAGCCTCCAAAGAGAGCTAAACTTGTTCTCTTTGGAGGCTAATTTTGACATAACTTTACTAAACACCGTCTTGGTAGTGGGATTAAACAATGTTCACTCCTGGCCATGAACATGCTCTTAGCTTTAATTGCTTCTCCATTTCTCATATTGATCCTTATTATAGAGCAGTTATTTATGCAGAAATTCGAAATAGTACTTGTTCAACTATCAGAGGATATTTTTCTTCCTGTCTTTTCTTTTCTGTGTTTGTTCCTTTAATGTAAAAATGTGAGGATGCAATTATTGTTTTCACTACCCAATCAGCACCTAACTCAGACATAAGTTGTTTTTTATTATTTGCTCCAAGAACATTTTTCAAATGTCAAAACATGAGTACTCTTAACAGCATGGGGTCAAGGGTTATGATTACGTAGCCCTCACAGGATTTAACCTTCTGGCCTGATGAAGAGCACTCAAACTTGAAGCCAACTGCAGTGTAAATGTATTTTGTAAATAAAAAGGGCATTTACCCAAATGCAATGCTACTAAGCTCAGAGTGAGAAAAGGCAAAACACAAGTTTTCATAGTCATGTCACCTTTAAACCACTGACAAAGCTAGATTTGAAATGTAATAAAAACATTTATTATATGAGAGAACATTTCTTGTTTTTACCTTTGAATAAACCGGTTGACATATTATTAAATTAGCAACACTGAATTTCCAATTTTGCTTTTAGTGTTACTTTCATTAAAACCTTTGTGCAGTCTGACCAACTGAGAGTCAACAATCAACCCAGTTACCAGGTGGCGGTTTATTCAAATCGTGACACTGTTTTCATGACACATAAAGCATTACTTAGCTCCCGAGACATTTTGACACCACAACGTGGACACGTCGTCATCTGCCGTGACGACATTACATTTACAACAATAAACTGTAAGAGAAAGACGGAGAAACAGAAGAGATCTTCACATACACCTGGTCCTGTAACCACAGATACTCTGTAATATCAGACACAATGGCTGTTTGTATCCTTCCAGAGGTCACATTGCACATAAATATTTTTCCTTAAATAAAGCAAACACCTCAAGACCCTGTGTGTGAATCTGTGTATGTGTTTGTAATTTTCTGTAATTCTGTGTGTGGGAGTCGCACACGTCCTGGTATGATCTGGTAGAACATAACTCAGCGGTCTGCGCAGATGGACCACTCGTTCATTCCACCACACCGAGTCCAACAGATGACCTTTCACGGACATCAAACAGTCTGTGGTTCGTTTCTGGACCTTAAGTTAGAATATAAAGTGGGATTTTGCTGATTGATGGTGTGTGTGTGTGTGTGTGTGTGTGTGTGTGTGTGTGTGTGTGTGTGTGTGTGTGTGTGTGTGTGTGTGTGTGTGTGTGTGTGTGTGTGTTAATCCTAAATTACAGCAAACTGTCATTGCCTTCGCGTCACACCTGAACAGAGCCTCACGCAGCGTCTCTGTAGCTACTGTTTGTGAGGGAAGCCTCGACAACCTTAGGAAGCCAGGCCGACTCCCGTTTCAGTTCGCCTGGACGCTCTCTCCTATTCGCAGTTCGACGGCCGAGCTTGAGAAAGGAAGGAGTGCTGTCAACCTGCGACAGGAGACATTGAGGCAGAGACGGACTACTGCTTCAGTTCCAGAGCCCAGACATGCTGAGGCCATCCCGTCCGCCCCTTACTTTTCTTATCGCCCGCTGACGAGGAGGACGACGAGGAGTTGGAGGACGAAGTCTTCGAGATCTCCACCTGTAAAAACATGAAATTTATCCTTATTATTTTATTTATTGATACATCTACTCTTTCTTTGAATGCGCAATACTTCAGACTACTACTACAATACCGAACGCACCTAAATTTTATTGATGTCTTGAATGTCTTAAATTGTAGGCAGCCTGTGTCACTGTGTAAAATAATGACAACGATGAGAAATACCCCAGCTACTGTGTACCACGCAGTATTAACGAATGGGTGGAATAGCCACTGTTAACATGAATAAAATAAAATAAAATAAAATAAAATAAAATAAAATAAAATAAAATAAATACATTTGAATAGGAATTCATATTTATTTTTTATTTTTGTTTTTTCCAACTAAGCTTGCGTTTTCAAAAGCCCCAAACGCTGCCCGTTATGACGTATTAGGCCTGATCAAAATAAGTTAGAATATATATATTCAGAGTACAACAGCAATATAGTAAACAGAAGAGCAGTTAGAAGAATAGACTTTGCTATGTTGGTAAAAATAAATAAATAAATAAATAAATAAATAAATAACCACGTTCGCGCAAATGCAGGCACAACGTGGGGAACAACAGAGAGAAACTTTCGTTTCGAGGTTTCGTTCATCCCTTACCCAGGCCTTAGGGTCTTTGTTGTCTGTTTTTCTTTAACAACGACGACAATAATAATAATAATAATAATAATAATAATAATAATAATAATAATAATAATAATAATAGACCTCCTTAACAGGCCAAATGAGATAATCATTTTTAATGAATGAACGGCGTCTATGTAATTGGGATACTGTACATGTCAGGGGAAAGAATCCAGTGCGAATCATAAATTGACTCTATCTGTAGCAATGAGCGCTGACGACTCCTCAGTCCGGCTTAATGTTTTCCTTCTTACATCAAACTCCATAAAAACGCGACACTACGCTTTGAGCGAAGACAGCCTGCTCTAATTCTGCAGCGGTAAACCACTCTGCAGCTTTAGTGCACACATAATCCACCAACCTCGATCCATCCTACACAAGAGGGGAAAAGAAACAAAGTAACTAGTTCTGAACTCGAGTGATTACCTGAAGCCGTGGCGTTCAGACCTTTTTGAACGGCTTTAAAACGCCACGCAGAGAATATAAAGTACAAGTCAAAGAGGACAGGCCACCTGCAACCCCCCCGAGCTGAAATAGAGGAAGTGATTTTATTCTTCAGGCAAAGTGACAAATTTTAATATGCAACTATGACTATGAATTTTTTATATTAGATAAGTAAAAAAAAAGAGAATTCGTATTTCCAACCAGCAAAACTTACGCTAACAAAACATCAGAATTTGTCTCCAACTCTGAGTTTAGGGGGACTCTGGTTAGACAAAGAAGCACTTATTGGCAAATATTGCGTTTTGTTTACGAAATATTTTGTTTATGCTCTGTGTGTGTGTGTGTGTGTGTGTGTGTGTGTGTGTGTGTGTGTGTGTGTGTGTGTGTGTGTGTGTGTGTGTGTGTGTGTGTGTGTGTCATACAATGACCTAATACGTGAAAGCAAAGGCCTGAAAAAAGTTAATCCAGCATCCAGGAATTTTATTGTTAACAGACTGTATCCTTGAAACTAGCGAAACACAAACTGAACTGGAAAAAAACCTTCTGTGAATTGCGTTATATCCAGATCTTAATTCCCTATTTTACGCACTGCGATGTAAACTTACAAAACAACAACAACAAAACTGAGTTTATTTCCTCGAGACCGGCCACGCACCCCTCCCCCTTATTTGCAAGCTTAGAGGTCTGTCCTCTTAAGGACGCTGTAAGTTGTCCTCTGGGTTTCCCACTTTATTATTAATGGAAGACCAGGCTGAGGAACAGAAGCGCCATTATGTTAGTTCACTGATGTAACATAGTGATGCTTCTTCTTATTAATTATTTTGCGGATTTTTTAAAACTAATCAATGGATTCTGTTGACACGTAGGATATAATTTTATTCAGCTGTAGTGTCTCTGTTGGGCTGTGAAAATGTGCATTCAGCCCAAGCCAGGAGTCTCATGAGAGAGCTGACATGAGTTATGAAGTGGACTACATTCTCTTTTTGAAATATGAGGGAAAAAAGAAAGCTCTCTGGCTTCAATTATGCACCACACTTCCTATAGACAATAGACAGGAAATGATTATTCTCCTCCAGTCTCTGCTGTAGTATTGTTTGTCTGCTGAACAAACAATACCACACATGGCCATCATCCACACTCATCTTCTCTGCAGGACAAAGCTCAGTGGTCCCTCTAAGAAAGGCAACTTGTTGTGCTGATAATATTTATTCTGACATAAATAAGCATTATAAAGAAAATGCAGAAGCATGAACCGGTGACATAAGCTATGACCATATAAATATAAATATGGCCTCCGTTTGATATTACTATGTTTTGGCCAGATAAATGCTAGTGTGTGCGGGGGTCAGCTGAATGCAAAAGGCAGGTAAGAATCCGCTGAAATGGAATTTCAACTGTTGGATCAGCCAAACAAATAAATAGCAAACAACTACACAGCCCTCTAAAGCTGGAGCCATGGCTTCCACATTACACATCTGGCAGTGCAGCCAGAGCTAAAAGTACCAAAAGTGACCAAAAGTACATAGCGTTACTGGCTGTAAGGATGATAGTGTTCCAGGCATAATAGTGGTCGGTCTGTATGGCAGCACCTGGCCCTCCTGGCTCCAAACCGTCAGAGAATGGCAGCCAGCTTTCTGTAGACTTATTTCATGTATTTGTAATCTTTTTGTATGTTTATGATGATATATGTTTTTGCTTGAGTGATCAGTGCAAAAGAAGTCATGTGACTATTACAAAAATAGGGAAACACTCTTCAATTTTACTATTTGCTCTCAGTTTATTGGCTATTTCAGCAGCCCATCTCCAAATAAATGTTGCTCTCTGATTACCCCCCATTTGTGTACTGTGTAATTCTAGCACACCATAAGCCCGTGCTGCTGTTTCCCCTTTCCCCTACCACAGTAGATTTTGGCTTGGTCTCTGCCTGTTCCCCACCCCACTCACTCATCACAGCACTGTAGAGACTGTTTTGGATGTCTAAAGGTCTACACACTTATACAGTAGTATAAGTATCACGTCTGCGTGGATAAGGGATGCGTCTTAATGCTGGAATTTAAATTCAGTGCAAATTAATATACACCGAGCTGATAACAGCTCTATCTATTCAGTCCATTAGTTTTCATTCAATATGCAGAAGATTCGCGGCTTGTTGGTGAATCTCGGTCAAATTGCAGCAGACAATTGGTTAAAACTTTATTTACGGTGCCACTACTGTTGTTGTTAACTGAATTTATCACTATTATTGTAGAGAACATTAAACCTAATAGCCGTAAAATATAGTAACTGTGTGCTGATGCCGCTTTATGAATAGGCTGCTGTGGAAAAAACATATGGGCACTCGTGCAAAAGCAAAAAGTACAATTTTAAATGTGTCGATTTTACTTCACATCATGTAAAACAACCCGCAGTTAGATACGAAAAGATGCCCCGTATTCTATAAATTCCAGACTATTCGGAAGTTCATTTTACACAATTTTTTATTTTGTGGAAAGTAAACGGCGTGACTCAGTGTTTTAAAAGAACTATGAACCTTCAGTAAATCCCACGATGCACAAAATGAATGTTTATTGTCTCCTGTCAGACGCTGCCTACCAACAACGTGTTGAAATGTCTCCTTCAATGATTCGTCTTTGTCAAATAAATCGATATGAAATAATTCAGTGTTAGGAGTGAATCAAATTTGTGAACTTAGGTAATTTGTTGAGTCGAGTAAAAATAAACTCATTTAATTCGTCTTAAATATAAGGTCACCATTGGAAATGATTTATCCATTTGGTTTGGAAAAAAGAGTGTCTTGCTTTGCCAGATATACAGTACAGAATTCTAAATCTGTAATTGCCTGTAATTATAATCCGATTTTAAACTGTTGTTACTTTTCTTCGAAAGTAACTCTAAATCCATCCTGCCCACTCCAGCGTTAGAACCTTCCTTTAATAACTCCTTTACTAATGAACCAGCTAACCAGAGACAATACTATATGTGTACTGTTTGCGTTAAGCGATTATTATAATGAATACCTTTTAACCTCATTTTCACAACAAATAGTGGCCGTAGAGCACATCTTACCGCCTCTCTTTTCCGCCGTTCTTCCCGAGCCTCCGTCTTTTTTAGCTCGGCCTTGAAAGCCTGGGTGTCTCCGTGTTGTTCGTCCTTGTCTAGGATGTCCATTAAGTAAGAGATGTAGCTGGTGGCCAAGCGCAGCGTCTTGATCTTGGACAGCTTGGTGTCGGCCGGGACGTTAGGGATACATTCCCTCAGCTCCGCGAAAGCTGAGTTAATGCTCTGGGTCCGCCGCCTTTCCTTGCGATTGGCCGTTGGTCTTCGCTTCACGGTCCGAGGATGAGTGTGGTGATGATGGTGCATACCGACCGTGGTTCCGTTCATCGAGATGGTGCCGGGTCCTGGAACTAACCCTCCAGGGCCATAGTAGTGGTGATGGTGTGGGTCCAGTCCGACGGTTGACCCACTGCCGCTGTTGCCATGGTACTCCGGGCTGTAGCCGGGCGCAAGGCTATACTCTGTAGGTGACATATCCGCGTGACTTATCAACCAGCTTGTGAAGTACGGTGGAGCACCGGTGTCTTCGTGACACCGACCGGCCGCCGCCGCATGCAGCGAATAGTGGTGGCTGTCGTGATGGTGCATGACCGGGTGGTGAGGGAAGCCCGAGACAAGACTCATAGTGACACACAAAAATACGCACTCGGGCACGCGTGAGCGCCCCCCACCCCAACGCGCGCGCGCGCACACACACACACACACACACACACACACACACACACACACACACACACACACACACACACACACACACACACAGCGCGCGCGAACAAGTCCTTGTCAGATGCTGCAGCAGCAATCGCACCTTCGTTAGTCAGCAGCGCTCAGAGTAGATGTCTGCATCCTCAGTTCATTCCCCGCGGTCGAAGCCAATCGCTTCCGACCATACGGGTCGGTATTCCGTGCGACAGTACACCGGACCCGTCCTAGCGACCTGTCGCGAGGCCTCTCAGTTGTGTTGAAACGACTCCTCCTAAGACATTTTCCTCATTTATCTTCTCTTTAAAAAGTCACAGCAGAACTTTTTAGGTCTCTTCTTTTACTGGCCACTCAGTGCGTATTCCTCTTCTTCACCCCCCCCACCCCACCCTGCACGCCATTTAATCTTTCTCGAGACAGTTGTCAGCTGTCAGGCTCAGGGCAGTTTGGCAATGCAAGACTGGTCTGTTCAGGCACAGGGTCACAAGTGGCTAGTTGATACTGAACTATTCTAAAGCCAGCTTGTCGGTGAGAGAGAGGGAGAGTGGGGTTCATTCACCACGTCATCTTCACTACCGGGGAGGAGAAACGGATTTCACTGCCTCAGTCAACCAATGGCGAGCCTCCGCCCCTTGCTCTGGCCCCGTCTGCAGGCTCTGTTTACTTCACTTTTATGTCAGTGGGTCTGCTAAGTAGATATGCTGGCATACACAGATGCGCGCGCGCGGTTTACGTTCACGCGTGCAGAAACCACTCCAAAGTCAAGAATACAGCGATGCTGATCCAGTTCTTGTTTCTGTTATCAAGAGTAAGGCTGCAATATGCAGACGAGATAGCCCAAACTCTATGGACCATATATGCATTTTAATTCACTATTTAGACTGTTAATGCATTTAAAACGTATTTAAGGAAACATGTCAGCAGTGACAGCACGCTGAAAGTCTCTGCTGCTGACATCAGATTAAGAGGCCTCTACTATTCTTTAATATGCTTTGGGGGTGTACGAGACTAGCTTCATAGGTCCTGTTTATAAAAATAATAATAATAATTTTGAACATGATTGGTGTTCATGTTCATACTAGTTTTAATTCAATTACGCAGCTATTATAGTGAATCTAGACGAGTTAAAGTATCTTTCATCTCCTTTGAATTCAAATTTATTCCAACACTCAGCAACACTAAGCGTTCGGGAGTACCTGCTTACAGCCTATATTTCTGACAGAGCTCATTTGAGTTGTGTATTCGTAGTTTTATAATACGACGCAGCGCATGCTTCGGCTAACGAAGCAGCGGTCCGCATCTCCACATATGCATATAAATCTCAACATTATAGTTTTGTGTGGGTTTTATTCAGGTCTAGATTTATTAAAGCAGGAAACATTGCACCCACATTTTGGTTGCAAGTGTTAAAAAAGTTCAGTCCTCACTGCTTACTGAAAATGTATTTATTTATATATTTATTTCTTTATTACGCAAATAACCGTTTTTTTTTTATCGTATATGAATAAAACGTTAAAGCGATATAGTTAAATTTAAACACACTGAAATGCATTTAAGCTCATATTTTTTCAGATCTATAATTAAAGAAATTCATTTCGTTTACCGAACCACTGAAGGTCTCAATATTATTATTATTAATTAAGTAAGTAATTAATTAATTAACAGTAATCTCTGAATGTATCTCATTGTAAATAAACAGCCGGTAAAATATCAGGGCGAGGTGACTGACTGGACCCAAAGACGCGGCCTTTCCCAAAGAATACAAATGGAAAGATCAATAAACAACAAACTTTTTTGGTTGTGAGTTGGGCTCTACGAGGTCCACATCTTTATTAATTCTCTTTATTTGCCAGCGAAGTTCAGAGTCATCAATGAATCTGAACTTCGCTGCCGTTCATCAATCATTTAAAGAAAACGCTATATACAACATCTGAATATGTACACGCAATTTACCGCTATTTTTTAAATAGTTATTTATTTATTTACTTTATCTGAAGAGAGACAGTGGGGGTGGGGGCTTTGTGTGTGCGTTCAGTACTCCAGGCTGTGGAAACGCGTGAAATAAACACCTGAAATAAAATGAACTGGTTAACTGGGTGGGGCTACTGTCAAATGATTAATTTAAAATACTTGGAAAATCTTGCTGGCAATATAAATTTGGAAGCAACTTGAGATAATTGTAAGATTGTAACTGTAAGATCTCTAACAACATTTTCAAGACCTGCAGCATCTCACTCAAGGACTGTGATGCAGACACATACACATCATTGAAATCCACTGACTTCATGCGTGTGTGCCTGAATGCTTAAACGTTAACCTCCACTAGACCACTACTTACTTAGTTGAAGTAAGGTCGTTGTTAATGATTTCTGGTGCTGTAAAATGAAATGTTTTGGGGTCCCAGCAACACAGTAAGAAAATAGCAGCGGCACTGCGCAGCAACATGTTGCAGTGAAGGTCTTTTCCTTCTTTGTGACCATAAAGTAAACAGACACAAGAAGGAAACGAACTGTGTGTGTCTAATATGCATATAACACACTAGCACACTCTTTTTTTGACAGTCGCGATTCGATACTGTTGCTCAGGTTCATTTCACGAGTGTGAACAACGGCTGTGAAATTAGGAGTTGCCCATGCTTGCTTCTTGGCAACCTCATAAAATGGAAAACGCTGAGTTGTGACAATAACTTTCCTTATTTAACCCAAACTATGACCTTTCATAAATGTAACCAAGCAGTTGAACCAATGAGCCTGAGAAAACTAAATTCCATTTGAGAAAAACATAAAAACGATGAGGTTTTAAAAAAAGAATTTCTAAAAACACAGCTATTGCTCCATTGATTTGACTTTCATGGAGGTAATTCCATCTATATGACACTTTAAGGGCAAGTTTGTAGTTTATTTCAAGGTTCAGTAAGTTTTGCTTATCAGTTTAGCGTTTTATAGTTTTTATTAGTTTCTTTGTAAAGCCAGTCATTTACAGTCTAGCATAACTTTTCATTTCCCCAACTCTCTACAACAGCGTTGGAGAGAAAGCCATACAGGATAAAAATGATGTGTTCTGGTGGCAGAGACGAGGTTTTAGAGGCTAAACAGGAATCAGTGTTGGCGATGGGGCTATAAGACTGGACAACTTGGGAAACACTGTAATATGTTTGCTGTAGTCTTTCCTGTCAGCAGCGTAGCAACAGGTGTGCCATTTGGTATGTGAAATGGAGTGTTACAATGTTTCCAGTCTTACTGTGCAAATGAGTTGAAAGTGCAAATGTTGTATGAAGGATTTGATCGTTTGATTCTGATTATATGAAACTATTATTAATGGTAACAAAAGTGTAATTTTATGAAAAGATACTTCAAACTAATGTCTGCTTCAGAGTAAAAGATCTTTGCCAACGGTTGTATCTCTGCTAGACTGTGCAGAAGACAGAGTTAAGGAGAAAATGGGGGTTGCAGAATGTGCAGAGGAATTCTCTGTGAGGAAGGCATATGATTTATATTTGTTTAAGTGCTGAATGGAGCTGATTCTATGTGTGTGCGTGAGTGTGTGCGTGTGCATCGTCCTGCTCTGTGTAATCCATCTATGTGAATGGGAGCTGTTGCAGTAATTTAGATCAGTTTGTCTCCTGATAATGATACATAATTAGACTGTAGGTCAGTCGGTCAGACTCCTGATCTCTCCCTCTCTATACATCCTTCTCTCTCTCTCTCTTTCACACACAGACACATGCAACCATGCACACATGCACACATCTATCCCCCTATATGCCCTCTTCTCTGATCTTAGTCATTCCTCCTTTGTATAAATAAATCTGACAGAGTAGCAGGGTTATGTGTCTGTGTGTGAAAGAAAGAGAGCGAGGTGGAGGCAGGGAGGGGGAAGGGGCAGAGAGGAAGACGGAGAGAGAGTAAAGCTATGTGTGTGTGTCAGGCTGATGATGTGCAGGTACATTCCAGAGCAGCGGAAGTTCCTTTTCAGAGTAAAGTGTTGTTGTTACCTGGGCTCACACCTACATGCAGTTCTGTAGGTAACTGTGTGCTGAGCTTTGCACAGATGAATATAATGTTGCGGTACAACAACATGAATTCTCATTTAAAATTAATAGGACAAAAATGCAAATTTCATAACAAGACAGACTCACACAGCTGCTAATGAAAATAAAGACATCTTTATTTAATCAAGATATATTTAGATGCATATTTTAGACGTGATTTTCTAAAATCTTAGCTGTGTAACAATACATTTTCAAATTATTGTTAATATGATTAAAACTGGCTTAAAGCTTTAACTTGACAGACTGACCAAAAATATTGTATATTGTATTATTTTTTTATTTTTTAGCCACAGTTAACTTTTCAGCATCTCTTGGACAATCAAGCAAAGGCCTTTTTTGGAGACAAGGAGACTATTTCTTAATTCTTCCGTGGTCTGATGATTTAAAGTATTTACATTTGAAACCCAAAACATCCAAATTCACTCTCAGTGCCAGTGAAACAGACCATCCTTAAGGTGCAACAAATAAACAAGTCCACGCGAGAACATTCAACCAAACAAGGATTATGCTTTTTAAGAGGTTGACACACTGTTGAAGTGGACCATAAAGAGAAGACTTCACGCAGAAAGTCCTCCCCATGTTGTCAGCGCCATAGAGAACAAAGAGATGGTTAATCTAAAGTATTACAGGTTTTGTAAAACTGCACAGGTTGAAACTGTGAAAAGGACGTGATATGAAAACAGAGCAGGGGCATTCTCAGTCATGTGAGAAAACAGCAAAAAACATCATGATACACTTTTTACGTACACTCACATGGTCAATAAATAAATAAATAAATAACAGGGTATTGTTTGATAGGTAGGCAGAGATGCAAATCACCACATCAATAGATTGATAATAATCACTAACATATGTGTAACCTTTGTCTCCCTGTATCTTTAAAAATAAAAAGGTAGTTAGTCTTTGAGGCACCTGCTTCATATCCTACTTTGTTTTTAAAGAACTGCTTGTACACTTCTCCTGTGGATCAGCTGTGGTGATAAATATCATCCTCGATGTCCCAGCTCTGGGACTAGCATCGACTGCCTCATCTTAGACTTCAAATCCAAAAGACACCGAGCCATTGAACTTGTGATGAGCATACTTTAGATCCAAGCATCATCTTTTTGTAGATTTGTTGCTGAAACATAATCAGAAAGTAATTTGAAAACAATAGAAAAAGTTACAAAGGAAGTGTAAAAGAATTGGTCTGGTGTGGGACTTACGTGGCAGGGACTCATAACTAGGACTTTGCTATATAATTTCACAACCTACCACCAGACTGTGTTGAAGCCATGTATTGCTTTTATACAAACTATTAAGCAATAAATACAAATTATTACCTTTAATTTTTTCAGAAAGTATTTAAAACCACATTTAAAAATGTGTTGTAGCCACTTTATCAAATATTCATTTTTTTACTGTCATGCTTACTGTCACTACAAGTTCTTTTACACTAGCTGGCTCAAAACTTAGACTTACAAATATTAGCATTAATATTAACATTAGCACAAATAAAATTGTATATATTATATTACATATAGATACTTTGGCAGAACACCCACCTGCTTGGTAAACTGAAGCATTTTTTCAGCTTGCATAGTAATATTGTGAATGAAAGTATTTTAACCCTCACTAGTAATATCTTCAGTCAGCTCTTTAAACAAACCAAACTGCTGGTGAATACACATTTACCACCCTACTACGCTACCTGCCTACTGGTAAGCTACTGATATACTAAAACAACCATTTTAAACATCAACTTTATGGTAGACATCCAAATATAAAAGTAAGTAAGTAAAGAATAAATTAATATATGCGCAATATTTATTTACCTGTTACAAAGTTGCATAAATGTTAGTAGAAACTTGGAAAGATCTATCTAATGTTCTATAAACTGATGAATTAACCTTATTAAGTACTAAAGTCTACTTACCATTTCAAACCAGTTATTACAAAGTGTTACTAAATATTATCTTATGCTGTTTTAGAATAAATTATTTTAAATACCAGCTACTTGCTATTGAAGACTGCATGCACTAATGCTGCATGTTAGTCACAAGCTTCAAGTAATCCCATGTGCTTCATTTATTACTCTTGCTATAGAGGAATACTGTTCCAACAGTTAGAAAGTCTGAAATCACCACCGCTAGAAAACAGCTACAATTAAGAGAAAAATGCAAACAGTGCCATGATTAATGCATCACATCAGCTGTCTGTGTGCAGGTAATTAGGTGGTCATTAAGAAGTAGTCCAAACTACGCTTTCAGTTTTCATAAGTTGGTCTGTTCCCACATTTTACTGAGCGCGCGCGCACACACACACACACACACACACACACACACACACACACACACACACACACACACACACACACACACACACACACACACACACACTGTATGTTTTATCATATTTTCCTAAACTCAAATAATCAGTCACGTAGTTTGTACACGTGTGTGTGTGTGTGTGTGTGTGTGTGTGTGTGTGTGTGTGTGTGTGTGTGAGGTTTTATATTGTTGACAAACAGGGGCCTCAGTGTGTGGGTAATCCTATCTTTCAGTTCTGGCTCAGCGCTAATCCAAATACACATTTAAGTGTTTTTATTTAAAATTACGAAGGAGCTCTGTAAGCCAGATTTTTCTTGATTTGATACAATATCCTTATTAAACATAGGCTAATCCAATCATGTAAGTACATGTAAACATTTACTGTTATAGCTGTCAGAGTACTGCATTCATGCAGGTGGAAACCATAACATGAGATAAACCAGGTGCAATGGATGGATTGATTAACAGAACTAACTATAAGATATAAGAACAAGATTTATTGGAAAATTTCATTGGATTAGGCACCAAAGACGTCTTTAACACTGATTTTGTGTTTTTATGAGTTATTAAAGTCTGTCCACTGTCCTTTGTCCCCAGGTTCTCATATATTATTCGTAGGGCTTTTTTAATTAATTAACCAAGTTTACAAATCAGTTCATAGACTTCAGTGATACATTCTGCACTTTATTTTTTTTGTGAAAACCAGTTCACTCTTTTCTCTGATCTGTTTGTTTTACAGGGTGAAGTGGTCACCGGTCTTTAAATTAGGACAGGGAGATTACATAGTCTATAGTTGATGGTGTGTTCTCAAACGCCCTCTGTGGTCATCTGTCTTAATGGCAAAGCTCTAACATAGTTTCCACTCTAATGTGAAGGAGATGTAAGAAGAGACAGCCAGCAAGGTTCTATTCCTGTCAAAAGGGAATTCTTGGATGTGTCTTTCTGATATTGTAGGGTGTAATATTGTAGGCAATGAAAGACCTATTTAATATTGTAGAAAAACTCAAATAAAACCTTTTCCAACACCTTCCCCCTGGTAGGCGCTACAGGGCACACCAAAACAAGCAGAGATCTGTACAGCTTCTCTCCAAAGCCCACTTAGGACAGTCACATAGAGTTTGTACTTAAAACATCTGCTGCTGAATCAAGGCAAGCTGTGTATACAGTCTTATACAAACAAACATAGATAGATAGATAGATAGATAGATAGATAGATAGATAGATAGATAGATAGATAGATAGATAGATAGATAGATAGATAGATAGATAGATAGATAGATAGGAGTTGTTTACGTGATCTCGCACCCAGAGATAGGTGAGTCGTCCCCCTCCTCCCCAGACTCTCCTTCCTCCACGGAAGATGAGCTAGTGGCATTAAGAAGGTCCTCGAAGTATTCCTTCCACCGCACAACAATGTTCTCAGTCGAAGTCAGCAGCGCTCCACCCGCTCTATACACAGTGCAGGTAGAGCACTGCTTTCCCCTCCTAAGTCGCCTGATGGTTTGCAAGAATCTCTTCGAGGCAGTCCAAAAGTCTTTTTCCGTGGACTCTCTGAACTTCTCCCACTCTGGAGTTTTTCTACTTGGCCTGTCGGTAACTATCAGCTGCCTCCGAAGTCCCATAGGCTAACCAAGCCTGATAGGACTCCTTCTTCATCCTAGTGACTCCCTTCAACTCAGCTGTCCACCATGTGGTTTGGGGGTTACCACCAGGCTCCTTCCCCAGCAGAAGGGTGACATTCAATCACCCAATTGCTTACCTTTGTAGCCGGAGGTCGATCCGCTGCTGCCCTGACCGCCACCAGGCACACGTTGCACCCAACCCTTATGGTGCCTCCAGCAGGTGGTGGGCCTGCAGGAGGTTGGGCCCATGTCACTTTTTCGGGCTGTGCCCACCCAGACCACATGGACTAAGGCCCAGCCACCAGACGTTCACCCTCAGGCACCCTCCACGGGCCTGGCTCCAGGGCGGGGCCCCAGTAACCCTATCCCGGGCAGCGTAAACTCTTCCCTTGATTGTATATTCATAGGGGTCTTTTGAATCGCTCTTTGTCTGGTCCCTCAACCAGGACCAATTTGCAATGGGAGACCTTCAGGCAACATAGTTCCTTGGATCCCTGAGACACAAAAAGTCCTCCACCACGATAAGGTAGCGATTCACGAAGGGGACTAACAACTCATCCATTCCTTATTTATTCTGGCATGTTTGCAACATAAATATGGTTTATATGTTATTTGGTTCTGTGTCATCTTGTCAGAATTGTCTCTTGTCTACTCTGCTGTGTACGCTGAGAGCAAAGAAATAACCAGAGCCCAATAAAGATGATTCTGATTAATTGACTGTTGCAAGAACCTACAAAGCAACCAGAGTGCTAGATCTTAAAATCTCCAGTGTCAACTTATCCTTAGGTCTTATAATGAGTTCCAACAGAGGACAAGTAGGATAAGTGCAGTAGGAAAATGTTCTAAGGAAATATATGCTAAATAAAACTGGTCTTCCCCCTAGACCAGAGAATTATGACCCTTTAGTGGGTTAGCCCATGAAGGGTTTCCATGTCACCCACTGAGAAGTTTCATTTTTCACTCAGAATCCACAGAGAGACCCCTGTACTTTGAGTTTAAATGCATATAGAATGTATGGGATTTTCATGTGCACTGATAGTTGATGTAAAAGACAAACAAGTCTACAATATTAATATTAAATGGGATGTATAATTCTCATGGGGGGATATCAGAGATATCTGAAAGTAACATGAATCCTTCATCCAAGCAAAGTTGGGCATCGTATCATAATTTAAACACTAATCTGCAGTGGTTTATATACTCTATGTACTACATACTGACTACTAATTCAGTTAGTGAAGGGAAATGCAGTGAATAATATTCTTGATTGGTCGTACAGCACCGCTAATCATTTCTATGCTTTGGAAATTGTCTGTAATCCACCACAGAATTAAATAAACTCTGTTTTGCATTTTCTTTGTAACTGTACTGGTGTCTGACCTACAAGCCTATCTAAAACTCTTCAACATGTTTATGTTTCACAGCAGATTTTCCAAAGCCAGAGCCAGGAGTACTCTGCAAACACTTGTGAAGAGAGTGAGGCTGCATTCAGACAGACAACACTGCGCATAAAGACCCAGCAGTCTTTCTCATCTGAAAGCAGTGAATGGCCTGTATCAAATGAGGGTGCCAACTCAGAGAGGTGTAGCAAGAATAATAATTGTGTACACGGTAATAACTGAAAGTGTATGTGTCAAAAAAAACAACCCAAGGCAACAGAAAAAACAGAATCAGATTGTACACATGCTCGTTTCCAGCTCCCACATAAATTTGTACACAGTAACAGGCCTAATATTCCACTCTCTATTTGCCAGCATCTGATCACAAATTGTTGGTGCAAAACACCTCATAAAGAAGAAAAAAAGTAAATGTTTAAACACTTGTTCACTCCAACCACTTTATATTTACGTTGCACCATGCAGTTGCATTATGCTCCAAAGGTGAAGATGGCAGATAAAGTAAATACAGAAAGCAAAGTGAGTTGCTGGTGCTACTAAACTATATAAAAACTAACATTTTATTTATTAATATCTTACAGTTTTTTACAGACGCTAGGACACATGTCTCAATAAAACAGAAATAAAACAATTGGGACATGGAATGTCACCTCTCTGGTGGGGAAGGAGCCTGAGTTAGTGCGTGAGGTTGAGAGGTACTGGCTAGATATAGTCGGACTCACCTCTATGCATGGCTTGGGCTCTGGAACCAGTCTCCTGGAGAGGGGCTGGACTCTGTCTCAGTCTGGAGTTGCCCCTGGTGAGAGGCAGCTTGCTGCCGGTACGTTGGGGATCTTCCTGGTGGATGAAAGGGTTTGTTCCCTGCGCCTTAGGGTCGGGGAACGGGTCCTGACTGTCATCTGCGCTTATGCTGAAAATGTTGAAATGTACTCACTCACTTTTTATTATTATTTGTAAATATGTGTACAAATGGTTGGTTTTTTGTACTGTTTTTATCAATAAATCTCAGCAACAAAGGACATACACCCATGTGTGTTGATTTCTCCCTAAGACGGCAAACTGAAACACTCCAAGTTGGTGACTTTTGGAGATTTATTTCCCTGGATGATTGAGAATGCATCAAGATGAAACACAAAAGGAAGTGCACAGCTTTTAGCAGCTCCCCCACCCCCTCAATCACTCACCCCCACTCCCCTCCCTCCAGAATTCCCAGGTAACAACCTAATTTACATATGAATGACTAGCCAATTTAGCTTCCACTTGGCTGAAGCTAAAGCTTAGCTAAAAGCCTACCAGCCATTTGGCTGCTCTCCGGGTTTTATAGGTAGAAAGGTAGAAGCCTGGGGATGTGAGTAGGTAGGCCGTAGGCCGTAGTAGGCCGTAGGTCGATGATCGATTTTGTAATCGTATCACCAGACCTGCGACCATATGTTCTGGACACCCGGGTAAAGACAGGGGCTGAGCTGTCAACTGATCAACACCTGGTGGTGAGTTGGATCAGGTGGCGGGGGAGGACGCTGGACAGACCTGGTGCACCTAAACGCGTAGTGAGGGTGTGCTGGGAACGTCTAGCAGAGGCCCCAGTCTGCGAGATCTTCAACGCACACCTCCGGCAGAGCTTCAACAGCATTCCGAGGGAGACTGGGGACATTGAGTCCGAATGGACCATGTTCAGCGTCTCCATTGCCGAAGCTGCTGCATTGAGCTGCAGCTGCAAGGTGGTTGGTGCCTGCTGTGGTGGTAATCCCCGAACCAAATGGTGGACACCAGAGGTGAAGGGAGCCACCAGGCTGAAGAAGGAGTCCTATCAGGCTTGGTTAGCCTGTGGGACTCCAGAGGCAGCCAACAGGTACCGACAGGCCAAGCGGAATGCAGCTCGGGCAGTGGCTGAAGCAAAAACTTGGGTGTGGGAGGAGTTCGGAGAGGCCATGGAAAAAGACTTTTGGACTGGCAAACCATCAGGCGTCTCAGGAGGGGAAAGCGGTGCTCTACCTGCACTGTGTATAGTGCTGGCGGAGCGCTGCTGACTTCGACTGAGAAAATTGACGGGCGGGTGGAAGGTATATTTCGAGGA
Source organism: Maylandia zebra (assembly GCF_041146795.1). Lineage (NCBI taxonomy): Eukaryota > Metazoa > Chordata > Actinopteri > Cichliformes > Cichlidae > Maylandia > Maylandia zebra. The sequence goes on from NC_135172.1 coordinate 3,474,277, forward strand.
CCTCCTTAATCCCACTGACACGTCTTCCGAGGAGGAAGCAGAGTCTGGGGATGAGATCACTGAGGCAGTTAAACAACTTCTTGGTGGTAGACCCCCTGGTGTGGATGAGGTCCGCCCCGAGTTCCTGAAGGCTCTGGATGTTGTTCATCAGACTGCAAGAAGTAATGGAGAAGAGAAATATGTTGTTTTGGCACTGCACAGCTTTGAGCCATACACTTGGACCAGTTCTTTTAGAGACTGGTAGAAAATTTGCCCAAAAACATGCCAGACTCAAATAGACTCAAGAATATTGTAACTTATATTGGCAGCAGTGAGATGCCCAATTGTACTGCATATAATTTGCACCTGGCCTGATTCTCACTGAGTTAAAGTATCTATTCTGAAAATTATCTCCATAGTGGCAAATGATGAGTCATGATGCCTTCCCTTTCTACAGGGAAGCAGGCTAGAACCAGAAGATAAGGACTGAGCTAGTGTGCAGAGAACAGTGCAGATGGAGGAAGACCAGCAATGGAAATAGCTGAGCAGACCCAGTGTACGTGCAATAAAACTGAATATGAACCAAGCACCTCCAGGGTCATGTTGGGTATCCCAGTAACATAAGTCCTGCTACAGTGGCATCCACCCTCCTGACACACATGTCAGACCCATAGGACCTGCAGCCAGGCTGTGGCACAGATGTGACAGAGCTAGCCACCACTCATCCCAAGTAGGTGGTGGTGCACCAGCAACAGCGTAAGATGCTAGTGCAAACGGAGTGACAGTGCAGTTGTTGGAGACTCTAGCTCTGTCTGAGTCATTTCATCAAGCGCTGCCGCTACCAGTGATCACGTTGCACAAGATGCGGAGTGGGATGATCCTGAATCCTTTCTGGATATGTTCGAGGCCACGGAGTTAAGTAAGTAAGCAAAATGTTATTTATATAGCACCTTTCAAGATAGAAATCACAAAGTGCATCATAGAAAAATACCAGAGCATTTAAAACAAATAAAAACAAAAAAAGTTAACAAACACAATTCCAAAAACATGAGTTTTTAATTGTTTTTTTTTAAAGAGACTATTGAGTCCACAGACCTCAAGCTCAGATAAAGACAGTCCCAGAGTCTGGGGGCCACAGAGACAAAAGCTCTCTCTCCCTTAGTTCTTGGTGCAGGCATGCCAGTGGCCACGGAAGAGTGTTCACAGTGGATAACGCCCCTGCTTTCCAGAGAGGCCATGCGTCGTGAGACAAGCTCAAGGATGTCTGTTGGGCTCCTTAGAACGTCCATCAGAGACACACCATACTAAGCATTTTCTCTCTGCCTCATCTCATCAGGTCCTGGCAACTCAGGGACTGCATCCAGGTCACAGGGAGTCATGCAGATGTCAGGGCAGGAGTGCTGGAGATGCAGGCATAAATATCCCATAGTGTCCGTAGAAATTAAATACAAGGGCAAAAAGTATAGAGTTAAGGCTTTGATTAGCTCTCTTTACTTCTCGATACCGATTGGTCCAGTGGGTTAAAAACTTGGTGGGACAATGTGTAAGGGTTTACTGACGACAGATAGGCAAATGTGATTCTTGTGCTGCATGCAGTCCGCCAATTGCTCCAGAGAGGAGTTATAATAATGGCTGGTCACATGAGATACAGCAAAATTGTAGTGAATTTTATTGTTCCTGCAACTGGGGGGATGTGTGCTGGTGGTGCACATGTTGCCTGGAATGTCAGCTGGCAACACATTACCTTTAATGGAGGTCCAGTTTGAGCATGGACTCGATCATGCCATTTCACCAGAGTGTGTTGGGATATCACTTTGTATTATTTATGCAACACAGTATCCCAAAACAGAGTCTCTGCAAAGAGTGTAGTCAGGGGCTGTTTCAGGTCATCTCCTAAATCAGCATCCTGAAAGAGGTACTGACTGTCAGGGCACATTGTTCATGTCTCGCTTGATAAAACAACCGTGCAAATTACTAGGCTTTAAATAAGTCTGACTAAACGTCTACCTCCTCAGACCGATCTTTTCTCCCTTTGTACCATTATTGTTTGGCAGGACGCACGGTCGATCATTGTATTATTTAAGGAAAGCTGGGAAGAATATCCAAGATTCAGTTCGTCTTGGACCTGAAGCAACACTACACATGCTGGGGAGACTACTATGGGAGGATTTGCTCCAGGAATGCCAGCAGCACCTATACAACAGAAGGGCTAGACTGAGACAATTGATACCAGGAGACAGTCTTTCTTCCAGCTCCAAACTACTCACCAAGTAGTCTGTACTCACCCTTTGTGGTCACCCAGTGAGTCCGGGACATACACTATACTTTACAAAGCACTTGGAGTGCTCAGGTAGAGTAGAAAAGCTATATAACCAGTCCATTTACCATCCATTTATCATTTACTATGAACTTGTGCCATGGAGCAGAACTGGAGCCACACAAACATACTACCTAAACCTTATCAAAGCATGGAGAGAGGCAGACTCTGCTTCTTTGGTGAGCCTGGTAAAGGATAGACATCAGTTAGGGCTTGAGGTGCCAAATTCATCCATTTCATCCTCCCTCCTTTGTGATGACCGTCTCACACTGGTCCAGAGAGTGGATTTTGGTGCAATGCAGATGTGTTCTGCAAAGCGTGACTACCAGGCAAACAGTATGGTTCAAATTCACTTTTATTGCTGCCACAGTGTGTTCACCCAGCTAAGTGCCTCTGTCGATCATATCCCATAGTCTGCTTTATGATTCATGCCTGGCAACGCGTTCTGCAAAAAATGCACTATTTTGTGTGTTAAGTTACTACATGGAGAACAAAGCATCTGGTACTAGGAGCAGCAGCACAAGTCACAAAGATGTGGAAAAACAAACTAGTTTCCTTCACATTCACATTTTTTAAAAATCTCAAATTCCAAAAAAACATCTTATTTGAATTTATCACAAGCTATCTGTAACTCCTTGAGACCTTGTCCCTTACTTGGGAGCCATTTTTAACATTTTTCATTCCTTTGAGCTCTGTGATATTAGTTGGACCTGACAGTATAAAAACCATCAAAAACCATGACCAAAAAAGTATTGTCATTGAAGACAAAGTCTGTTTTTTCCAAAGTAAGTCTTGATATGGGAATAGTGGGTTTACAACCCAACATTCAAAAAAGTTGGTATGCTCTGTAAAATTCATACAACAGAACAGAAGAACAGAGAAAATATCAAAGGTTTAAACCAAGAAAATGTGCCCTTTTCAAGCAGCAGCACATCTCACAGAGTTGAATCCTTTTTGTCTGCGCGATTCTGGGAACTCAGGAGATCAGTTCTTGGCCTTCTGTTATCCCGTCTAGTGTGAGCGTCGATGTGTGTGTCTTGTCCCTTGTACACAGATACTTGTCCAAATTCTCTTCATCTTTTAGTGATATGTCCTTTAGAGGAAGTCTTTACAATTTTACTTTGATGGAAATTATTTTGATTATTTTTTATTTGGAAACACTTGTCTCCATGGAGATCAACAGAAACAAGCCTGAACAAAACCAGCTCACAGCGCTCACACTATACACTGAACATGTTCATCAATTTATTATTCAAATAATTATTTAGGATTATGTGCCTGACTCAGTACATGTTGATCTGACTTTCATTTTATATGATATTAAATATATATACATTCAGAATTGTTATACTTTAATGTAGGATAAATGTCAGGAATACAAGTGAACTATCAACAATACAAAGACATGTTAACTGATTATAAACTGAATGAGTCAACCAGTGAAAAGTACAATTTGGATTCCTTGTCTCCTTCCCTTTTTTCTTTCCCTCGCCCTCTTTTTTTCTTGTCCCTGTGTTTACATTTTGTTTGGACTACAGGAAGCCATTCTTAAAGCAGTGCTACAGATAGAGTAGCATGTGCGTATGGATGTGTGGATAAGTGCGTGAGTGATGCTGGAGTTTCTGGCACAGAGCCAACTGACCATAAATAAAGCTCTAAAAAAATGGAAATCTCATTTGTCTGCTGGTAGAGAGAGGGGGGGGGGGGAGGGAGAGGGAGGGGGGGGAGGTAGTAGTAGTAAATGGAGACTGTATATTTTCGGAATTTCTGCCAAGAGCATTTTTAAGCATTGTTTAAGATTCTTGGTATCACTGGTGTTAAGTCAACTCAGCATTAAGTTGATTTAAATCAGTATTAAGTCAACTATGTTCTGATGTACCCCAACAAAGGGGCAATGAGACTCTCCGGTTAGCTAAAATGATGAAGATCCATATGAAGCTCTACAAGTCTGCACACTGGTTGAGTAGTCAGTTGCAGGTTTGTCAGCCAGAAGTCTAGTTGGGAATGTTGTGCCCTGCATCAATTGCTACTCTTTAGTTGTTGTTTTGAATAATATCTTTTTTGCCTTTTCTTTTTGGTTTTACTTGCTGGTTGGTTTAAACACTTAAAAACTACTTGCTTAGGAAAAATGTATGGTTTGGGATCATTCATAACAGTGAGCCTTCACGTTAAAAAATTATTATGAAAGTCTCGTACATCACCGGAGGACATTTGTGTGTAAAACCAGCAGCTCCTGGTTTCATTTGGAATGATATTTCAGTTCATACACATACAGTAGCAATAAAAAGTCTTATTTTATTTAAATCTGTTAAAAGGAAACATGTCTGGGGTTTTTTGGCCAACAGCAGATGCATCAATTTAAGGACTAGATGCATCTCTCAGTGTCAGGATTTTGCAGGATTTTATCCAGCAAAAATGTTATCTGTATCTTAAGGACATGACTTTCATCTACTTTCCTCATAAAGTCTTTTAAGCATGTACTGCGTGCCATGCTGAGATTATCTTTGTATAAAAATATGATTTTATGATGTCAAACCGGAAAAAGTTATCAGTTTTTGCTGCTAGTGAAAAGTTCCTAAAGCTGCCATTTAAAGCTGGTTCTTTGCTGAAGGGCAAATAATAAAGATTTACTTCAGTTTTCAGTTGCCTTAAAGCACTTGATGCAAATGAGACTTTTATTATTACTATTTTATTTATTTATTTGCAGTAAAACTACTAAAATTACTCGTATCAGGTCATGCTTTTCTTGAGCTTACTGCCAGAAAACTAGGGTTCACCTTTTCCAGTTTAATATTTGTTTATTGTAAAAGCCACTTATATTGCCTACCTATGGACAAGAATAGAATAAAATAGATTTATTTCCTTTTGGTTAGACACAGTACAGACAATGTTTATAATTCTCGTTCCAGCAGCAGTCTTTTCAATAAACAGTCTGACACTCTGATAAATTGCTGCAGTCCAACACGGTTTGTTAACACTGTTCTTCTCTCCCTCTCTATCTTTGGCTAGCACTACTTCTCCATCTCATACATGCTTGTAGAGCAAAAAAAGCTGCAGCCTTAACAGTATTTCATTTTTTTTCTTAAGCATGCCTATTTTTAAACAAAATCTTCCATCCATCTGCTTATCCTTTTCAGGCTCGCGTAGGGGCGCTGGAGCCTACCCCAGCTGTCATAGGGCAGGAGGCGGGGTACACCCTGGAGCGGTCGCCAGTCTGTCGCAGGGCTAACACGCAGAGACAGACAACCATTCGCACTTATATTCACTCCCACTGGAGCCTGATGGTGGAATTGAACGCAGGACCTTCTTGCTGTGCGGCAACAGTGCTAACCACCCTGCCACCCTGCTACCCTAACAAAATCTTTATCAGGGTTAAATTAGTAAACGCTCTAGTTTACACCATGCTCCAGTGGCCTCTTTTGCACGTCTTTGCTCTTGCTTCTTTGGGTTTTCCCTTTACCAGGTTGTGACTCTGAAAGATCTGCACCTGATATTTTAACAAATGAAAAGTTTTTTCCATAGGCAGGGCAGCAATGACTCATTTTGCCCTCCTCAGTTTGGGACACTAACCTGTCCCATCCTGGACCTTCTAGTCTACTAGTACAAATGAACTGTACTGTCAGAGTGCAGCTGGGTCACAGCCAGCAATAACACTGATTTTGCTGCAAGGAGGGATTTGGCATTTTGCTTCAGTTCAGCAAGAACTGGAGTTAAGACAGCACTGAAGTGATCCAAAAGGATAGTGGGTCAAGCCTGGTTTCCTCCTGCTCTGATAACTATGCTGCATTATAGACAGGGCAATAGAGTTCTGACAGAATGTTAGTCTATGCTTTAAATCAGTGTTTAACATTTTCTTGTCTCATGAAGTACAAATAATTCTATATCTACTGAAAAGCATACTTCACAGTGATCGGTCAATCGGGCAATACTCAGTTAAAGTTAGTCCTCCATATTCAGCAACACTGATATCCCGTATTCAGTCAGACCAAACCTCTTTGCAGCTTTATTGGGTGAAACGTTCCAACTCAGCTGGCACTACTGTAACTTTGCCAACATAAACAGGTGACATGTTGGCTCAGAGCAGGGTCTGGGTCAGAATCTCCCTGTTTCTATGTAAAGTTTACGTGTTCTCACTGCGCCTGCACAAGTCTGAGTGAAGTCACACTCTCCATTCTTGGCATTAGTGTTTGATTGATTTTTTTTTATCGTCTTGTGCATGCATTTTCCTCTCATATCAGTTTAAAAGCACTTGCACAGCTGAATGTATGAATATTAACCTTAATATTTGCATTAACTTGACTAGAACTTAATTTATACATGCTACTTGCAGCTGCTCCCTTGTCACCAGGGACCGCCACAGTGAGTAGCTCCACATGTTTGATTTGGTGGATGTCCTTCCTGACACAAGCCCAAATGGGAATTGTTTCCCTGGCTCGAAGACTTAGCAATTAACAGTCTTAACAATTTATATAAAGGGATAAAAAAATAATTTAAAAAAATTCAAAAGCCTCAATGGCATGTTTTAAAATACTGCAATTGCAAATTTCTGTTCAAACTTAAAGTCTACAGTCAACTACAAAAATCTAGAATCAATTACACCAAAAAAAGTTTAATTCAGTGTCACTCCGTTTAAAAAACGAGTGAAAAGCAATATTCATGCAAAGTACAGTATCTGTATAAGCACATGCCTGTCTCTGTGTCCTTTCTTCTTCTTTTTTGACTTTGTGTGCCTGCCATGGTGGTCCCATCCATTAACTCATGTTTCATGTTTGATGTCCAGCCATTAGTACAATCACATTATCCATTCTATCCTGCTGTATGGGCCTACTGTATGGGGCCTGTGTGTGTGTGTGTGTTGTACTGTCTAATCTTAAGGCCAACGTAATTAGCAGTGACCTCATGGTACAGGACAGTGCCAGCACTGCTAATGACCCCTAATGACCTCATAGCTCAAAGTCAGTGAGTATATTCCACATCCTTAAATGGTTTTCTGTCAGTATTACCAAGTTTATGGACGCTACGATAGCCAGTAAATAACAAAAAATAGCTAAAACATGAGTGTGTTTTGATCTCATTGTCATTTTTTTTACAATAAAGATATCACAACGTCTGATTCTGCAGACAGCTGGCTAGAGCAGAAAGAGGTGCATGTTTTTCTTGCTTTTTTGTACAGACATGGTCGTTTCCTAAAAACCTGAAAAAATGAGTCTGACAATTTGCATGAGCTCTGCTTTATAATGTACAACTGAATATCATGCTATTGTTTTGCAACTGTGTCATACAGCAGAATAAATGCTAGAGGTAATAAAGAAATTTACTCATCAGTGTCTTGCCACCCTAAGGTCAACTCTGTGTGACCCTATGATTCACTGACGTTTGACAACTCAAATAGCAACTATCTTTAGCTCACAAGCTTTTGTGACTGTGTGTGTGTGTGTGTGTGTTCTGTCTCCAACATGGCCCCAGGCATGTTGTTGCTTACCTCATTAAGCCATTAAAGATTTGCCAGATCACCATCACACACAGACACACAAGCACACTGCAGCCTTTTGTGCTGTGTGGCAGCATTAGTGTCCATGTCTGTTAAGCTTTTGACAAAGAAAGACCTAAAATGTAGCTGAGAAGCCATTTCCACTGCTAAGTTACATGTCAGATGTATGTGTCTTTGTGTAGCCCACACAGAGAACTTAAAGCTAAAAGGGTAATTTCTCTTCGTTAGTGTTCGTTATGAACATGTAGCCTGCAGACAAATAAGACACACAAGAACTTGCTGTACAAGGCACTGTAGCATGGGATAATATGCCAAGCTAGTTCTATGTAGCCCAATAGAGGAACATTCACAGCATGTGATTCTGTTGCTTTCTGACAGCAGCGAGATCTTGAATGTATCCTTGCAGACTACTCCTTACCCTAGAAATTAAAAATGGGAAAGAACAATTGCTTGCAATGCCTGTTAATGCATCCATATCCTTGCTGCAAATAAGTTTGTGCAAATAGATATTACTGCAAGCAGTTAGCGCCACGTGGTCTTCCCAAGTTAATCATCTCTTAATCAAGAAATAGCAATATTTAGAAATATTTCACCCATACTGGCTTCTCTTCACTAGCTCCCTGTTAAATCCAGGATCTAATTAAAAATATTCTCATTGCATACGAGGTCTTGAATAATCAGGCTCCATCTTATTATAGAGACCTCATAGTACCATATCACCCCAATAGAGTACTTTGCTCTCACTGCAGGCTTACTTGTGGTTTCTAGATATTTAAAAGCAGAATGGGAGGCAGAGCCTTCAGCTTTCAGACCACTCTTCTGTGACAGATGCCCTACTGTTGCTTTTAAGATAAAGGGCTTAAAACTTTCCTTTTTAACAGAGCATATAGTTAGGACTGGGTTGGGTGACGCTTAGTTATGCTGCAATAGGCCTAGGCTCCTTCAGGCTTTCCATGGCACAGAGTTTCTCCTTCACTCACCCCCACTCACGCACTTACTCGTGTTTAAATACTCTCTGCATTTAATCATTACTTATTATTTTTCTGTGGCTCTCTTCCACAGCATGTCTTTGTCCTGTCTTCCTCCCCTCACCCCAAACCAACTGAGGCAGATGGCCGCCCCTCCCTGAGCCTGGTTCTGCCGGAGGTTTCTTCCTGTTGAAAGGGAGTTTTTCCTTCCCACTGTCGCCAAAGTGCTGCTCATAGGGGGTCACCTGATTGTTGGGATTTTCAGTTTTCTCTGTATCATTGTAGGGCTTTACCTTACAGTATAACACGCCTTGTCAAACTAAGCTACACCTTTTCTTGTGGGTTCACAGACATCTTTTCATTACCAGCAGTTTTCTGCACATATTTTTTTTCATAAAAAAACATAAATCTGATTAAAAGTTTTGTTTTACATGCCATGTGATGTTATAACCATCCTGGACTTGTACAAAAAAGCTGTTCCGTCCTCTCTCTCTCTTACACACACACACACACACACACACACACACACACACACACACACACACACACACACACACACACACACACACACACAGTGGCTTGCAAAAGTATTCAGCCCCCTTGAACTTTCCCACATTTTGTCACATTACAGCCACAAACATGAATCAATGTTATTGGACTTCCAGGTGAAAGACCAACACAAAGTGGTGCACACGTGAGAAGTGGAACGAAAATCACACATGATTCCAAACATTTTTTACAAATAAATAACTGCAAAGTGGGGTGTGCGTAATTATTCAGCCCCTTCGGTCTGAGTGCAGTCAGTTGCACATAGACGTTGCCTGATGAGTGCTAATGACTAAATAGAGTGCACCTGTGTGTAATCTAATGTCAGTACAAATACAGCTGCTCTGTGACGGCCTCAGAGGTTGTCTAAGAGAATATTGGGAGCAACAACACCATGAAGTCCAAAGAACACACCAGACAGGTCAGGGATAAAGTTATTGAGAAATTTAAAGCAGGCTTAGGCTACAAAAAGATTTCCCAAGCCTTGAACATCCACGGAGCTCTGTTCAAGCCATCATTCAGAAATGGAAGGAGTATGGCACAACTGTAAACCTACCAAGACAAGGCCGTCCACCTAAACTCACAGGCCGAACAAGGAGAGCGCTGATCAGAAATGCAGCCAAGAGGCCCATGGTGACTCTGGACGAGCTGCAGAGATCTACAGCTCAGGTGGGGGAATCTGTCCATAGGACAACTATTAGTCGTGCACTGCACAAAGTTGGCCTTTATGGAAGAGTGGCAAGAAGAAAGCCATTGTTAACAGAAAACCATAAGAAGTCCCGTTTGCAGTTTGCCACAAGCCATGTGGGGGGCAAAGCAAACATGTGGAAGGTGCTCTGGTCAGATGAGACCAAAATGCAAAACGCTATGTGTGGAAAACTAACACTGCACATCACTCTGAACACACCATCCCCACTGTCAGATATGGTTGTGGCAGCATCATGCTCTGGGGGGGCTTCTCTTCAGCAGGGACAGGGAAGCTGGTCAGAGTTGATGGGAAGATGGATGGAGCCAAATACAGGGCAGTCTTGGAAGAAAACCTGTTGGAGTCTGCAAAAGACTTGAGACTGGGGCGGAGCTTCACCTTCCAGCAGGACAACGACCCTGAACATAAAGCCAGGGCAACAATGGGATGGTTTAAAACAAAACATATCCATGTGTTAGAACGGCCCAGTCAAAGTCCAGATCTAAATCCAATCGAGAATCTGTGGCAAGATCTGAAACTGCTGTTCACAAACGCTGTCCATCTAATCTGACTGAGCTGGAGCTGTTTTGCAAAGAAGAATGAGCAAAGATTTCAGGCTGTAGATGTGCAAAGCAGGTAGAGACAGACCCTAAAAGACTGGCAGCTGGAACTGCAGCAAAAGCTGGTTCTACAAAGTATTGACTCAGGGGGCTGAATAATTACGCACACCCCACTTTACAGTTATTTATTTGTAAAACATGTTTGGAATCATGAATGATTTTCGTTCCACTTCTCACGTGTGCACCACTTTGTGTTGGTCTTTCATGTGGAAATCCAATAAAATTGATTCATGTTTGTGGCTGTAATGTGACAAAATGTGGGAAAGTTCAAGGGGGCCGAATACTTTTGCAAGCCATTGTACATGGAAAAGTAGTAGTGTGATCATTGTAATTGCACTGCCAGATTGTCTATGCATCATCCTCTTCCTAGCCCTAACTCTAACTGGACAACAGTGTGTCGATTAATACACAGAAATATTCAGACTTGTCTAGCTAGTGTCAGCTAGTAGTATTAAATGGATTAAGTAGGAGTTACCTTGTTGATGTGTGACCCAAATCACAGTGTAATCACATACAGTTTCTTTAAAATAGCATTGCATTTAAGACAACTGCAATGTGCTTCATTCGTATGGATGAAATTTACTAAATTTACCTTTTTTCTGTTTACCATACCATAAAAAGAGGTAAAGCACTTTAAAGTTCTTAAGGATGAACTGAAGGATGGACTGTGTAGCGCTCTATATCATATTTGTTATAATATTACAGTGGTCCCTCACTATAACGCAGTTCACCTTTCACGGCCTCGCTGTTTTGCAGATTTTTTTTCCTCTTCTTTCTCTTTTTAAGTTTCCTTTCTCACTGTCCCTTTTCCCTTCTGTTTTTCTTTTCCTTCCTCTTTCTTTCTCCCTTTCCTATCCCTCAGTCATGTCTGTCCCGTCTGTAACAACTCAAAATAAATAATAACAACAAAGGTAGATCAAATGGACCAATATGGCAAGGCTGTGATGGCAAAGTAAATCCATTGGGTCTCCATGTTGGTCTTCAGACAACAATTCTGACGGCTAAAGAACCAAATGGCACAGGCAAACAAACAAATAAAAAAAGAATAGACCTTGATGATTCTTCAGTGGAAAATTTTTCATTTACCAGCAAACCCTGGTAGAATGGCAGTCATGAAACACAGGCTAGTTTTTAACAGGTTTGGAAAGCTTTTAAATTCATGAAATTTGACATGATGAGAGCTTTCATGTTTTATTGCTCTGGTCATTGAACACTGCAAAATGGCTCCAAAACACTGCCTACAATTTTTTTTTTTAAAAGTCCACACACTACATTTCTATGAGTCTGGTAATTTCTCAAGATATACAACAAAGCCTTTCGAAGCCACAACGCAAATCCGAGAGACAGTTAAAGAGTCTAGGGGGCACTCAAGGGGGCATTTTTCTGGTGCACAGTGAATTATTTCAGTTTTATCTTGATTTAATTCAAGAAAACTGTCTGCCGTTCAATGTTTAACAGTGTCTAGGCACTTTAATTAACTATGGAGTTCAGACATTTCATTTGGGTGAAACAAGGTCACAACTGAACATCATCTGCATAGCAGTGATAAGAGATGTCCTTTAAGGGGGATAGAATGAGCACAAGGGGGAGCAAATATAACAAGAACAACACAGGCCCCATAAGAGAACCTTGGGGTACACCAAAACAGAATCGATAAGTGGTGTTTTACATGGTGAAGACTGTACAATTGGGACTCGTTTACAAGGACAGATAGAAAGGCAATGTTCTTAAAAGGATCTGTTGGGACACCAACATCATTATAAGGGGATAAAAATGAAATAAAAGCCTTAGAAAACATGCCGGCAGTGGAGAATTTTAAGAAGCAAGAGCAGACCTCATGGCAGGCTGAAAACCTCGTCACAGTTGCTGTTACGACCCGGCTCAAAAGCCGCAACATAAAAAAAGGAGATGAATAACAGAGTGTGGGTGAGAAGAGGTTTCATCCTAAAATGGAAAACCAGGTTGGCTAAAATGGCTGGTGCCACCAAGGCAAAGACTAGTGCACTGCCGGAAAGCTTGCCTCAGGTATGCTTTTATCCACACCTGACTAGGTGTGGCCAATTAGCACCAGCTGAAAACACTGAGACGATTAGAAGCTGCAGAGGGACGTAACACCTCCTCCCTTAAAAGGGTTCCTCTAGGACCCTTAAATTTATTAAAAGCCCCTCTGAAGCCTTCAGTTCCTTGACCCACAAACCTGGAATAAAAGTTAAAGCTAACAGAAGCACAGTGTTCACGTTATAGTTGGCATCTCTAAGCATGGATGGGCATGAGGATTTGAAGTTGCCACACTGAACAGACAAAAAGTAACATGTGACCAACACAAAGGAGCACAACAGTCAAACCCAAAATGATTACCTGATCTGCTACAACACAAAACCAAAAGTAGCAACAAATAGTCACAACTAAGTGATCTGTTGTCTCCACCACACAAACAGTCACATACAAGTGGCCCTATACCACAACAAGTTACTTTAATCCAAAAAGTTCAGTAAATCAAGCACACTAGTGACCAACCACAAACTGGAGAGCTATGGCCACACAATGATCACATCAAGGGTGGCTCAGCACCCCACAGTGTTATTGCCATCACCTGGCCAACAACACTCACAAGTGATCCAACAAAATAGCCATATTCCCCACAACACTAAAGGTCACAGCACAAAACACTCACCTCACAAGGATCTCATTAGTATCCATCCACACTGACATACGCACACACAGGGTGTGCACACAATGCCAACTTAAAAACAGCCTACCTGCCTCAGCTACAGACCATAATCAAGAATGGTCTCAAACCTCCTACCAAGTTTGGTGCCACTGATTTACTATGTGCAACTCCCAGCCTAAAACACTAAAAACAACAAAACCCTTACTTTTCCTACCCTAGTCTTCAGTGGTGTACCAGGCTCGAGGCAACTTTAAACGCGAACTCGAGAGCAGGCAGCAGACCAGAGATATAGTCTCCTACCAAACTCTGAAGCGTACCCCCACCCAGGATAGCCACCAAACACAATAAACTAAAACAATAAAGCAAAACAACAAACAAGTGCTTCGATGGAAGGGCAGCACAGCCACCCAGCTGAAACACACTAACTAAAGGGAGTTTGCTCAATTACAGTGACCACCATCACTCACCCACTTAAAAGCAAAACAAACTGACATTCAGTCTCCACTAAAATGTCCAAATATCCCGGACGAGCCCCCACTTATGTTACGACCCGGCTCAAAAGCCGCAACATAAAAAAAGGAGACGAACAACAGAGTGTGGGTGAGAAGAGGTTTCATCCTAAAATGGAAAACCAGGTTGGCTAAAATGGCTGGTGCCACCAAGGCAAAGACTAGTGCACTGCCGGGAAGCTTGCCTCAGGTATGCTTTTATCCACACCTGACTAGGTGTGGCCAATTAGCACCAGCTGAAAACACTGAGACGATTAGAAGCTGCAGAGGGACGTAACAGTTGCAGATAAATTAAAAAAATAACACAGCTGTGGTCAATAATAAAAATGTCCTTAGAACAAATAGAATCAACATTCAGAGCCAAAGTAAGAACAATGTGCAAAGGGTGCCCTTTGGTGTAAGTTGGGCCAGACACATGCTGGATAAAACTAAATGTGGTACTCATAAAACTCCAAGCAAAGAGGTCAGAGTCAGTATCAATATGGATGTAAAATTCTCAGTTACAGCCAGTCTTGGGAATTTCAGGGTGGACTCAACTGACTTCTTCAATAATTATTTCCTCCAAACCATCATATCTATCTAATAGACTGCAGTTTGTTCATGTAAATGAACACTGAGGTTAATTATGGAGTTCCACAGGGTTCAGTGCTAGGACCAATTCTGTTTACATTATACATGCTTCCCTTAGGAAGCATCATTAGAAGACGGAGCATACATTTACACTGCTATGTTGATGGCTGTTGGGGAATTCCCATGATGCACTGAGTATTTCTTCTTCAGTCAGTTTTTTACTCACTATGTGTTTATACAGCTCCATGAATTTAACTTTGTCCTTTCTTCTTCCGCTCACCCCCAACCGGTCGCAGCAGATGGCCGCCTCTCCCTGAGCCTTGTCTGCTGGAAGGTTTCTTCCTGCTAAAAGGGAATTTTTCCTTGCCACTGTCTCCAAAGCGCTTGCTCATATGAGGTCATATGATTGTTGTAGTTTTCTCTGTTTTCTTTGTATTATTGCATTGTCTTTTTACCTTTAAAAAAGCATCTTGAGGCAACTGTTGTTGTCATTTGGCTCTATATTAATAAAGTTGAATTGGCAACATTAATATTTATTGCCTCAGTATCAATATATTATTACCATGCAAGCTATTGCGATATTATGTTGTATTCATTTTTTCTCCCTACCCCTTCTGTGTATCTGTCTGTGGCTGTAAATTCTACACAATTAAATCTGGCAGATGGACAGTCTTCAAATCATTCCTCCTCCCAAGATCAATTTACATATAACAATAACTACTAATAGAGCAGGTGTTGTCTTACTGAGCTTACAGAAAACTGAGAGGTTTATAGTGCATGGCAGTTATTCATGCAGCAGGAACAGGAAGTGTATAGAAATGAAAACAATATCTCCCAGTACAGATATATACAGAGCTCTGTGCTTCTGTCAGCTGCTGACAGAATATTAGTTGACTTTTCTGGAATTCCAGAATCGCTAAATTCCTGCATTGCATCATGCTTTCATCTGTTACTCTGGCTGTTTTCTGACGCTTCATCTTGCATTTCCCATGTATCTTCTTTTGCTTTTGGTATATCTCCAAATGAAGGAAGACATTCATTTATATGACTGGCTCTCCTCCAGCTGTCTGCATTGTCCTCCCAACTGTCAGTGAGAAAAGATAACACAAGAAACAATGTAGGATTTGACACTGAGATAGATTCTTTCTTAAGCCTGCATAAAGGGGCATTACACCGTGTTCTTTTTCTGCTTGTTAGGGTTTCTTTTACTTTTGTTTTTAAATCAAGATATATCCACATTATTTAGTTTCCTGTTCAGCATTTGCTCCACAAAACAAATACTAAACACACTAACATTCCTTTATAGCTTTCCCACATCCTGATGCTGAACAAAAACAGTTAACTTTCTTATCCAAAACTGTTAATTTTCTTATCTAACATGAATCCTTATTTGAATCAGCAAAGGCAAAAAAAAAGTCACTCTAAGAACCAGGTCTAAGAACCAGACACCAGGTCAATGTACGTGAGAAGTATAGAGTCAGAACACAAATAACTGTCAGATGAACAACAAACGGTTATCAACAAATACCACACACTGAAGAAAGGAACAGCTTACCCCCACAAACAGCTGTGCCAAACAGTTTATCCTTCCTGAGCCTGTCTCTGGACATCTCTTCCTGGGGAAAGAGAGTTTGTTCTTCTCACTTTCGTGGTGCTTACTCACAGGGTGATTGTTGGGGGTTTCCAACAATCTCTTGTACTGTATCATTTTGCAGTATGAAGCACTTTTGGGTGACTTTCTTTGGCAGTATATAAATAAAACTGAACTGTAACCTTAAAGGAGTGACCAAGCACAGTCCAGTTTCTCAAGAATAGCTTTTGTATGATGATAACTCTTTAAGAAGATTAGCAATACATCCCTTGACTCTGTTTGTGGCATATAAACAAAGCAGAGCCAAGCAGCAGACTCCCAGACTGAAAGAGGAAACCAAAAAGTAAAGATTGCAATTCTTTGAGGGACGACTTGAGAAAGGAATCAATTCAGCAGCCATTTATAAAATTAAGTATGATTTCTGTAAGTGATTTGCACCTTTATATTTACAGTTTATTATATTGGGAGATTCATTTATTCTTTATTGTTAGGGGCACTGCTGCTTTGACTGACAGGTTCATAGTGAAGAAAGATGGCTGTAGCAGCAAATAATGAAAAATGCTATGGCATTACCTCTCTGCAGCAAATAGAGTGGTCAGAATAATACAGCCAAATACAAGGAGATCCTGTCCCAGGCTTTCTGTACAAGCAGTTCAGATATTATTAAAATATATATCACTCTGGAATGAAATGATTGGCAAATGACTGCCGTTCCCATAATACACCCCTGGTGGGGCAGGTGATGTGTTGATAAAAGTTCGGCGCTGCGCGTTTGAGGTTGGCGCTATTAAAGTCCCCCGTCACAATAAGCGCAGCGTCCCGGTGTTGTGTCTGGTGCTGTGTGAGTGCCTCATGCAGCTCGCATAAGGCGGTGACCGTGTCCGCTTGTGGTGGAATATAAACGGCACTTACAATGACCGATGTAAATTCCCGAGGTAGATAAAAAGGACGACACATGATGGACAGTAGTTCCAGATTTGGTGTGCAGGAGCGTGTGAGAGGAACAACGTTCGCACTGTTGCACCAGTTGTTGTTCACCATTAAACACAAGCCGCCTCCCCTTGACTTCCCCGAGTCCCGTGTCCTGTCCATGCGGTGAACCGAGAAGAACTCGGCCGGCTGGATGGCGTGGTCCGGCACCGCTGGGTTCAGCCATGTCTCGGTGAAGCAGAGGAGATTGCAGTCCCGAATGTCTCTCTGGAACTTTATCCTGGCCCTGAGGTCGTCAAGCTTGTTCTCCAGTGACTGGACGTTGGCGAGCAGGATGCTAGGCAGAGGTGTGCGGTGTGCACGAGCTCTCAGCCTGTTCCTGACGCCGGCTCGCTTCCTTCTAGGCCGCCGCCGCTTCCCTTTGTTCTCCCTCGAGATCTCACTCGGCCAGCTCGGATCCGGAGTTAAAAACTTCGAATTGTGAGTACATTGTATACCAATAGAAACAAGAGTGTCACTGTCATACCTAATGTACCCAATGGTGATGATTTTGCCGATTTAGAAACGCTGAAAACTAACTTAAAAAACAAAGACAAAGAAAAAGTGGTCGAAGCAGTCGTGACGGCAGCCGACCTCACCGGCGCCATCTTATCGGTGGCCGCGTTACAGGACGCACTCGATGACGCAGACTGGGACATGTTCAGAAACAGCTTCGATGATGATGTCAACGTGTTTACGGAAGCGGTTGTGGGATTCATCGGGAAACTAGCGGATGATACCGTGGAGACAAAGACTATCACAACGTTTCCCAACCAGAAGCCGTGGGTGGATAAAACCATCCGCGACGCTCTGAGATCCCGCACCGCTGCCTACAACACGGGACTCATGACGGGGGACATGGACCCGTACAAAGCCGCGTCATATAACGTGCGGAGGGCGGTGAAAGAGGCGAAGCAGCGCTACGGGAGGAAACTAGAGTCACAACTCCAACAGAGTGACTCTAGGAGCCTGTGGCGGGGACTAAGGACAATAACGGACTATAAAGCACCAACAACCGGTATGACGAACGCGGCCGTGACTCTGGCAGACGAGCTGAACACTTTCTATGCTCGCTTCGAGGCTGCAGCTAAGGTCTCCAACAATGCTAGTGTTAGCGGCGCTAACGGCTGCAGACAGGAAGATACTGCCAGCACCGGAAACGTGCTCGTCATCTCCGAGCATGAAGTAAGGAGAGCCTTCAAGAGAGTGAACACCAGGAAAGCAGCAGGACCAGACGGCATCCCAGGTCGTATCCTCAGAGACTGCGCATACCAGCTAGCTCCTGTGTTCACTGAGATATTCAACATCTCTTTATCTCAGTCGGTGATCCCCACATGCTTCAAAGAGTCCATCATTGTTCCTGTCCCGAAGAAACCCCACCCTGCTTCTCTCAATGACTATCGCCCTGTAGCCCTCACCTCAGTAGTGATGAAGTGCTTTGAACGCCTGGTCAGAGACTTCATCATTTCTTCACTACCAGACACACTGGACCCACTACAGTTCGCTTACCGTCCAAATCGTTCCACAGACGATGCCATCTCTCATCTCCTCCACACATCACTCACTCACTTGGACACTAGAAGGGGGAATTATGTTAAAATGCTCTTCATAGACTACAGCTCTGCATTTAACACCATAATTCCCTCCACACTCACCACCAAGCTGGAGCATCTGGGACTCAGCTCATCTATGTGTCAGTGGATCTCCAACTTCCTAACTGGCAGACCACAGGCAGTAAGGATGGGCGGACATGTCTCAGCCTCCACCACTCTCAGCACTGGAGCCCCCCAGGGGTGTGTTCTGAGCCCCCTGCTGTACTCTTTGTACACATATGACTGCGTGGCCACTACCAGCTCCACCACCATCATCAAGTTTGCTGACGACACCGTCGTGGTGGGCCTGATCTCTGATAACAACGAGACGGCCTACCTGAAGGAGATTAGGAATCTGGAGAACTGGTGCAAGAGGAACAACCTCCTTCTGAACGTCAGTAAGACAAAGGAGCTGATAGTGGACTTCAGCACTAAGCAGGAGAGGAACTACCAGACCCCCGTCATCAACGAGTGCCCAGTGGAGAGAGTGGACAGCTTCAAATACCTCGGAGTTCACATCACACAGGACCTGTCATGGTCCTGTCACATCAACACCGTGGTGAAAAAGGCCCGTCAGCGTCTCTACCACCTCAGATGCTTGAGAGACTTCCAACTGCCCTCCAAGGTGCTCAGGAACTTTTACTCGTGCACCATAGAGAGCATCCTGGCGGGAAACATCTTAACCTGGTTCGGGAACAGCACCATGCAGGACAGACGAGCTCTACAGAGGGTTGTGCGGTCAGCTGAGCGCACCATCCGCTCCGAGCTCCCTGACCTGCACTCAATCTACAGCAGGCGGTGCTGGACCAAGGCCAGGAAGATCGTGAAGGACCTCAGCCATCCCAACAACAGACTGTTCTCTCTGCTGAGGTCAGGAAAGCGATTCCGCTCCCTGAAGACCAACACAGAGAGACTGAGGAGGAGCTTCTTCCCGCAGGCGATACGGTCTCTCAATCACACCACCACACAGTACTGACCCACACATATGGTTCTTACACACACACTGGACTTTCTGGACTTTGGTTTTGCACAACACTGGTCACTATATTCTTCATTTCCGGTTAATACTTGTACAGCTGCTGTTATTGTGTATATATTTATTTATATTTAGATTTCTTCATACATTCTTATATAGTTCTATATTGTGTATTTTGTTGTACAGTTATTTTATTTTCAACTTTAATTTATATATTTTATCTTATTCTTTCCCAGTTAAATTTACCCTTCATTCTAATTTGTGTTGTACAGTTATTTCATTTTTAACCTTAATTTATATTTTATTCCTTCCTAGTTAAATTTACCCTTTTTAATTTTTCATATTTATTTCCTATCTTATTCATAGCCTTTTCCTTTTTTGTTCTCTTTAGGTCACGAGCAGTTGTCCAAGCATTTCACTACATATCGTACTGTGTATGACTGTGTACGTGACAAATAAAATTTGAATTTGAATTTGAATACAGGCAGGTGGTGCAGCCACTTTCATTTAATGGTTAAATATGGCTACAAACGACTTTAACAAAAAACTAAGACAATGTGCTCTTATCCTGTTGTGCTTCTTGAGCCTCTCAATGCTTTGGGCTTTGT
Organism: Maylandia zebra; assembly: GCF_041146795.1. Lineage (NCBI taxonomy): Eukaryota > Metazoa > Chordata > Actinopteri > Cichliformes > Cichlidae > Maylandia > Maylandia zebra. Next base: position 3,494,369 of record NC_135172.1, read on the forward strand.
TTTTGTTTTTATCCCATCTTTGGTATAAATCCATTTAGATTCCTATCAAATAAAAATGTTTATAAAAAATCAATTCTTTGGATATTTAGATATAGAATTGCATCATTCTTGTCTGGAAATACAGTGCAGTGTTTTTTAAGTTAAAGTAGATTTATAAACAAACAGCATGCTTCAAAAACCTCTTTCCAGCAACGATAATAAATGGCCTGGAACATGGACCATTTATCTTTTTATGAGGATCAGGTGACTGGTATGGCCCTACACAGAGCACTACCAGCATACATGCACATACACATACACACAGACACAGCTAGTTGGCTCCAGAGAAGCTAATAAAGTTGTTTTTATGACAATCAGGTGACTGAGGCCCCTGATCTTAAGCAGAGGAGACACAAGGCCAATAGAGGGCCACCCAGCATTTATGCCTTGTCTGGATAATCAGCCTAGCAGCCAGGCGGAACAGATGCAATACACACAGGGACACAAAAGAGGAGCCCCTGCCAAGCTATACAACATAAAGGACATACAGGGAGTATTTGTCATCACAGATGATGGCGAAGAGTTTTTCCCCCAAATTTCATTCAGTTACTTTTGTATGACATCAAGAAATGTAATTGCAGACACTATTTGATTCTAAAAACTTTCCAAAGCCCGTGTATTTGGTATAAACTGTTTTTTTAGGTTTTTGTTTTTGTTGTCTTTTAATATAGCACATTGATCAGGACATTCTGGGTGAAACTCAAAGCCATCTTTCCCTTTTTTCTGTCACAAATTCCTGAGTGGACTAACGAGTAACCAATGACCTTGAACTTCATTATTCCCCAGGGAAATAAAGATTTTTCAGACTAAAACTTTTCTTACAAATTTAACAAGTTTACACGTATTAGATGAAAACAAGCTGATTTAGATGACGACAGGTCATCTGTTGCTGTTTAACTGTTTGAAGAGTTATCAATACGTTCACACTATTACATAAATTGCATGCATTGTTCAGTCACAAACATGGACACTGCACACTCTTTAGCAAATCCTATTGTCGCTTTGTAACACGAAAAGAGGATTTAGCATCGGCACTGATGATTCATAAATCTGTAGCTAATCTAAGGAGCTTCAGTTATAAAATTGCTTTGTTTATACAAATATTGACACAGATCGTCCTCTCCAGCTTCATGCCCCTTTCGCGTTTTTCAGCCACTCCCACCTCCATCTCCCACCCTTGTTTCTATAACTATAAAAGCTCAGTGTGATTCTGCATTATTTTTATGGCCACATTCCAGCCCATATATCTGCCACACAACTGCACTGTGTGTGTGTGTGTGTGTGTGTGTGTGTGTGTGTGTGTGTGTGTGTGTGTGTGTGTGTGTGTTGCACAGGAAGGATCTACATATTTTGATCTGGACACAAGCCAGGGTCAAAGATCACAAACTTTCGGTCGGCCCGTCTTGACATTCTGACCCTAAATGCCCTCAGTGACTCTCTAAACAAACAAACACACACAAACACTCATTTACATGTGCAGAAACACAACCACAAAACCAGAAGGTCCAATAGGACACGTCCATCGCTTTTTTGTTGTTGCTGTTTGAGTTGAGTTGCTCATACCGGAAAAGGCTCCCTGAGACAGGAGCACAGTTACAGCATCCTCATGCTTTGCATTCAAAGTTATTGTAAAGAAAGGTTGAGTATACAGGAAAGTTGTTCTGCTTTCTAAGTTTTGCTGGAGATTTGACCTCTACTGGCTGTTGGCAGAAATAAGGTGAGCTGAAAGATAATGATGGGGACATTTAGAGATTGAGTTCAGATAGGTTTTATTTTTAAACCACCAGTTCAACAATCCCCTGTGACTAAAGCAACTTGCAATGGTAAGGAGACAAAGTGTAAACCCAGCAGTGGTGTATAAATGCACAAGCAAAGAAGACAATGAAAAAGTAATCTCTCTGTGCACCACAGAACATCCCCCAAAACCATGAGCCAACTCTTCGAGCCCCCAACAGATTCAGTAATTGGAAGCATATAATTTCTGAAGTAATTCAGCTTGACTTTCACAAAATACCTATTTAAAATTCAGCAAAGGGGATGTAGTCATGTCTCCATTAGCTGATTTTTCTTCTTTAGGTGATTTCATAAAAAATTGAAAGGGTAAAAATATATATATTTATTTATTCATTTATCAAGTTCAAAAACTAAAGAGAGTCTAGAAAAGAATAAAACATCTGAATTATGATAGGCCACACAAACATGAGCGTGGTTTCTTAGCAGTGAATGTGTCTTCTCTGAGCAGTTTTGTAGGAATGGGGTCTAAAAGACACGTTGATGGTTTGGAGGAAGTAATTATTGAAGTTAACTCAGAAAGATCAATTGGAGAAAAAGAGTCTAACTTAACATCAATGGTACTAAGAGTAGCTGTAGATAATATTACATCTGTGGGATGGTTTCGAGTATTTTATTATTATGAAGAAATGAAGGTATTACTAGTTAAGGTTAAAGTAATACTGGTGCTCAATAGAACACCAGCATACCACGACACAACACATGATGACACCCACACTCTATGGCTGCAGCTACCTAACAACAAGTGCAATATCCTTTTTAGCAGAACTGTGTGTATTTATACTTTTATATTTTGTTATTTTAATGTCATTATGTTTACTATTTTGCTCATTTTGGTTTATTTTTGCTATCTTATTATATTTACTATTTTATTGTACGGTTATTTAATTCATGAGTTTAAACAAGGATGTATATATGCTAGTCTGCTGAAACGTAAGGTCTGCCCTAATTTCACTGAGCAGTGTCCAAACAGCAACAATAAAGGAATCTTTATCTTCATATCGTTATCTATGCCATATGTCAGAACAAGAGTGACTGTGATTAAAGTGATACGTGGCTTCTTTTACATTTGAAAGAAGCCAGTTGAGTCTAATATTAGATTAATGCCTTGTTGAGGCTGTCAGTATCTACATGGAGCTTACAATCATCCACAATAATTATCTTATCTGAGCTGAGAAGTAAATCAGATAAAAAATAAATCTGACAGGAACTGTGAGTAAGGCGCAAGTGGACGATAAATAACAGCAAATAAAACTGTTTTATATATTGAAATCTCTCCACTCTAACAATTCAATTTAAAGTGTAGCTTCACAGTAGAGAATTTTAGTGTGTAAAACATAACAGAAAACAGGCCTTTGAAACGATTTAAACACCAGAAATTACAAACTTTGGCTTGTTATCAAACCTTCACATTAAAAACTTCCCATTTCTATAAGATCCTGAAGAATTCCACTGATGCAGTTCTGTTCTTGCATAACATCCTTGAACAGAAAACCAAGCAGTTGTTCACCATTGCAGGGCCAGCAGTCAAGTTGATTGCCTAGGCTAGAAGCTTGTTTTTGAGCGTCATAAGCCTTGGGCTTGGTTTGGGTCCAACAAAAACACTTTGAAAGAGCTCCAAAGTTTGGGCCAATACTAGAGATTAAGGGCACATATCACCCCAAGGAATAGGCTGCAAGCCTTGGCTAACATCAGTAAATACTGGGATTCCTTCGATGATTAAGACAGTTTTTTTTAAACGTTTTGTTTCATGATGTCATTCAATTCAGATAATCTCAGTTTCTGGGAAGACCACCGTGAAAACTCAACAAGATCCTGTCCATTAAATGAAGGTGGAATTTCCATCCACTTGGTCTTATTTGCATTTTCAGTGTGTGCACAAAAAAACCTGAATGGAAACTATAAAATAAAAACATCTTGAAAGGGCATTCACAATTAAGTCAGTTCACAAAAACCGGATTGATTTAAGCTTGTACGTAAGAGTGATCCAGCCTGTCCACTGTCTCCCACATGCTCAACGAGGCATCTCAGAGTTCCATCGCTCTTTTTAACTCTAGAGTTACTTTGTTCTTGGAGTGGACAACAATGACAAACTGAATGTTGGACTATAGTTTTATAAATATAAATATAAATTACTAGATACGGATTCAGAATAAAATGGCAAATCGCTTACCTGGAATGGTTCGAAAAGAGCAGGCCATCTATCCTTGAATTCTGGACAACCACTTCACATCTCCTCCAGTTGTAGAGAAAGTTGGAATGGGAAACACAGCAGGCCACGGGTTCTGCCTTTCACAAGGGGAAGGACTCAGTATCTCAGGAGTCCACAGAGAGATTCACAGACTCGCATAGCGAGCTCAGATAAGATGCTTCAAGTGTTTCTTCCTGGGGAACAGCTGTCAGTATTAAGCTTAGTGGTGCTTGCACTTTAAGCGTGTCTTTATCTTTTACTTCAGTTGTGAAAGTTGGGGTGAAGAAGTCATCAAAGTCTTCGTCTTTGTATTGGAGTTTTATATCTGTGGGGATGGAAATTTGTTTCTTTAACAGCTACAACCAACTCGAATGGATGGATGGATGGATGGATCAGTAACATCATAGCACCACCCAGCTGTATAGAAACTCCATCAAGCTAGCTAGTAGCAGTACGAGTTATTGTAACTGACTGTAAAAAGTCAGCACAACGAAAATAAACTCCACCTGAACTTGGTTTATATCTGACCCAGATACACTGCAGGTCAGAACTTCTTACCTGATGTTCAGTTCACCTGACACTCGGCCGCCTTGGGTCTCTCCTCCTGCCTCACCTTTCTCTCATCCACCTGCTGGCCTCTTGTGGCAGCTCCGCCACAGCCACCACCAAACAACTGAGTTATTTTTACACATCTGCCAGCATCTGGCCAATCCACCACCTCTCATTGTTTATACTGTTATAAAAAATAAAAAAATAAAAAATCGGCCCATAAATGCCCGGGGGGCCGATGGCCAGCTATGTCACCACTTATCTTTGTACCATTTCAAGCTATTCATTGGACTTGAATGACTTAAATTGCAATAAATAACTGGAAAAATTGGCGTGTTCTCAAACTTTTGACCAGTAGTGTATATACTTCAAAATTCAAGCAGCTGCTGCTGTCGTCTATCACCTAATCAATAAAAAATAGAGTAAGTCCATGCATTTCACTGTGCACTAAGCTGGAAATCAGCCTTGACCCTACTTTAGTCATTCTTTTGCAGGCTGCTCTTAACTTCATTAAACAATGCTGTTTCTGCACTCATTTTTTTCTGACCTGTAGGATTTTATACATACATCTATCCTGTAACACGTCTGATGAATGGTTTGCATTTGGTGGTGAAACTTTTATATTTCCCTTGGTTTACTCTGTGAAGTATCTTTTTTTAATATACTGAAAACCTGTAGTCAGCAGAGAGATCTAGCTTTATTTCTTTCAACTGCACCATGGCAACGTGAAATGCTTTGCTTTTAGAAAAGTTAGCTACATTTTGAAGAAAAAAGTAAAACAAAAAGTTTCTTTTAAATGCAAATTGTAGATTTCATCTGATGACAATCTGCTGGTGTATGCTACCTAACAGCTTCTTTACTATCTTTTAAATCGTATAATCAGGGATTAACTTTATTTCTGTTGCTAATATACATTTGCTCTGACTGTGTAGAAGAATATAGACATTAACTTTGAGGGTTATAATTTATGAAATGATGTCGGTTTGTTAGTTTGTTTGAAAGAGTTTGAAGAGTTTTGACAGAGAGTACCTCTCCACTCTGCTCCCATGAGTGTCGGTGGGATTGAAGTTAAACAATGATAAACTAATTTTAAATTCATTGACATTTTTTAAACTCAATGATTAGGCAAATATCAAAATATCTACATCATTTTACTCAAATTGAATTTTCCTGGTTATTTGGGTCCTGGGATTGTTACAATACAGAGGATCTGGCTGCAGACGGGGCACTGCTGAGAGGCCTATTAAGTGATTCTTAAGGGAGAGAAACATATGGTTACTGATGACAACCATTTAAAGGTGTCAGACTGGAGCCACAGCAAATTATCATAGGCAGACACACATAGAGAGAGAGACACGCACATACTCTCTGTCTCTCACTCTCTGCTTCTCTCTCTCTTCCATTCTCTTTGTCTCTGTAGTCTAAACAAGCTTGTTATCTTGCTCATTACTAGATAATGAATGACAATAGGTCAAATGACCTGCCCTAACAAGCTGGTTGTTAAAGGCGACATGTTAATAACACAACCTACAGAAATGTTGTGTTTTTTCTAAGCCCTTTAATTAATATATTATTTAAAAGGAAATAACTTCAGTTTGGGAGTTGAAAAGAACAGTCTGGGTGAATGTTGCATTAGTGTTTGAGTCATGCTTTCAAAGCACAAGACAAATGTCAAATCACACCTTTTTAATGTTAAGGAAAAACATATAATGAATGAGGAGGTTATTTTTCTTTACTAATGCCTTTTCTATTTCAACAAACCCATGAAAGTTTTGAAATCCACCCAAAGCTACACCCATTCATCTGGGCAGAAACATTTCTTCAGATCGACTGACCAACAGCTACAGTGTTCCTGAAATATATTTGTTATTTACATCATGGAAAAAAATCTGACTGAACAAATGATATGTGTGAGTGTTTGTTTGCTCACTGCAGGTTACACACACACACACACACACACACACACACACACACACACACACACACACACACACACACACACACACACACACATATGCCCTCGGTGCCACGTCTGGCGCCAGTGATTATGCTGTTAAGCCAAATCAGTTTCCTGTGTTTGGTTTGATGGATGCCATCATCTTCACGGATCTAAAACAGGTAAGTATGCCCCCCCCCCCCCCCGCCTCAACACAACAACTACTCAGGCAGACATACATTTATGAGCACAACCTCCGAGAAGATAAATAATATATAAGAAAATGCAAATATATATAGCAGCATTCTCAAATACATTAAAAGGACATTTTAAAAAGTAGTTTTCATTGGTTGATCCTACTAATAATATTCTGATCTAAACAATGTTCACAACAACTCAACTGTGTTGCCTTTTATTACCCTGTAGGTCTCTGATCCACATCCAGGGTGTGTTAAAACACACTGTCCTCATTTCATTAAAGACTGCAGAGCTTTGCACAAAAAAAGCTGAATTGTGGAAATTACTAAATTGATCATACAGAACATACAATAACAATTACAGCAGTTCCTATAGGATGACAGTTATTACGTTAAAATTTATTATGTGTCCTTCAGCAAGACACTGAACCATATATTGCCATAATTCATCCATCCATGTGAGAATGGATGTGGCTTGTAGTTAAAGTGGAAAACACTGAATGCTTACATCATTTAACTAAACTTCATACTGGTAAAGTCATATTAGCGAGGAGTGGTTGGAGCAAAATTATTGTGACTCTATGCAATGAACTTGCAGTCTCACAAGTAGAGAACTGCAGCCACACCCAAGCCTATATCTGCACCCTCCTGGGGAGTATATATCATATCATATTTATTTGTGCATTTAAAGACCAAAGTCCACCAAAGTGCTTTCCAGTAAAACCATGACAAAAATCACAATATAAAATATAAATTACAGATGTAAAATAATTACATAATATAAATGCAGAGCCAGATAAAAACCACAGTAATTAGCCTTTAAAGCCAAACGTGTACGTTTTTAGACGTGATTTAAAAGATTGAATAGAATCTGATGCGCGAATGTCAAGAGGAAGATTATTCCATAATTTGGGTGCTGCAATGGCAAAGGCACAGTCAGCAGGAGCAGTAGCTCAATATCTCCAGGAGATGCTGTTTTTCCAGAGCACCCTCAGGAAGTGCAGTCTCTGCAGGGCGTTCTTTAGCAGCAGAGATGTTCAGATTTGACGAATCTGTCCTTAGCACCGGCTGAGGCCCATTTTCTCTTCAGGCTGGGTCCAGCCATGCTGTGGAGAGACCGGTTTCAGTACCTGACTGCTGTTTTCCTCTCCTTTAGCAGCAGTTGGACTTCCCGGACATCCAGGGCTTCTGACTGGGATACATACAGATGTCTTTGTCCACTGTGACAGTGTCCGTGCAGTATTTAATGTAGCAGTTCTTCAGGTCTGAATGTTCATGTTCTAATTTGTCCTATTTAAGCAGTCCAGGAACAGCTGAGAGGCACCATCTGGCCACGTCTTAACTGCCTTTATGGTTGTTGTAGCAGTTTTCGTGGGAGAATATGCAGGTATTATATTGGTTGGCCCAGGTGGGGCAGTGGTCTCGCTCTGTAGCCTATAGTTTGATGTTGATATAAACCTTGTCTAGCGTGTTTTCTTCCCTTGTCACTTATTTGACTTAGTTTAAGAAGTACTGCTACCAAATCTGCACGATTAAACTCCCCTGCTATTGTGTGAGCATCAGGGCACATGCTCAGCTGATACGTCTATTTGACTGCAGACACCAGTTTCAGCATTATTGCACTAAGTAAGCTCAGTGTCTGGATCAGTTGGTGGGTTTTGTGGTGTTTTTTTCTTATTTGACTTGTAGGTGCTTAGATTTCTGGTATTAAATCATGTAATGATGTAACCATGACTACATCATAAAACCAAACTCATCGGTGTGAAACTGGTTTCAGTGTTGTGGGTATTTGACCTATTTTGTGTTTGTTTTATAATAAACACAAAATAGGTATTTTTTGCATATTAAAGCTTTTAGCACAGTGAGGCATATCACAAGTTTTTTAAATGTATTTGGCACCAAACTCAGTATCACCATACATTTAAAAAACATACAAAAAGACCTCACATTGATACTTTGTTTGTTTTGTGTTGTTTAATGTGTAATTAAATATCACATTGTAACAATGTGTTGTAATTTGAGACTTCGTCATTAAAGTTTATTATATTTGCTGCCTTTTACAGTCATTATAGAAGGTTTTTTTTAATAACGGTTGTTTAACAGTAAAGAGAGTAACCTACAAAGAACATTTCATAAAATATAAATATGATGTTTATTGTTTCTAAGTTTGTTCTTAATTTACATACACAGCACACAAGGTGTCCTTCTAATTTAACTCACTATGTCAGTGCATCTGTGTTTGTCTCAGCGCACTGGACTGTTTGTGTTTGAGCACACAGGATAAGAAAGGATATCAGAACTAACTCTTTCCATAATGAGGTCACTCAAACACACAAGTGTGTGTTTGTGTGTGTTAGTGCATGGTGGAATAATCTAACACAAAGTTGGATAAGAGTCTGTTTCTCATGGTATAAGTAGGAGTAGTGCAGTGCAGGAGATATAAGTGTGTGTGTGTGTGTGTGTGTGTGTGTGCGCGCGCGCGTCTGTGACAGAGAGCCAGTGTTATCAGCAGAGCAGTAGGAAAGTTATGCTACGCTAACAGGAATGTTTCTCATCAGTCCTGACACAGTCCAGTCGTCTCTCTACCCCACCCCCACACACACATGCTCAAACACACAAAGACAATATACAATAAAAAAATAAAATCATTATAATTTTAGTGAAATTCATGCATAACCTACTTAAAACTTTACTTTATCTGTACGTTGTCCCATATCCTAATTTTACGCTGCTTTGATGGCATTACTCAGCTGTCATTGCTAAGCACACGAATACACTTTAATCTGCAGCTGAAAAACACAGCCAGTCAAATAAAGAGAGCAGGAAATCAAAAATGTAAAAAAAATTTAAAAAAATTGTGGCATTTTTCATTTACTTGTGTGTCAAAACTAGAGATGGACCGATCCGATATTACGTATCGGTATCGGTCCGATACTGACGTAAATTACTGGATCGGATATCGGAGAGAAATAAGAAATGTAATCCGATCCATTAAATATCAAAAAAGCACCTCACAAAACTTGCGACACGACGTAACTTGGCTCATAACCGTAGCACGTGGGAGCAGTGTGGTCACGTGATAGAGCGGCTGTGTGTGTTTGGAGCCTCGCTGCCAAGCTCCGAGGAAGTGATCCCAGAGAGAAGCAAGTGTGTAAGTTCATCTCTGAATGTTTGTAAAGCATTCCCACATTAAGCTTAACAACCGATATATGGAGCGACTGCCTCTCTCTCTCTCCTGCTGCTGCTTCAATCATGAAACTGATCAATGATCAGCTGATCGTCTCTCTTCTTTGTTTTTGGTCCACTTTGCACCAGAAAGAGGAAACCAGCGGCTGAACAACAGCAGCACGTTTAAGCTTGATCAGCTGTTGTTAGAATTTATTTAATATTACTTTCTACACCAGGATCTTTTTCTACGTAGCTGACGCTGGTAACTGTGCAGGGGCGGATCTAGCAAAGTTTAGCCAGGGGGGCCGATAGGGCATTAACAGGGAAAAGGGGGCACAAAGACATACTTTTCTTTCTTATTCTCATTTAAAATGTCGAGCTTTTAATAAATAATTATCTGACACCCAAAGTTTTAATTTGATGTAAAATGTATAGAAGTCCATCACTGTATATAGTAACTGTTAAGTCTAATATACCCCAGTAAGCTATAGTACTTTTTCCTTTGGGAAGGTACCATCTGTGCAGTCTGCAGTTCTGCTGAAGAAAGATGTTGAATCTATTTAATTATTCTTGAAAAATAATTTATTTCTGTGCATTCTGTGCATCAAATTAAAGTTGATTACGTCGATTAAGCATCATGAGGTGGAGGGTGGTTCCCTCTTTTTTTTGCTGGGAGTTTGCAACCCTATTAGTTAGGTTGCTTAATATTTCTGCTAAGTACTCTTTAAAATACCAGAACAGGAAGGATGGAGCAGGTTTAAGTTTATTAGATTGATCAGTTTTGCTGAACTATGAAATATTTTGGGTGCAGTGTATTTTTTGCATACAGGTATAACAGAATAGCTTTAGTGTTGTTATTTATTTAAACTTGAGTATGAACTTATACAAAATGCAGCAAGATATTAAACAGTTTTATTGATTAAAACACACTATATCGGAGTCATGTCGGTATCGGCAGATATCCAAATTTATGATATCGGTATCAGACATAGAAAAGTGGTATCGTGCCATCTCTAGTCAAAACTGTGCAGTGTTTTGCAGGTATGGAACATCAGTGTCACCATGGAGTGATGATGGTGGAGTAAGTGTTTTGGCAGAAATTTGCAAAAATAAGAAAAGCCTTCTCTGCTTCAAACCCTTTCGAATCTAATTCAATGTTGTCCTCACAGACAACCTCCTTAAATCATGTCTATCTATCTATTCAGTACTTTCACCCACCCCAACATATCACATGGCGTTTCTCTCTCTTTGCAGTTTTTCCTTTGCAAAGTAGAATTTTAAATTGTATTTATGGATGAGCAATGAACTGTGTTCACAAGTGTTCTTGACCTGTGTGAAATCTGCATTGTATTTCAGTATTTATTCTCTAGCCGATATGTAGAAATCCCTCAGACAGTGTAGCATCTAGCATTAACATTAGCTTCAATTCACTTTTATTTAAATGGTGCCAAATCACAATAGCATCCACCTCAAGGTGACCCTACAGTAACAGGGTAGTCATTGCTAAATCACTATAGTTTGAGCCTTATGTGTCATGTCCCTGCAGATGTCACTAACACGTCCCAATATTACATTTAAGGTATATACATTTATATGTACATTTATTATTATTATTATTTCGCTCTCTGAGATCACCTAACCCACATGAAACAAACGTTAAACCATGAAACAGACTTGGAGACTAGGTCTGTTTTTAAAGTTAGAACTGCATCTGAGTGTCCCGGCTTAGGAAAGCTTTCCAGACTTTTCAAGCCATTTCTTACTAGACTTTAGCCCGATCTTTGATTTTATAGGTGTCTCATTCAATAAGATTTAATAAGTTGCACAAGTTAAAATACAGATATGAACATGCTAACAAATTTCCCACGTGTGGGACTAATAAAGGTTATCTTATCTTATCTTATCTTATGCTAAAAGTGTAAATAACATTTCCTTTGAAAAGTTAAGCAACAATTCTTTGGGATACAATGAATCGTGTGAATAAGATCTAAAGAAATTCAGGTTGTTCTGTTTAATTATTAAACTTGATTTACAACTGAAAGGTTACTGTTACTGAAAGCAGAGTTCTGATTTTTTCTTTTCTCTTTTCTTCAAAATCATATTTCCAAACCCAGCAAGAACTGTAATTGAAACTGCTTAGTAAAACCATCTCATGGAAGTTGAGTGTAGATTAGCTGTGGGAATGTGAAATGCATGCTTTTGATCCTGGAAGTAATCTATGAAAATACACATTAAGAAGTGAGATATTTGGAAATGAAGTCAGAGTTTTAATACTTATAAAAAAAAGTATATTTCTTCATAATAAACCCCTTCTGAACCTTGTCCTCCCCCCAAAGTGAAGTAGTATGTTGTCGGTTCAGTTTACCTGTCTGGCTGGAAGTTTACAGTCATTTGGCAATAAATTGATAAATTCCTAAGTCAGATCAACCCAACAGATTTAATTTTGTTTTAGCTGAAATTCCAGGCAAGTTCACTTAAGAAGTTTTTACTTAATTATTAGCTTTACTCTGAAATGTTATGTTATTTAGCCCAACTAAGGATTTACCAACTTTCAAGGAAATGCTTCTCTCAAACCAGTAAATGGTAAATGTACTGGTTCTTATATAGCGCTTTTCTACTCTTCTGACACTCAAAGCGCTTTATACAACTTGTGCATTCAAACAAGCACATTTTTCCTAGGTGCTTTCTAACTGACATTCACACACATTCACACTCCGATGGATGCATCGGAGAGCAATTTGGGGTTAGTATCTTGCCCAAGGATATTTGGCACACAGACTAGGGGAAGCCAGGAACCACCAACCTTCCGATCAGTAGATGACCAGCTACACCACCTGAGCTACAGCCAGCCCAACAAGAGAAGAGAAACACTAGAAGAGAAAAACTAGAAGAGAAACACTTCTAGTATGGAAGCTTATGAATGGCTTCAAACCATCCATAACTCAATATTTTGAGTTATTTTCTCAAAAGTTTAGGTTAGGCATCTCAAAGTTTTGAGAAAATAACTTGAAATTTCAAGTTAGCTCTGCTAATCCACAATGAAGTTCCCTTGAAGTTCCTCAGCAACAGATGCAATTCAGCTAGTAACACAAGGATTTTATCGTTTTTAAAACCACACTGAAATTACTCCGCAGTTTGCTCAGTCATAACCGGTAACTGCAGTACTGGTAGCACTGGTAGCTGATGCCTCATGCCTTCTGCTTCCAGGTAACAATGTACCTTTACAGAGCTTCCTAACTGGCAGAGCTAACTCAAAATATTAAGTTATTTTCTTGAAATTAATAATAATACATTTTATTTGAAAGCGCCTTTCAGAACACTCAAGGACACTGCACACAGCAGAATAACAAAAGCAACATAAAAGCCAGCAGTTTACACAATCATAAAAGCATAAGACATAAAACAAATTTAAAATAGCAGAGTGGAGAGGTTATGTGGGATAAGCTGTTTTGAACGAGTTTTGAGTTGGGACCTAAAGAGAGAGAAGGAGGTGATATTTCTTAAATCAGGAGGTCAGGAATTCCAGAGTGGAGCAGCTGAAAGCCCTGCTCCCCATGGTGGCAAAACAGGGGGAGGGGACGGAGAGAGAAAGAGAAGAAGAAGATCTGAGACACCGAGATGGGGCGGTGATCTGAACCAGATCAGAGAGATGATGAATAGTCTTAAATGTGTACAAGAGTATTTTGAAATTGATACGATATTTGACCAGGAGTCAGTAAAGCTGCTGCAGGACAGGAGTGATGTGGTGGACAGAAGAGGTCCTGGTGATGATACGGGCAGCAGAGTTCTGGACGCGTTGAAGCTTGTGGATGGATTTCTGAGTAAGACCATAAAGAAGTGAATTACAGTAATCGATCCTGGAAGTAACAAGGCTGTGGACAAGAATGGCAGCGACATGTGGGGTGAGAAAAGGACGGAGACAAATAATGTTGCGCAATTGAAAATATGCAGACCAAGTGACATTATTAATGTTTGAATTGAAAGATAGAGTGCTGTCGAGGATGAGACCCAAGCTTTTCACAGAGGAAGAAACGAAGACCAGCGAGTTATTGATAGTAACAGAGAAACTGTTGGTTCTGGATAATGTAGATTTAGTGCCGACCAAGAGGAGCTCGGATTTGTTACTGTTGAGTTTAAGAAAATAAGAAGAGAACCATGAATTTAGTTCAGCTAAGCAGAGGGTGAGGGAGGATGGGGGAAGAGCAGCATCAGGTTTAGTGGACAGATACAGCTGGGTGTCATCGGCATAACAGTGAAACTGGATATTATATTTATGTCCAAGTGGAAGAAGGTAGATAATGAAAAGAAGGGGCACCAGGACAGATCCCTGGGGTACGCCAGTGGTCAGAGGAAAGGGCTGAGAACTGAAGGATTTGAGTTGAATGAACTGAGTGTGATCAGACAGGTATGATTTAAACCAGGCTAGTGGAGTATGGGAGAAACCGATAGAGGCCAACCTACTGAGAAGTATAGAGTGAGAAATAGTGTCGAAAGCAGCGCTCAGATCGAGGAGAATAAGAATGGAAAGTAAACCAGAGTCAGCTGCCATAAGAAGATCATTGGTTATTTTTATTAAGCTGTTTCAATGCTGGACTGGAACTGTTCATACAGATTATTATTAGTTAAATGTGAGTGCAGTTGTGTGGCGACTATCTTCTCAAGAATATTTGAAAGGAATGGTAGATTGGAAATAGGCCAAAAATTCTCAAAATTATTGGGATCTAGACCAGTTTTTTTTTTAAATATTGGGGTGATGGCGGCAAATTTTGAGGGAAGCAGGAACAGTTCCAGTGGTAAGTGAAGAACAGACGATAGCAGACATGAGGGGAAGCAAAGAAGGTAGACATGCCTTAACCAAAACTGTAAGAATGGGGTCCAGCTGACACGTAGAAAGTTTTGACTTACAGATGAGATCTGAAATATCAGTAACAGAGGGAAGCTGGAAAGCAGAGAAACAGCGTGATGGGAGAGGAAATACACAGGAAGAGCTACATGGAACATCGGAAACCAGGTCTTGGTGTATTTTGTGAATTTTCTCGATGAAAAAAACATTAGAGAATCAGAGGAGGACGAGTAAAGGTGCGCAGGTAGAAAATCTGGTGACCTAAAAGAAGAGTTGAACAGTGAAAACAGTGTCTTGGTTGAGTCATCATTTGAACAGATAATGGTGGAGTAGTAGGCAGATTACACTCCTTATAATACAGAATATGATTATTAAGCAAGACCAGTTTTCTGATAAAGGCGTTCAAGCCATCGGCCTTTTGCTTTCAGGAGCCTGAGTTCAGCTGTGAACCAGGTGCTGACTGAGAGAATGATGCAGATTTGGTTTTGAGAGGGGCAACAGAGTTTAGACTACTGTTGAGACTAGCATTATAATAAGAAACTAAGTCCTCTTGGGTGAGCAGGTTATGAAAATGCAAATGACCACAGAAAGCAAAGGAAAGAGTATCAGGATTGATTTTCTTATTAATGTTCCGAAAATAAATGGTACGAAGGTTCTTGGTTATAGAAAAGGTCATTTTGACAAGAAAGAAGCAAGTGATCAGAAGTGAGCAGTTCATCAGCTTTGCAATTAAAAGGAGTAAGTTCAGAGCAACAAACTAGGTCCAAAGTATGGCCCTTAATACGTAGCAAAGTTGTTGTTTAAACCAAAACTATAGAGGCAGGATGATCACTGTCATCCATATGAATATTAAAGAACATTAATGAATATTTAATGAACTCAAAATTTTGAATGAGCAATTTTTGTTTTGCTCTTGGCAGAAACAAGTTTCCATATCTGAATATCGAAGCTTGTGTTGTTTTACTGTTAAACATACACTTATGGTACTTACAACATTTTTATAAACTGACATAAAAAAAAGGATTTTTTTTTCCTAGTTATAGTTTAAGTATAATTTCCAGTTAAATACTGCCTTCACTACCTGACGTCACTTTTGTTGTTCTGTTCCTTCCACTACTTGTTCCATATAAGCCAGCGATAAACCAAAAGTCTGTAGTCTTCTTAGTCCTATAAACCAAAGTCCTTAGTGTGAGCTTTAACCACTGTTCTAAAGATGCGTGCTCCTTGTACTTCTGGAACATCCAAACTGAGGCTACGTCCACACGTACCCGGGTATTTTTGAAAACGCAGATTTTTCTATGCGTTTGCACCTTTCGTCCACACGTAAACGGCGTTTTCAGTCACTGAAAACGGAGATTTCTAAAAACGCCTGCCAGGGTGGATATTTTCTAAAACTCAGTTTTTGCGTTTACGTGTGGACGAGAAAAACGCAGAAAACGCAGCGTCAAAGGTGTGCGCCTTTTGTGACGTCACACTGTGCGCCACATTATTGTTTCGGTGAAATGAATTTCTACAATACTGTTAATTCTACTCTCTGCAGTGTTTAAATGCTTACATATACACACAGTTACTGTCCCTCCACACATACGACTCGGTTCTGCTTCTATGCCCCAGCTTTGTTTACTTTTTCCCACCGAGGCTTCTAGACTTCTGATTGGCCAACATTTCTGCACGGTTAGGAATCTAGCGCCACCTGCTGCTTTGGCATGTTCATAGCAGCGTTTTCCTTCATTTCTGCCTTTATGTGTGGACGTAGCCTGAAACTGTTCCTCTCAAGTCCTCACACGGAAACATCTTTTGAGAACACTGTGTAAAAGTATTTCACTTAGTACTCTGAGGACTACTAAGGATTTATTTTTTGATAACTCACTGGTTGCATCTTCAAGACAAAAGTGTGTTTAACATGACAATAATGAGAAGTACTAGGGCTTCTTGAATATGTCCAAAGAAGTTAATAAAGAACGATCATGATTATTTAACACGTTATTTTCGTCAGAGAAAATGATTATGAAGACTTTCTAATGCCTCCATGCAACATAACTGCACATTAGCCACCCTGCAACGATGCCAAGCAAGCGCTTCCCCATCTCCCATGTGGTAACTCTCAGCCGCCCACTTACTCCAAACATGACACATTTTTGTCAGACTTCTATCACAGTGTGAGTTTGTTACAACTGGTCTTTCACAGTTTAATAACAGACCAGAAAACTACATGGGGTTCATTCCAGAAAGCCATTAGTGATGAAGAAATGGATCTTCTTTTCGAATGACTGGGAAGTCAATCAGCTGAGCATGCAAAATACATTAAGTCCACCCACATACACCAGCCAGCAAAGTGCTGAGCATACTGGTGCTTGTTTTAGTTCATCTGAAGCTTTTGAGAAGGCTTGGTTCCAAAAACTGGGTATTCCCAAAAATTGGCAAGAAAGACCATGCCAAACTCCAGGATCTCAGTAACGTGATGATGGAACTAGATGCTGCTAAGGCTGAGGGAGATCTGCCTGGTCTTGCTTATCTTGATACCCCCAGAGGTGTAAATGCAATAGCACAAAAGTTTACATATGGTGTACAAGTTAAATGGCTTTCTCGTGGATCCTCTTGCAAACAGTTACATTGTGTACCATTTCCCCCGTTTTCCCTCTTTGTTGCCTTCATCTACCAGCAAGCACAAATTAGGAATGATCCAAGTTTCAACTCTGATTGTCAAACCAACATGGTTAAAGTAGAAAAACCTCTTTGAAAATACAAACGGGGGAGGTTTCCGTCAACAAAACAGAGCTGTCAGCTGCTGCTCCACAGACACAAAAAGGATCCAGATAAGAGATGTTCTGATAAGAAACCCCACACATTAAAAAAGTGTCAAGACAGAAAGTTCCTCAGGGAGAATAGTAACTGTTTTAGGGGTTGCAAGTCCTCAGTGCACCCTGCAAGGGAGTGTCAAAGCAACATTAAGTGCACTGAGCGCAACAGTGACAAACACGAATCTGCTCTGCACCCAGGTCAGGCACCGTGGTTTATAAACCTGCTTTAGGAGCATGGAGGGAAGCCAGAACCCATACAAACCTTAGACATTACTATCCAGTTCACTCAAATCTGTGGAGTGAGACTTTCACTGTTGAGATCTGCCCGGCCACGGTCTATCCTAAAGTAGAATGGGACAAAGCCACAAAACCCTGTGTTATCATAGCTCAGCAGTCTTTAGCTTTCTTTGATAAGTTTAACGTGCTAAGTCCTACTGCATCTCACACACTGAAGGTATGATCTGTTATGACTGAGAATATGGGAAGGAGAGTTTCAGGCTTCTGTATAGAGTGGTAAAACAGTTCAGCAGGCAAAGGCAGTTCATGGGTCATAATCCTTCCCCATGCATCACACTTGGGTGGCTCATGGGAAAGGATGATAGGAAGAGCCAGAAGAATCCACGATTCAGTGTTTCTGCACCTCGAACCATCAAACTTGATACATGAGGTGCTCACTATGCCGATGACGGCCTCTCATACTCTACTGATCCAAGTCTGATCCTGTAGACAAACAGGAATGGTCCTCAGAGTCTTAATCAAAGAAAAGTATTGAATCACTTCTGCACAATGTCGCAGAGCTGTGGATTCCTTATATCTTCACACAGAGCTGCAGTGCAAAGATATAAAGTAGTAGTAGTAAAATTGTTTTCACAGGGACTCGTAGAGTAAAGGGAAAAAATATAGGAGCAAAATGAGAATTTAGGGACACTGATTTTTTTTTAATGAAATATTCACGTGTCTCTTTTTTTTTAACTACTAGTGTGCATGCGTCAACCATGCACGCAGCCTGATAAAGTTATAGGCCAGTAATGTTGTAGGGATGGAGCTGGACTCCCTGAAGGTGGTGCCTGAGAGGTGGATGTTGTCCAAGACAAGGACAATGCTGGATAACACCTCCCACCCACTCCATGACATGCTGGCTAGTCACAAGCACGCTCAGTGAGAAACTGGGATTACTAAAAAGCACCACTGAACGACACAGGGAATCCTTCCTGCCCGTGGCCATGTCCCTGTGCAACTCCTCCATCTAATTCACTGTAAACACTGCAATAGTTACATCCTTTTGCACACACTCTACAGTACAACAGAGTTGCCTTTTTTTTGCCTCTGCAATGGAACAAGAAATGACATCCTCTAAGCCTTGTATTGTTACATTTATTTAGCTAGTCTGTTCATTTGAGAGGTAAGAGTCAACATCTGGTAAAGTGTGTAATAGTCTGAATTGTCTTTCTCTAACAGAAGTTCTGTGTCTTGGGAAAATCAAAGTCTTCTGGCCACTGATGTTTGACAGTATGACAGTGTGAGAGTAAGGCTGCAACCATTCATCATGCAACTCAAAGACATTGTTTATAAAAAATCATCAGTGCTTGAGCTTCGATTAATACACACTCTACAGAGTCCACTATGTAAAAGTAAAACCCACATTTACAACTAAAAGTAGACCTGCAGTAGAAATGTGTTTACACAAAATTAAGCCCACACAAGCTTTATCAACAAAACGACTGATAACACAACAGCCTCAGTGATGATGCTGTCATAAGATAAGATAAGATAACCCTTTATTGTCATTGCACAGTCATAGGTAGTACAATAGTACAATGAAATTGGAAAACTGTCCCACATCGGCACTAAATACAACACGACACGACACAGTAACTTAACTTAGTAATTAAATGAAGAATAAGTGCAGATTAATGACACAGAGAAAAGAGCTAGAGCTGTCAGCAAGGTGCTAAGCTGAGGTAGAGTGAATCAACATCTAAACTTTTACAGGCTGGTGGTAGTTCTTGATCAAACTACCCGTCCAACAAAGCATGAATTATGAAGAAAAACAAAACATTCAGTTGCTTCCATTGCAAACTGTTTGCTTTACACAGAGAAAGATTTACAGTAAAGCTACAGTAAAATAAAGGCGCATGTATGCAGATGAACTACAGGATGTTTAAATCATGCTGCTTACTGAAGGCTGAGGCAGCCTTTGATTGCAGTGACTCCTGCAGCAAGCTGAAGAGTCTAAAGGGGGGCATGGGGTTAATGACATCATTTTTTATTGATTTTAAAGCTTTATTAACATTATTTTCCACCTTTGGACCTGCAAAATACTGGGCAAGTAAAACTCTGAGCAACTGACCTAGGATTGTTGGACACTGAATCAATATTGGCATTAATCATTAACATCGACATCATCAGAACATCCATTTTCTGCAGCAGGAAGCATGAAAGCACAAATACCAGTACTGAGAATGTTAACATCCTGGCTTTTCTTCATTGCAGCCACCACGTGCTCTTTTCAAGGCTTAAAGTCTTTCAGGTCAAGTCATTCAGTTCCACACATGAACACAAACACAAATGTACCCCATTCAGGAGATATTAGTGTATTAATCTAATAAACAACTGGGAGGCAGGACTCTTAATTTTTCGTCGGCTCTGATTACCTGTTCATTCACAGGTAGAGAGTTCCACCAATCAGCATCAAGTGTGATGAGGTGGATTGTTAGCATTTGAATATTAGATAAGAGAGAGAGTGGAAAATGTATCTGTGGCTTGATAGAAACGATTAGGGAGTAACTTGTGTTTTGGGATATCTTTGCCTGATTTTGAAGTGCTGTACACCGTACGTAGGACAAACATAAGTACGGAAGCATTATTAGTTCTCAAATGAATAAGTCAGAATTACACTTGTTGAAATGTTAGAATGAGCCATGGTTCTGTGTATTGTTCTGTGGTAACATTATGGCTCAAGTTTGATGTGCTTTATATTTCCAGGACCACACACCCACTGTTATACACCCTTAATGAGGCGACAAAGTCTCGGTTAAAGGAGAGCAACGATGTGTGATCTAATTCCTCAGCTGTGATACATGACCAGGCCTGTAGCAATCGAGCTTTCCACGCCAGCAGAGTTTACCACGTCACACCCATGTCATCATTATATCTGCTGGAATTCAATCAGGACAGCATGTAAGCCCATGTTTTACACTTCACACCATCCTGAAATCTGTCATAATGCAGCCTTGTCCATCGCATTTCTAACACTACATAACAGCTAAACATGGAATTAGCATTCCTCATCTTAATATTTTGTAAGCTAATATCTTACGGTTTGCCATTATCCATTTAACTCTTATTAACTCCATATTATCTATGACATAAAGCAGGAAAAACTTATCATAGCTCAATGAGTTTGTGTCCAAGGCTTAATATAAAAAGAAGAGATAAAATAACGTCCGGGGGAAATAAAAAGTGACAATATCTACTCAGTACTGGGGATGGGTATTGTTTAGGTTTTATCCAATACCAGTACCAAACTGGTACTTTTGAAACGGTGCCGGTGCTTAAACGGTGCTCTAACCGGTGCTTAAAGAATGGAGAACACAAAATTGGTCCAAAAACCTCTCATGTTCAGCTGGTTTTTGTAAAAAGATAACAATGTTAGCCTTTTCTGCAGCTATGGGGCATATATGGTATCACTCTTGGCTGGAAGCAGTGCTTAAACAATGGAAAAAACACAAACTTTGTCCTAAACCTCTCATGTTTAGCTGTTTTCCACTTTTTCTTTGGTCATTTTAGCCTTTTTGTCCAGGGTGAAGGGAGTATCTGCCATCAAACAAGAAGACAGCAGCATGTAACTACGACGGTGTTTGCTAGTTCACCTTACATGCATTAATGTAATAACGTGGTTAGCCTACTCAACGTAAATTACACACGAACAACATGAAGCTACTCACGCAGAGAAGAACGGCTGCTGCTGCCATCATGTCAGAACCAGTGCCATCATGGCACCGGATACTGGTACCCATCCCTACTCAGTACCCTCTAGTTTGTCATGATCACAGCACAAGCTCAGCACTGCTTCCTTGTTAAGTTTTTGTGGGGATGAGTGTGAGGACCCAAACACAGATGCAGAGGCACAGGGTAAACCCAAAACAAGACTTTTATTCCAACTGAAAACAGGGATGCAGCAGTAAGCAACACATTAGATACAAAAGGTAATCTAGACACAAACTGACTGGAACCTGAACTGAGAACAGCACTGAGGCTGGGAAACACAAGGAGAGAATGATTTGACGTTCTGACAAAGGAAGACTGAGACAATATATACACAAGAGGGTGATCAGGAGGAGAAGCAGTCCTGCAGGTTTTAGACGTGTCCTTGATCCAACACAGCTGATTCAAATGGCTAAATGACCTCCTCAACATGTCTTGAAGTTCTGCAGAGGCCTAGTAATGAACTAATCTTTTGATTCAGGTGTGTTGACCCAGGGTGAGATCTAAAACCTGCAGGACACCGGCCCTCGAGGCCTGGAGTTGGAGACCCCTGCCTTAGGCTGTCTTAAAGAGACACCACACAACTGCTACAATACTTCTGGAACAGAGAATACAAGCTGTAAATCCAAAGACTCAGTTCTTAAGTTCTCCAGCATAAAACCAGGACAAGAAGTTTTTTTATATGCAGGCTCAGAAATACTACAGAAAGTTTTATTTGCTTGCTCAAAAACAGGAAAAGATGCTTGACCTATTCTGCAGGAAAAAACAAACAAACTTAACTTTATTTATATGAGCCTTAGAAGTAAAATCCTTCATGTTGGATCTCTTGACTTATTTGAGGGGAAAAGACCTTGTTTATGGACTGGGCGACTTTGAAAAGATAAAACACTGAGATGACGTACAGTGGGGCAAAAAAGTATTTAGTCAGCCACCGATTGTGCAAGTTCCCCCACCTAAAATGATGACAGAGGTCAGTAATTTGCACCAGAGGTACACTTCAACTGTGAGAGACAGAATGTGAAAAAAAAATCCATGAATCCACATGGTAGGATTTGTAAAGGATTTATTCGTAAATTAGGGTGGAAAATAAGTATTTGGTCACCTCAAACAAGGAAAATCTCGGGCTCTCACAGACCTGTAACGTCTTCTGTAAGAAGCTTTTCTGTCCCCCACTCGTTACCTGTATGAATGGCACCTGTTTGAACTCATCATCTGTATAAAAGACACCTGTCCACAGCCTCAAACAGTCAGACTCCAAACTCCGCCATGGCCAAGACCAAAGAGCTTTGGAAGGACACCAGGAAAAGTATTGTAGACCTGCACCAGACTGGGAAGAGTGAATCTACAATAGGCAAGCAGCTTGGTGTGAAAAAATCAACTGTGGGAGCAATCATCAGAAAATGGAAGACATACAAGACCACTGATAATCTCCCTCGATCTGGGGCTCCACGCAAGATCTCATCCCGTGGGGTCAAAATGATCATGAGAACGGTGAGCAAAGATCCCAGAACCACACGGGGGGACCTGGTGAATGACCTGCAGAGAGCTGGGACCAAAGTAACAAAGGTCACCATCAGTAACACACTACAACGGCAGGGAATCAAATCCCGCAGTGCCAGACGTGTTCCGCTGCTGAAGCCAGTGCATGTCCAGGCCCGTCTGAAGTTTGCCAGAGAGCACATGGATGATACAGCAGAGGATTGGGAGAATGTCATGTGGTCAGATGAAACCAAAGTAGAACTTTTTGGTATAAACTCAACTCGTCGTGTTTGGAGGAAGAAGAATACTGAGTTGCATCCCAAGAACACCATACCTACTGTGAAGCATGGGGGTGGAAACATCATGCTATGGGGCTGTTTTTCTGCCAAGGGGACAGGACGACTGATCCGTGTTAAGGACAGAATGAATGGGGCCATGTATGGTGAGATTTTGAGCCAAAACCTCCTTCCATCAGTGAGAACTTTGAAGATGAAACGAGGCTGGGTCTTCCAACATGACAATGATCCAAAACACACCGCCCGGGCAACAAAGGAGTGGCTCCGTAAGAAGCATTTGAAAGTCCTGGAGTGGCCTAGCCAGTCTCCAGACCTCAACCCCATAGAAAATCTGTGGCGGGAGTTGAAAGTCCGTGTTGCTCGGCGACAGCCCCAAAACATCACTGCTCTCGAGAAGATCTGCATGGAGGAATGGGCCAAAATACCAGCTACTGTGTGTGCAAACCTGGTAAAGACCTATAGTAAACGTTTGACCTCTGTTATTGCCAACAAAGGTTATGTTACAAAGTATTGAGTTGTATTTTTGTTATTGACCAAATACTTATTTTCCACCCTGATTTACCAATAAATTCTTTACAAATCCTACCATGTGGATTCATGGATTTTTTTTTCACATTCTGTCTCTCACAGTTGAAGTGTACCTCTGGTGCAAATTACTGACCTCTGTCATCATTTTAGGTGGGGGAACTTGCACAATCGGTGGCTGACTAAATACTTTTTTGCCCCACTGTAGCTCTACTAGATGCAGACGGCTCGGCAGCAGCTGGCGTCTCACTTCTTCCGTGTCCTGAGGAAGAATTACTTGGACTGGAAGCTTCTGCTGGCCTTCTACTGCTACTCAGTTTAGAGCGTGTTCTCCTACTGCCTGCGTGTTTGGTACTCTTGAAAGTGTAGTTGCAAAACAGCTAACAGATTATCTGCAGAAGAATGTCTTATTTGAAGAGTTTCAGTCAGCTGTCAGAGCTCATCACAAGGTTACAAACGATCTTCTTATGGCCTCTGACGGTGGACTTGTGGATACTGTGCTTGTCCTGGTAGACCTCAGATCAATCCCACACCTCCAGACTCACTAACAGCTTCTTCCCCTGGTCCACTCAGACTGCTAATAAACACTACCTCAGGTTGGCTCTGGCAGTGCTGTACAGAGAACTGTGCCTCAGCCTGAGGTTAGGAAAAAAACTGCATGTTTTTTTTGTTTGTTTGTTTGTTTTTTGTCACTGTCACATTCTCTAAACAGCACTTAACGCAGAAAAGGGCGGACTGAGTGAAGGTCTCCAGGTCCTGCTCTTCAAAGATTGGACAATCTTTCAGCTCAAAACAGTATCTGGAGGACAAAACAGTATCTGGAGGACAAAACAGTATCTGGAGGACAAAACAGTATCTGGAGGACAGCATCATCTGGCCATGTTTCAATGACCTGGGTGCTTGGAGGGTTTGTTCCCTGAGGGGTGTAGGCGGGGATGAGGGGCAGAGAGAGGTGGTCAGATTGTCCTAGGTAGGGAAGGGGTGTCGCTCTGTAGACATGCTTGATGTTGCTGTACACATGGTCCAGTGCCCTGTCCCCCTTGGTAGGACACTTAACATGTTGGTGGAATTTGGGAAGTACAGACATCAAACATGCCTCATTAAAGTCCCCAGCAACTATATGGATGCCTTCTGGGTGCTCTCGACTGTTTAGAGATAGTAGCAGCAATGTACTGGTATTAAGTTAGGGCTGCAAAGGCCATTCCTAACAACAAACACATGCAAACGCAACCACCCGACAAACAAACACACCCCTTGTGCAGAACTTCAGAGTGTGTGGTGGCTAAGCTAACAATATGCTACCCAACATACTATAGCAAAAAGTAATATTAAATACCAACAGCTGCAATACAAATTAAAAATAAAAAATAAAACAATGATTTATTTTATTTGTAAAATAATCATCTACAACCCAACCTGACTAGTCTCCCCTCTTTGTCTCTGGCTATGGGCCAGCTTGTGACACAGTGTTATGGACATCTGAACTAAACCAGTCTACATAAATAAATTGTCTTTGTAAGGTTTTAATTTTGCCACAGTGTTTGAGTTTGTTATGGACTTGTGATTTCTTTGAAATTTGTGATCACTTCTACTAGTTCTAGTTCTATATTATATGTGTTAGTTAATCTTGTGCTCACTGCCTCTGAGTTTTTATTATTTATATTCCTAGTTCTTGAATCCTTGTTTTTCTTCAAGTTTGTTCCCCCATCCAGTCTGTCCAAGTTTCATCTCAGTGTTTTGTTGCCTCCCTGGCCATGTTCCTGTCGCTGTCTGAACTGTTTTCTGTCTCTGTGACTGTCTGCGATTCTGGTCTTGTCTGCTTAATTTAGTAAATTTAGTCCCTGCGTTTTCTTCCTGTTCCCATGTTCATCTCTGTTTCTTCCTGTTATCTCCCCAGTCTGTCATGTCTCCATGTCTTTTATCCCCAGTCCTAGTGTCAAGTTCACGTGTGTGTGTGTGTGTGTGTGTGAATTACTTCCTGTTTTATTTTGATGGTCTCCCATCTCCTGTGTATTATGTTCCATTTTGCATACCCTGTCTATGTTGCCCAGGTGTGTGCACTTTGCCTATCTCTTCCTGTGTGTATATACTGTCTGCATCTTCCTCTGTCCTTTGTTGTGTCGTCTCATCTTGCTGTGTGTGCCCATGGGTACGGTGACTTTCATTGTTCCTTTGTTATTTCCAAGTTTGAGCCTGGTTCTGCTGGAGGTTTCTTCCTGTTAAAAGGGTGTTTTTCTTTCCCACTGTCCCCAAGGCATTTGCTCATAGGACGTCGTCTGATTGTTGGGGTTGTCTCTGTTTTCTTTGTATTATTGTAGGATCTTTACCTTACAGTATGAAGCACCTTGAGGCAACGGTTCTTGCAATTTTGCGCTGTATGAATACAACATAAATTTCTAACTTATCTGAGTTGCTGTATAGCAATAAAGCTGCTAGTGATGACAGAACTGGAATGTTTGGGAGATCGAATCATTTGGAACAAACTTTTTTTGACACCATTGGGCCCTCTGTGGTCACACTGATAAACGGTTCCCTGCTGTCTGGCTAGGTCCCCAGGTGCTTTAAACAGGGTGTTATTCAACCTCTGCTGAAAAAGCCGAACCTGGATCCGACTCTTCAGTCAAGCTACAGACCCATCTCAAAACTTCCTTTCATTTCTAAAATATTAGAAAAAGTCGTTTGGTCCCAGGGAAAGAAAAGCACTGGAGAAACATAACAGTCTTGATAACCTTCAGATTTAGAAAGTCATATTCCACAGAAACTGCTCTCCTCAAAGTCACCAATGACCTTTTGATGGCCGCTGACAGAGCCGATTGCTCAGACCTTAGCTCGGCCTTTGATACCGTTGATCATCAGATCTTAATTCACCGCTTAAATCACATGGTAGGGATATCTGGATCTCTTCTGAAATGGCTCACCTCATTTCTGGCAGATAGAACATTCTTAGTTTCGGTGGGAAACTTTTGCTCAGCTGTAGCTAAATTGTCATGGGGAGTCCCACAAGGTTCGGTTCTACACCCCCTATTATTCTCATTATATATCCTTCCTTTAGGCCGTATCATTAGCAGCTTCAAAACTAATTCCTACCATCTGTATGCAGATGATATCCAATTATACATCTCCTTTAAACCAAGGGAATTAGACAAATTATCCACTCTAGTGGACTCTCTTGAAGAGATTAATGGCTGGATGACGAACAATTTCTTGCAGATGAATGCAGACAAGACTGAGTGTTTGATTTCTGCCCCAGAGAGCATCAAGCCCCAAATTAGTCAACGTCTGGATCATTTCTCATCCTCAATAAAAGCTACCGCTCTGAATCTTGGGATCATTTTTGATCAATCTCTGTCGAAGCTCATATCTAGTCTGTGACCCGCTCCTGCTTTTTTCATCTAAGAAACATTGCCAAACTCAGGACTATTGTATCCAAAGGCAAACTGGAGATGCTTATGCATGCCTTCATCTCCTCTTGTTTAGATTACTGTAACACACTCTTTTCTTGTCTGTCTAAGGCTTCCTTAAATCGCCTCCAAGCGGTCCAACATGCTTTTATCCCACAGTCATAAATTCTCCCATATCACCCTGTGTTAAAGTCCTTGCACTGGCTTCCAGTTGGGTATAGATATCAGTTTAAAATCCTCACTCTTACATTCATGCTCCTACAAGGTGAGGCCCCCACTTATATCACTGAGCTCCTCCAACCCTACTCTCCACACCGGATCCTTAGAGCCACTGAGAGTGGTTCCACGGAGCCGTTTGAAAACGAAGGGGGATCGCTCTTTTCAAACCCTGGCTCCAATATTGTGGAACAGTTTACCTCCCCTGCTAGGCACCAACGACTCTGTAGCTTCTTTTAAAAAACAGCTCAACACACATCTGTTGAGACAGGCATTTGGGTAATATTCATATGTAGTGTTAAGGTTCAAAATATTGGGGATGGAGACAAGAGAAAAAACCACAATAACAACACTAGTCCGGCCGGGTTGAGTCAAACGATGATTTTAATGAACACACGCGTGGGAGATGGACACTGATGCAGACAGCCTCAAAATCTCAAAATGGTGGAGCATTGATCAAACTCTTATAACCTCTGGTGCCTCCACCTTATCATAAAAGCCTAAACATTCACATGCTTTCTCTCACACAGCGCCTAAGCTACGACCTTGGCTCCCTGTTTATCTGCTCCTGCTGAGATGGGGCAGAAAACTCCAGCACACTCTGTTCTCTTCTACTCAGACAAATTAGATTTCTTATAACTCAGCAGTATAATGCATCATAAAACAATATCATTCATTCACAACAAGTCAGCAGTTTAATGTAATGCAAATCAGTTTAACTAATGCAATAGTTATCAGCTTCTTCTAATTCAGGAGAATAATGCAAACTAAAACTACATAATAATTCACAATCTTTAATTAGGGGTCTAACATGGCATAAAATAATATTATAATCTAACAATTCCCCCTGATGAGGTCATTAGAATAATGACCTCACAAACACCCTTCAATTCAGTGTGGCCGGGTTCATCTCTTCTCACTCCTGAGGTCCTTTGTCCCCCTGAGGGGCGAACCATATGTGGGATGACCTCTGTGTTTGCGCAATTCAGATGCAAGAAAAACTAGGATTCCAACAGTAGCAGGTCCAGATGACACTCTCTCCTTGTCTCCCACTGCTTTCAGCCTTTATTCTATTGCTGCAGCTACCAGTGTCGTCCAGTTGGGTGATCCTCTGCTCTTCATTCTTCAACCTTAGGGGTTAGACAACCTTTCAGTCGTGGCACAGATCAGGGGATTATTCTGCCCCGATTTCAAACAACGATCTGTGTATCCTCCAGAAAAAGGAACAGGAAGGTGTCCCCTTTTTGCCCAAAAGCCTCTCGAACTTCGTTGGTCTGGTGTTCCCGGATTTCCGCCAACCCCTTCATGGTTATTGCTGTGTTTATGGGATCCATCCTTTTGTGGTGACTAGCTGGAGCCCAAACGCCATGACACTTGGACCCAGTTGATGTCTCGGCAGTCACTGTGTCTGACTCTGCTACGGAGGATCCTCGCATCTCTGTGACCTCGTCTGGTGTCTGTTCCTTTCTCTGTAAGAGACAGAAAACCAAAACACCCCTCTTCCTAACCCTAATAATCTAATGTTGTTATCTACTGACCTTCTAGTGATTCAGAATTGGTCTAAAACATTCAGAATGTCCCAGGGACTTATTCTAATCATATCTTATGTGTGTGTAAGCGTGTTTGCATTTAGCCCTCTGCACTCAAAGTCAATACCTACAATATATCAGTCCGGACAATCACGCCGAACGAAGCTTCTGACCTTCAAAAGGCCGAGTGCCAACTCATTATAAGCACATTTGCAAGGTGTGTCTGAAAATTATTGAAACCCCTCTTTTTAACAAAAGACAAAAAATTAACAAATCTTCTAAACGCTATTCAGTTCATTTCAATGAGTAATGATCAAACATGAAAGTGATAGTTTATGCTTTTTCACTGATTCTCTAAAAGGTCCGTCTTCTTGGACCGCTATTAGCTTAAGCTTTACCATTCCTAAATTATTAAAGACACAAATGAAGTTATAAAATGTTCAAATAATCCTGGTTTGATGTTAAAGCTCAACCTTCCCCCCCTTTTTTGACACATTCCAATGTGTCAAATCAACGGAGCTAGAACATTCAAAAAAGTTAGGCAGCTACAAAGTTTCCCAGACTCTTAAGGTGATCCGCGTGTAATGTTCTGACTCAGGTATTTAATATTTTAATAAAGGTCGTTTAATTAACTGCCACTACTTAAACTAACCTTAAAGACATAATTGAAGCAAAGATCACAAAGAATAACATGATATCAGTGTTTTGTAAGCGCGTGCGGCCCTCCATGCTCGAAGCCTTTCCCCTCAATAGATCAGTCAGACATTCGCGCTGACTGTAGCTTTTAACCCTTATTAACTTGAGCACAACTCTACAATGAGCAACAAGTTGCAATATGTATAAAAATGATCATGGTTACACCTGCAATGAAAAATTATATCATTATCCTAACACCTGTAAATGGAAGATTCATCAGAGGTTATAACCATCACAGGAACACAGATGTTAGTATAAGGTCAAAAGCTTCAATAAATGATCATCGATGCAATGCTTGTTGCATGATTCTCATACAATAATAATGCTGATATTAAAATAACAGTAAAACACCCCCTTTTGTCCCGTTTCACTTGACACCTAAACGTTTATAAATGCCTCTTTAATTCTTGATTTTATTTCCCCCTGTTCTCCCCTTACTGACCACAGCAGGGGGATCTTAGTTTTGAATCAGCCATGAATCCAGCTCACCTGATTCATCAGTGAGCTCCACCATCACTGGCGTCTGACAGGGTGGTGCTGCATACTCTTCCTTTAATGTCACTATTTTCAACCTGTTAATTAGAGTGTTTAAACCTGAAGTCGACTACGTCCACAACAAGTCAATACAGCTGTAAATGTGGCCAATTATCAATCTATTACCAATCAATAACAACAGATAACTTCTATTTTATGCATGCTTTTAATCAACCACTCACCCAGAGGATCTCCAATCCCAGCAAGTTCCTTCTCCTCCTTTAATGAGTCTGTCCTCCTTCCATGCCCTGGTAACCGGTCCATCCAGAGCCACATGATCTCAAAATATACATGCAACAAGCCAAACCACACCTTGGTCACACCAACCCTCCTCCGCCCCGAAGATGTCCAATGCCATCCTAGTATGGACTGTCAAAAGTGGCTTTAACGCTGACTGTTCTGACAATCCATTTTATAACGTTCCTGGTCAGATTTGCCAATCTCTGCACCAGGGTTTTAAACGTTTCGCCATTTTCATTAGGTTTTATTTTTTATTTAGTTTCGACTCCAGATTTTCAATTTTTTGCCAGTTGTAATTAGTTTTTACCAATTCTTTGCTAGTTTAGTCTAGTTTTTATTTTCTGAAAATCCTTAGTTTCAGTTTAGTTTTATTTGTGTTTTGCAAAAGTTAAGTGTAACAAAATCTCAGTTCCATCATATCAGTCATGCTCTTCTAATTATCCTTGGGTGTTGAGACTAATAACTATTAACTCTTGCCGCACCGAGTGTTCCTAATTTTGGTTCAAGTGAATTGATAACCTTTTGAAGGCGATTGTTTCACACCTTTATTTAGATGTCCCAGTCCTGTTGTCTCGGGATACATCACGCTGCCTTATCTGGGGTTAGCTGTTTTCTTGGGATGCGAGTTAAGTGGGTGAACTCTAAAAAGAGGGGGAGTGTGCTCCCCCTGATGAGGTCTTCTAGGTAAGCTAGGTTAACCTTCTTGTGTGAGCCTTTCAAGTGCACTTTAAGGTTTGTGGGACTTTTAGTTTTCTAAATGTCCCTCATAACCCCCTGATGACCCAGTAATTCATTTTTTGCGCACTGTAGTACACATTTTAGTTTTTGCTTGTAGCTCTCATACTCTACTTGCCACTCCTCTAAGTCCTGATGTTTCTTAGAGAGGACAACAGAACCTTTAAAATTATATCCCATGTGTGGGGGCGTGGCCTTGCCAATTGTTTTTCCCACCTTTTCAAAATGGCTGGCGTGCCCACAAACACATTTTATGGAAGAGAGAAAGGTAAGCTTGATATTTACATTTAAATGTTTTGTTAAACTCAGATTCTTATTTTATTCAAAAAATAAACATCTAGTAAATAATTTCAGGGGTCTTTAAGAATTAGGCTCATTTACTTTCACAGGGAACATGACTAATTTATTAATGTGTGCTCTACACATTGGGACTTTATATTTATATTTATTTCACTTTTTCCTAATACACAACTTTTGACAAAGGCGGAGAGAATTCTTAACAGAATTATTAAGGGAGATTCAAACATAGATTTTTCAAAATATGAGAGGGTCAGGACCCACTAAAAGCCACACAAAGATTATCGAGATGCAGTGGCAGATGTAATAGAGAAAGACACAGGGCCACCTGAAATCTGTCGTCCTATCTGGTGCAAAACCAACATGTAGTAGAATCTGGAATTTTGATTTTGAGTTAAAAATAAAATATGGGTAAAATGCAGAAATCTTTTCCAGTAAAGTAAAAAAAAAATAAGTGTCGCAATTATAGTTGAATCCATAACACCTAATTGTTTCTACGAGATCACGTCGTTGCTGAAAGTTATCAGTGATCTCAATGTGTGAAAAGAACTCACAGTATCTGGGGTTTAAGCTCCTCTTGGCTGAGAAACCTGGGACAAACATGTGAACAAGACCTGAATAATACCAGTAATGAAGACTTCTCTCCAAAGATCAATAAAAGGAAGCCCCAATCTGATGAGAGTCTAGCAAAATATGGTTCACTCCACTTGCCTGAAATGGTTAGCAGTCCAAGGCATTTCAGTTGTAGAATGATTGGGTGCAACAATGAAACAGATGTGAGATGAGGGAAGTGCCAAATGTTCCTTTGTGTCTCCAAATAAAATCAGTACTTCCTCAGATATCCTAAATAAA
This sequence comes from Maylandia zebra, assembly GCF_041146795.1. Lineage (NCBI taxonomy): Eukaryota > Metazoa > Chordata > Actinopteri > Cichliformes > Cichlidae > Maylandia > Maylandia zebra. The sequence goes on from NC_135172.1 coordinate 3,526,671, forward strand.
TTGACTTTTGTGAAGTAGAAAGTTCAGTGCCATCACTTATTCCTGAACCAATAGTTTACAGTTAGTGAAGTGTCAGTGACTTCTGGGTTGGTCCCTGATCTTCATCTTATGAGATTGTTATTTTAATAACACTTGATTCATTTAAAAGAAAAAAGAAAAAAAAAGAAAAAAGAAAAAATGAAAATATTTTCTCCCTGTTTTTTCTTATTCTCTGGGTCTCAGGAGGACATTACGTCCCTCTCCACTACAAGACTCTTGTTATGTCTACAAAACAGTCATATTAAAATCATCCTCAATTCTATTCTGGCGCTGTCTCCCGACTTTTCCTGACCTGATTCTGCGCGTGGACGGAGCAGCCACACAGACGACTCGACTAACGTACTACCTTAATTTCACTACAGCAGGGCACGCACACATCAATGCAACCAAACACATTTTGCTATAAATCCAGTTAATTTTAGTTAGTTTTGTGAACATTCAGTACAGTTTTAGTTAGTATTTCTTTTTTTTGATTTTATTACCATTAACGCAATTTTTTTCCACTTCTAGTTTTCGTTATTTCATTTGTTGTCTTTAATAATAATAATCTCCTCTGCACCCTTGAATAAACATAATCAACATGATCAACCTTTTGCTGCTTGTTTTTTCACCATCTTATTGAATCAAATACTTCATGCTTATGTGGTTTACGACATTATATTTATCTAAATCTCCACTTTGTCTCTAAATGTTTGAAGAATTTTTCGAGTTCGGGGTCAAATTTTGAGAATTTGACCATAGTGAAAGTTATGGCGTTATCACCCCCTTTGGGGATTACCTTTTTCCCGTTTTGATGATATTCCTCCCCATTCTTTATTTTTTGCAAGTACCCCTCTTCGGTGGCGAGAAACTGTTGGTATGATCAAGCGGGTGCTGTAAAAACAAAAGCTCAGGACAGAGCAGTCACCAGTCATGTACTTCATTCAAAATTAACAAATATTAAGCTTCATATTGATCCTCTGAGTGTAATGGTACATTTTAATTTGCACTTCTCAAACCTAAAAACAATATTTTCTTTATTTTACTTTTGTTCTTGTGCAGCACCACCCCTCAGCACATGCCCCTGTTATTTTATCTTACTTTTAAATTGTTGACTACTTCAAGAAAGCGCCCAAAAGACGGGGACCAGTGTTTATCATTACATATCTCCATTTTGAGTGTGGCTGTCTATCATTCCCCTCTTATTCATAGACCTCGGTGGAGGGTTGTTTGTTTGTTTGTTTTTTTCTAAAATTAATTGACTCTCTATAGTGACCCACTATGGTTAATAATAACATGCTCAGTCATGAGTGGGATCAAACCTTTTCTTCACTTTAGCATTTAACATTCCCAACAATATAATGTGATACATTAATTAAAACACAGCTACTAAAACACAATTTTCTTAATGCAAACATCAGTAACTCAAAATTAGCAACCAAAGGGTTCAGCCTGCAGTTCACACTGCTGTGAAGCTACAGCTCTTTAGTCTCTGTCATTCTTCTGTTCTTGCAGACAAAACAAAGCAAAACAAAACATCCACCCTTCTTTTACAGGCTGGGTGAATTGTTGTGGACATTTAATAATCCTAAAGTCAGCACCGTCTTTGTCTCAGTACCAAGTCAGTTAAAACTTTTAGTCGTCAGTCCATCCCAGTCCAGTCACATGCATACAAGGACACGACGACCGAGACTGTCAGAACCGGCGCTTGAACCGGCAACCTTCCAATTACAAGACAAACTGCCAGCTCTTGAGCCACGATCGCCTACTGGTGGTGGTCAGAGGGCCCGGTGGCGCCAGTGTCCGGCAGCCTCGCCTCTGTCAGTGCGCCCCAGGGTGGCTGTGGCTACAATGTAGCTGCCATCACCAGTGTGTGAATGGGTGGATGACTGGATGTGTAAAGCACTTTGGATGCGCTATACAAATACTCACCATTTTTAAGTAAAATCTTAGAAAAACTTGTTTTTACTCAGATTACTGATTTTCTCAATGATAGACAGATCCTGGAGATATCCCAGTCTGGATTTAGGGTGAACCACAGCACAGAGACGGCTCTCCTAAAGGTTTTAAATGATCTTAGATGTAACTGGGACGCCCAAAAGCTCTCAGTCCTGGTGCTACTGGATCTAAGCGCAGCCTTTGATACAGTAGACCACGCTATTCTTTTAAACAGACTGAAACACATGGTGGGCCTCTCTGGTGCTGTACACAACTGGTTCACTTCCTATCTCTCTGACAGAACTTTTATGGTGAGTATGGATACATGCTCCTCTAAGATCCATAGAATGACATGTGGTGTGCCTCAAGGGTCGGTTCTAGGCCCTGTACTTTTTAATTTGTATATGTTGCCTCTCGGCAGTGTCATCAGGAGGCATGGAGTGAACTTCCACAGTTACGCTGATGATACTCAGCTGTACATCTCCGTGTCTCCTGATGACACCAGACCAATGGATGCTCTTTTTAACTGTATCTTGGATATAAGATCTTGGATGGCAGAAAACTTTTTACAGCTTAACCAGGACAAAACTGAAGTTTTAATCGTCGGTCCTGAGGCTCAGAGAGAGAAACTCTTGTCTAAATTACAGGCATTTTCACTATGTCCTTCGCTACAAGTGAAAAACCTGGGTGTTATTTTTGACTCTGAGCTTGGTTTTATCCCACATATTAAACATGTAACTAAAATTGGATTTTATCATCTAAAAAATATAGCCAGAGTCCGCCCTATTCTCTCTCGGGCCAACACGGAGATGCTGATGCATGCTTTTATTACCAGTCGCATTGATTACTGTAATGCCCTGCTCTCTGGTCTTCCTAAGAAGAATATTTCAACTTTACAACTCTTGCAAAACTCTGCAGCTCGTGTGCTGACGAAGACCAGAGGGCGGGCCCACATTACACCGGTTTTAGAATCGCTGCACTGGCTCCCCGTGTGTTTCAGGATCGATTTTAAAGTTCTTTTATTGGTTTTTAAATGTCTTAATGGTCTTGGGCCTTCTTATCTCTCAGATCTGCTTTTACCATACGAACCCTCGCGGACCCTGAGGTCCTCTGGTGCTGGCCTTTTGATTGTCCCTAAAGTCAGGACACATACTCACGGAGAGGCAGCTTTTCAGTGGTATGGTCCTCGTCTGTGGAACAGCCTGCCGGAGGAGCTCAGGGTCGCAGAGAACGTACATGTTTTTAAGAACAGGCTCAAGACCCACCTTTTTAATTTAGCTTTTACTTAGCGTTTATTTATTTTATGCTTATTTATTCTATCCTGTTATTCTATTATTAATTCAGACTTTACCTAATATTTATTGATTTTATTTTTATCCATTTTTTTATCTTCTTACTCTATTTATATTTATATTGTAACCCGTTCTTATTTATTTTATCATTTTACCCTGTATATATCCTATTGTGTCATATCTCCAGTGTTTCCTCAGAGGGCGCTCTCTGCACCGGGGCTGTGATCGACCGTGGCTGCTGGGTCTCTGGGGTCCTCTCAGCCTGGCTGGGGGGCTCCTTGGCCTCCCTCCTGCTGTGTGCCCAGCCTGGAGGTCTGTGACCGGCTCTCGGTGCAGACGGCTCCCTGTTATAGTGTTTCCTCACTTGGCTCATGTGAACCCAGCCCAATTTTTACTCTTTAAGTGTGCGTGTGTGTGTGTGTGTGTGTGTGTGTGTGTGTGTGGGGGGGGGGGGGGGGGGGGGGGGGGGGATATGTGTGTATTCACATCATTTATGTTAATGAGAGTGTGGGGAGTGAGTTGGAGGGTGGGGTGGGCTGCTTTTAACTATGTAAAGCACTTTGTGCTACATTTTTTGTATGAAAAGTGCTTTATAAATAAAGATTGATTGATCGATTGATTTACCATTTTTTCAAATATCTATATGTAAGAGTTTAATAAATGTTTCTCTGTTTGATTGCTAAAAAATGTATAACAGATATTTTGTTTAATAAACAAAAAATTATAATTCCTGTATAGTGACAGATAAATTAGTACTTCATGCAACATATATGTAACATTTTGTACTGTGACCAGTTTGGTTTTTTAATGAAAGAAAAGTGTATTTTAAACACTTTATTTTTCCACTTTTATGATTTAAGTGAATATGAAGATAAAACCAGTTTTACCAACCTTTAACTAAATAATAGCTTCTGACCTTTTTCAATATTTTGCTATTTCACAATTCTTAGTGTCTGGCACTAAAATACATTTTCCAATCAACACAAATTCACTAATAACTTAAGTGAAGGATGTGACATGCTGTCAGAAAAGCTCTATCCCATGATTTCCATCGTCACTCAAGGGATTGTTCTGCCTCAAGTCAGCCGTCAGCTGCTGGTGATCATAAGAACGATGTCTGAAGTGCACTTGACTGAAGGGTCTGTGATGCTGAGGAAGTTGCAACATTGCAACAGTCCACAGCTGTAGTGGGGAGATATTTTCCATTGTCCTGTGGTGGTTCCACTGATTTACAGATTCATTCACAGATCTGTTCATGCTTGGAAGGTATTATTAGGCCCAAGCACTGACAACACAAAGGCCCTATTGTATCTTCTTTTTCAGGTCCTTCACATGCTCAAACATTTTTATATGAGCCAAGTTTGCTGAAAATGTCTGTATTTCCTTGGTTTCAGACACAGGTGTTTCAAAATGGCTCAAGACAGACAAAGTCTATGGCACTTTAGCAAACTCCTCCTAGGGATTTTATTAGCAGGTCATCTATTAATCGGAAGGTTATGGTTCGATCCCCGTCTGCTCCAGTCTGCATGTCACGTGTCTCTGGGAAAGATACTAACCCAGAGTTAGTGTCTTGCCCAACTTGGGGTTAGTGTCATGCTCTGTTGGAGTGTGAATGTTAGATAGAACGCACTACTATAGAAAAAAGGGCTTGTGTGAATGAGGCAAGTTGTGTAAAGAGCTCAGAGTAGAAAAGCACTTTATAAGAATGGGTCTATTTACCATATCTTCAGTGAGTGGAATCTAAAGTGATGTTACAGGAAAGGGTGTTTCATGGCAATAAGTAGCAAACTGCTATCACTTAAAGGCACATTGTCCAATCTCTGCCAAACTTTGCAGGCATAAAGAGCACAGTTTAACAAGCAGTCATTTAGGACATGATTACCTGCACCTGTTGCTGCTTTAGAAAATCTGACTGGAAAGGGGCAGCAAATGTTTCACCTCTAGTTTTATCACTATATAAGTTATCTGGGTCTCAGAATTGCAATGCTCTATTGGGTTACTGGTAGGTGTTTGACCATCTCACAACTTTCAGACGTGTTTAGTATGTGACAGCTGCGTTGTCCTTCTACTGAAAGGAAACTGGCACAGGGACAAATACTCACTTTTAGCTGCCACTTGGCACAGTTGGTGTGTAAAGTGTAGAGACAGAGAGTAAAGGCAGGATAAACCCGCGCACTACTTTCTTACCTTGGCAGAACCTCTCTCCATATAAATATATTAACCCTAAATCCCATCACACACACTCACACACGCTCCTCCCTATTAAGCTTTATCATTAACATGTAAATATTAGACTTGGCTTGCAGCCTCAGATGAAAACGTTCCCATATTTAGCTTCATCATATTAATAAGTCTTACACTATATTTATATAACCATGAAACCTGGGGACATTTCTTCTTTTTCTTAATGGTACCTTGATGTTCTGCAGGGCAATTCACTGGGTTTTACTAAATACGTTTGAAAACTCTGCATTGTAAATGTATTGGGATGTGACTGGACAGTTTACCTTTATTAATACACTCAACAAAAATATAAACGCAACACCTTTGTTACTGCTCCCATTCCCCATGGGATGGACGTAGAGACCTAAAATTCATTCCAGATACACAATATAACCATCCCTCCCAAACAGTGGTCACAAATCAGTCCAAACGTGTGGTAGTGGGCACATCTGCTATATTGAGATAATCCATCCCACCTCACAGGTGTGCCACATCAGGATGCTGATCTGACATCATGAGTAGTGCACAGGTGTACCTCAGACTGCCCACAACAAAAGGCCACCCTGGAATGTGCAGTTTTTTGCGCTATTGGGGGTCTGGGGAGTATGCTGGCCATGCAAGAACTGGGACATTCTCAGCTGCCATCTGCCCTGAACAATGTGAACCATGATTCATCCGTGAAGCGCACACCTCTCCAACGTGCCAGACGCCATCGAATGTGAGCATTTGCCCACACAAGTCTGTTACGGCGACGAGCTGGAGTCAGGTCAAGACCCCGATGAGGACGACGGGCATGCAGTTGAGCGTCCCTGAGACGGTTTCTGACAGTTTGTGCAGAAATTGTTTGGTTGTGCAAACCAATTGTTCCAGCAGCTGTCTGGGTGGCTGGTCTCAGACGATCTTGGAGGTGAACCTGCTGGATGTGGAGGTCCTGGGCTGGTGTGGTTACACGAGGTCTGCGGTTGTGAGGCCGGTTGGATGTGCTGCCATATTCTCTGAAACGCCTGTGGAGACGGCTTATGGTTGAGAAATGAACATTCAATGCACGGGCGACAGATCTGGTTGACATTCCTGCTGTCAGCATGCCAGTTGCACGCTCCCTCATTGCTTGTGGCATCTGTGGCATTTTGCTGTGAGACAAAACTGCACATTCCAGGGTGGCCTTTTGTTGTGAGCAGTCTGAGGTACACCTGTGCACTACTCATGATGTCAGATCAGCATCCTGATGTGGCACACCTGTGAGGTGGGATGGATTATCTCAATATAGCAGATGTGCCCACTACCACACATTTGGACTGATTTGTGACCACTGTTTGGGAGGGATGGTTATATTGTGTATCTGGAATGAATTTTAGGTCTCTACGTCCATCCCATGGGGAATGGGAGCAGTAACAAAGGTGTTGCGTTTATATTTTTGTTCAGTGTATGTATACATGTGGCCTCCTTGTCAGTGTGTCTGTATTGCATGCATACATGCAGATACACAGTGTGTACTTTATATGGTCAGTAATTCAAAGACTCCATTGTGTGTACAGTCTAATGGTGCAGGTTGTGCTTCCACAAATATATGAAGGACAGAACATGTACACAGCAAGTAAGTTTTCCATTTTGCACATTCACTTCATTTCTGATTTTGGACTTTTGAATTCTTTATTATTTAATGCTCATTTGGACTTTTAGTTTATTTATTCTTGACCTTTGTCTCTGTTTTCACTAAATGGGTTTCAGTTAGTATTGTGCTTAGAGCAGGCATGCCACAAGTCTGACCAATCAGGTCATTTTTTATACAGCCCCTTGCTCCCACCATAAATGTATGATTCAAGGCCCGCCACCACAAACAGAGTTAATAAAGTGTATTTTTTTTCTCTTTTTACTTCATCTCAGTTTGACAGCACCATCTGATGTATGTTGCAACCAGTAACTATATAAAAGTTTTTTTACACTCACTAGCTGCAACCACCTGTGGCTAATTTCTGCCTTGGCACCTGTAAAAGAGAGTGTGGCAGGGGTGTGGCTCTGCTGCAGCGGAGGGGTGGTGCAGGCAGTGCCAGGGAGGCTGGTGAAGATGATTGTGCTGATGAGGTCTCCGTCCTTTTTAGTGATACTGGGAACCAGAGACGGGAGAGAAGAGTGACTGACCTGACAGACATCGGTTCTGAACCACGAAAGAACGTTGACAGATATAGAAACTGCAGTAATGCTGTAACAAAGTAAAAGTCATATTTAGGTGTAACTCTTTGAAGGTTCATATTCATTTGTACTTGATGAGATCTCTAATTAACATTATTCTATTTACACTTACATTTTTCAGTTATTGTTAAAATGGCAAACTATCTCAAAACAGTAAAGATCTAATGACTGCACAATAATTTAATAAAAAGTTACATATTTATTACAGCTTTATTACAGTTATCAAAAATGAAACATAAATATTTGTAATTATAAGCCCAATTAGTAGTTTTATAACAGTATTTTGACTATTTTTATGGGCGCTTTAAAGTTGTATTTTACTGTTATATTTTTTATGCTATTTATATATTTTTGTCACAATTTTGTCATCCTCATCTCATAATAGGGATCGTTTTATGTGAAGAAGAGTCACACGATATGTGCAACGCCTGTTTTTGTGTCAGCACAGCAAAGTTGAAGAAAATTGAGAACAACAGTAGATCTACCATGCCAGGGTAGTTTCAGCTTCACTTTATTTAAAAAAATAAATAAATAAATAAATAAATAAAGATTTAGCCTTCATTAGCAAGAGATAAAGTTGTTATCTGGAGAATGTAGCTCTGGGTAAACAAAAGACACAGAGAAAGATGTAGAGAGACATCAACAGAAAGAAGGAAAGAAACAGATGCCTCATTGATGATGTCCAGACTAGGTTCTGGACCACCATTAATTCATTTAATGTGTACCACAGGCCTTTGTGTGTGTATGTTGTTGTTAGTTTATATGTGCTTGCGTGCATGCGTGCATGTTTGTTATATCCTGGTTGGCCCTTGGCCCTGGCCCTGTATCTCTGACCTAAGAAATAAAAGGTTAACTGAATTTGGTTAGGATGTAATTGACACATCCTCTTTCTCTGGACGTGTTTGCCTATGAGTGATTGTGCAGCGGTTCATAAAAGAGACACTCAAGTCAAAGATGCAGCTGAACAGATGTTTATGGTCTGGATGACTATCTGTGTCTCTCGGGCCTATTCAGTAGCTACAAAAAACAGAAAAAAGCATCAAAATAAAAGTTCATTTTTAAGGATAATAGCTTCTTTTAAAGATGAAATGTTACCAGGTGACTCTGTAAGTTGCAGTAGTCAACACGGTACATAATGTGAACATGATTTTAAGAATTAAGACATTTGTTTAAAAAATTCTCGCTTCTCATTTCAAAATGTGAGTGTAAGAAGTCTACAAGAAGGATGGATTGATCCACTGTAAAATCACCTCAACTGTGTCATTTTGGCTGCTGCCATCTTGGCTGCTTCTTTGTTTTTGTTTTGTTTTTGTTTTGTTTTTTGTTGTTGTTTGACACAACCATAAGAATAAGGAAGAAGCTAAAGCTACCACTAACTGTCCTGTTTGGTTAACAACAGGCATTTGTAATTTTTGCAAAACGGATGCTAGTGTGAGTGAAAGCATGCTTAGAACAAAATGTTATAACTATAAAATGCAACAGCTGGCTACTTACAGTATAGTTTCCAGACCTGTTGATAAAGTCTGCTAAAGGGATCTAAAATTCTTCATCACAGAGAGAACACTTGGCTATTTGTAGATACGCACACTACACTACAGTCATTGAATTAAATTCATTATGAATGCATGAAATATAACTAGATTAGGTGGCTTCCTTGTGGTGACAGTCATTCACACAATACACCATTGCACATAACACATAAACACCGCCAAGAGTTCAAAATGCTGCAGAAGAGAACTTCATCAGAGCTAGCAGCCTCAATTTATTTTTTTACTCTTTTTTTTTAAGTTTTGCTTACATAATCATGAAGAAAGAAAGGGCAAAAACAAACAAAGCTACTGGGGGGTACATCAGTCCATACAACAATATATTATGATTCTAGATTCACCACGTAGGATCCTGCGCTGACGGCGTGCTCAGTTCTTTGAATGCAGTCCAATTCTTCCATTTTCTAATAAAGATTTCTCCTCTGGATCTTAGGTTAAAGGTCAACTTTTCCACCCCGTAAATATCTTTGTCAGTGTTGATCCATTTTTTGAGGCTTGGTGATTCAGGTTTATACCAGTTTTTTGTTGTTGTTGTTTTAGCAGGCTACTAACGGTATTTTTTTTTTCACTATATCCCTGCTTAGACAGAAGTACAAGATCCCAACAGTATTAGAGATCTTGTATCAAAGTATCTTTTCTAGCATCAGACAAATGTGTCACGGCTGGTGAAGCCAGTACACAAGATGGACCCAAATGCAGATTCAGACGGAGGCACGAGTAGAAGTGAAAACAGTGCTTTATTTACAGATTGAGGTCAGGCTTTAAAGTGACAACTACAAGCTATGAACTGTGAAGGTACTTTTAAGTGCTAACTGTGAACTGAGAGCTATGAACTAAATCAACAAAAATGAGGAGCTTAATTCAAAAGTCCATGAACTGGTCCAAAGGGGATTGAAGGGGCTGTGGCGTGGGCGGAGGGGAGTCACTGGAATGGGAAGAAAAGGGAGTCAGCTGGGTTCCAATTGTTAACAGTAAGTGTCGTGAGGGAAAGATTCTAATGTCTTACGTGTTACAGATGGAGTAGGGCGTGGAAGGAGGGTAGTCCAAAGGTCCGGTGAGGTTTCCATCCTGAGTGAGTCCAGAATGCACGGCTCCAGAAGCTGTGGCAGGGAGCCGAGCAGGTGGAGTGCAGTGGGGAAGTGAGCGTGACCTGACTGCATGGTGGCAGGAAGACCAGCGTCCAAAACAAAGGTGAGAATTGTCCACAAGAGCGACACGATGGCCAGGCGAGTTATTAGAATAGAAAAACAAAACTAGCGAGGTCACCGAGGCACAATATGAGTAATTGGTGACTTAATACTAACACTGGCTAGCTGAAGATTTGGCGAAGTGTTGAGTGAGCTGGTTTTAAATACCAATAGCTTGATTGCAGTCAGGTGAGAAGGTCGAATGAGACTCGGAGCCCCAGCTCAATGGAAAACCCTGCACTCACCCGGACCATGACAGTACCCCACCCCTCAAGGATCGCCTCCTGGTGACTGACCAGACTCCAACTTGCGGCGTGACCTGAAGAAATTAGAGGGGGATCAAGGATTAAAGCCTGGAAACCCATGACCGTTCCTCCGGCCCCTACCCCTCCCAGTCAACCAAAAACTGCTGACCCCTACCCCACCACCGCATGTCAAGGATACGCTGGACCAAGTAGGCCGGGTGTCCATCGACAACCTGGGCGGGAGGTGGGAGGTCAGACGGAGGGCACAGGGGGCTTAAGAGCGCTGGATTGAGCAAGGAAACATGGAACACCGGATGGATCCACAATAATGAGGGGATCCCATGGACTCTAAAGATGTGCTCCATTATCAGTTTAGCAGTCTCTGAGGCTAAAAGGTTCTCTGGGAAGGTTTGATCTGGGTCCTGGAGAGCCACAATGACATCATCTGCAGAGTCCTGTAGTATGTTCTTCACTATCAATTTTGATTCCTTGTAAGTTATTACTCTGCTTTTTTTATAGAACCATTGGCTCAAATGATCAGAGGTTTTGGCTAAGGCAGCATCCCTGACCCATTCCTCATTATAAAACGAAGCTTTCAGTCAGGTGCATATTGATTTTTATCCTTGCTGTAGGGGCCTGAAACAGGGCGTGGATAAACTGAATGCACTACAGATAAAATCCTTGCTCAGCACCTGATACAAGAGTTTCCAACACTATTGAAGGCTTTTTTGGTGTCAACTTCAATCATTTTTGGGGGGTATGATCTATCATATTGATGATGCACCTTACATTGTCCTGAGTCTTCTGACCTTTTATAACACGATTGATATTCATCAATCAAATCCAGAATGAACTTTTCAAACCATTTTGAGATAATTAAAGTGAAGATTTTATAGTATGCATTCAGAATAGAGATGTATGTTATATATGATTCACAATACTTCTTGGTGCATCCTCAATCATTCGGGTAAGAAAATCCCAAAAAGTTGATTCTGTTCATCGGGACATAGTGTTTTCAAAGGAGAAACGTTTCATCACTCATCCAAGCAACAACACAGAAGAGCCAACTCGTCAGGCCAGGACTCCTACAAGTGAGTAGACATTCTTTCAATGATGAGGATCTACACGTCCTGGACAGGAATGCTGCTTTGGGCAGGGAGTCAGGGAGGCCATTTACATGGGAAAGACCATGTCTGAATCAATCCCCGGCTACCAAGACAAGCAACTGGGACATGAGATTGTCACCTCTTTGGTGGGGAAGGAGCCTGAGTTAATGCATGAGGTTGAGAGGTACCAGCTAGATATAGTCGGACTCACCTCAACACACGGGTTGGTGCTCTGGAACCAGTCTCCTGGAGAGGGGCTGGACTCAGTCTGGAGTTTCCCCTGATGAGAGGTGGGGGGCTGTAGTGGAAATCCCAGTATCCACTCAGCTTGTTGCCTGTACGTTTGGGTTTCTCCCCGTGGACGAGAGGGTTTGTTCCCTGCAGTGGGGTGCTTGAGGGTGCTCGGACACCCTTGGTCACAGGTCGATGATTGATTTTGTAATCATATCCCCAGACCTGCGGCCATATGTTCAGGACACTAGGGTAAAGAGAGCGGCTGAGCTGTCAACTGATCACCACCTGTTGATGAGTTGAATCAGGTGATGGGAGATAATTAAACTGGACAGACCAGTTGCTGTATAGTGAGGGTGCACTGGGAATGCCTGGCAGAGGCCCCAGTCCACAAGCTCTTCAACGCACACCTCTGGCAGAGCTTCAACAGTATTCCGAGGGAGACTGGGCAGATTCAGGCCGAATGGACCATGTTCAGCTCCTCCATTGCTGAAGCCTCTGCACTGTGCCCACAAAGTGCTTGGTGACTGTCGTTGTGGTAACCCCTGAGTCAAATGGTGGACACCAGAGGTGAAGAAGGAGTCCTATCGGGCTTGGTTAGGCTGTGGGACATTGGAGGCAGCTGATAGGTACTGACAGGCCAAGCGGAACGCAGCGCGGGCAGTGGCTGAGGCAAAAACTCAGGTAAATGGTAAATGGCCTGTATTTATATAGCGCTTTACTAGTCCCTAAGGACCCCAAAGCGCTTTACACATTCACACATCCACCCATTCACACACACATTCACACACTGGTGATGGCAAGCTACATGTAGCCACAGCCACCCTGGGGCGCACTGACAGAGGCGAGGCTGCCGAACACTGGCGCCACCGGGCCCTCTGACCACCACAAGTAGGCAACGGGTGAAGTGTCTTGCCCAAGGACACAACGACCGAGACTGTCCAAGCCGGGGCTCGAACCGGCAACCTTCCGATTACAAGGCAAACTCCCAACTCTTGAGCAACGATCGCCCACAGGTGTGGGAGGAGTTCAGAGAGGCCATAGAAAAAGACTTTTGGACTGCCGCAAAGAGATTCTAGCAAACCATCAGGCAATTCAGGAGGGGAAAGCAGTGCTCTACCTGAGTTGTGTATAGTGGGGGTGGAGCGCTGCTGACTTCGACTGAGAACATTGTCGGGCAGTGGAAGGAATACTTCTAGGACCTCCTTAATCTCACTGGCACGTCTTCCGTGGAGGAAGGAAAGTTTGGGGATGAGGGGGATGAATCATCTATCTTCGTGGCCGAGGTCACTGAGGCAGCTAAACAACTCCTTGGTGGCAGAGCTCCCAAGGATGAGGTCTGCCCCGAGTTCCTGAAGGCTCTGGATGTTGTAGAGCTGTCTTGGATTACCTCTGGATTGGCAAACTAGGGTGGTGGTTCCTATCTTTAGGAAGGGTGACCGGAGTGTGTGTTCCAACTATAGGAGGATCACACTCCTCAGCCTCCCTGGGAAAGTCTATGCCAGGGTGCTGGAAAGGAGAGAGCATCCGTTAGTCAAGGCTCAGATACAGGAGGACCAATGCGGTTTTCGTCCTGGATACTTAAGGGTGCATGGGAGTTTGCCCAACCAGTCTAAATGTGTTTTGTGGACTTGGAGAAGGCATTTGACCGTCTCCTTCAGAGTGTCCTGTGGGAGGTGTTTCGAGAGTATGCAGTGTCTGGCCCATTGATATGGGCAATTCAATCCTTATACAAAAGTGGATGAGTGACAAAATGTTTCTCCCACTGAAAATGCTACGTCCAGACGAACAGAATCAACTTTTGGAGAGGGACACTCTATGTTTTGTATTCATAAAAATAATAATAAATAATCTATCCTGGAAAAAAAAAACTGGGTGAGAAGCCAAGTAATATGTATAATCTTTCTCTAAAGCTTGAGATTGAGAAAGATTGAGCTGGAAAAGATGTGCAGCATGGTGATTAAATGGTAATGGAAATGGACTAATAAGTGAAGAGAGTTTGTTGAGAAGACAAAAGAAATACTTTAAGGAGGTGATGAATATAGAATATGAGCAACAAGAGGAATGGTGGAGGGCAGTTAGCAAATCAGAAACTCCAGAAGATTAGTAAGGAGTTACTGACAGCAGGGAGTTAATCCGAATGACATACCTGTGGCAGTATGGAGTTGTCTAGGGAGAGGACAGTGGACTTTTTGGCCAGGTCATTCAACACAGTCCTGGAGAGTGACAGGATGCCTGAGGAATAGTGTTGATGAACAATTGTGCTGGTATAGATTTTCAAGTAACTATAGGGGGATAAAGCTGATGAGCCATACCATGAAGCGATGAGAACAAGTTGTTGAAGCTAGGTTAAGAAGAGGGATGGCAATCAGTGAGCAGCAACAGTATAGCTTCATGCCAAGTAAGAGCTCTTCAGATGCAATGTTTGCTCTGAGAGTGTTGATGAAGTTGCAGACTTTCTCTAGATCTACAAAAACAAGATACAACAGGGTGCCAAAACTGGAACTGTGGTGGATGTGGCATCAGAGACCAGACCTTGGCCCCTTCTTGTTGGCAGTGGTGATGGACAGTTTGACACTGACAGAAAGACAACAGCTTCAACTCTGCCACCACCAGCTTGGCTAAGATTTTCATTGGGAGTGACCCAAACAGACAAGGTTAAAACTGGGTATATGAGAGGGACAGCTCAGGCCGAGCAGTTTGGAGACAAAGTTAGAAGGGCAAGGTTGAAATGGTTTGGACATGTGCAAAGAAGGAATAGTGGATATACTGGACAAAGGGTGATGAAGATGGAGGTGCCAGACAGGAAGGAAAAGAAGGATGACCTAAGGGGAGGCTCATGACTGATTTTGTTACCTGTTGAAGATCAAGCTTTGGCTGCTGGTCTGGGGTCAGCATGCACCTGTCACAAGTCAGAATGTATAGTTGGCTGTTATTTGCACGTTTTATTTTGCTTTAGATTTATTTTTGTGTAAGCTTTTTTAGTATTTTAGATCTGTGGTTTTATACATTTATATACATTCTGCTGACTGTATCCTTTCCTTGATTAAGATTGGTTAGTTTTTACAGTCCAGCAGCCAATCCAGTGCTAAGGGACAAGTTGCCAAGGGCCAGCCAACAGTCGTGCCGTAGAGCTCGAGGTGCGCTATTTGAGGAGGCCAGGTCAGGACTGGTGAAGCATGGGACGCAAAAGCACGAGAGACAGAAAATGAAGCAGACATCCGGGAGACTGTCAGGGTCCTGGGTCTCTAGACCCAGTGTTTTGAGCTTCTTATGGCTCACTGTATTATACATTTATGTTCTAAGTTCTCTTTGTTGTCCTAGTTTATTCAGAGCCTAGTGTCCTAGTTTGAGTGTCTTGTACTTGTTTAGTTCCCTGTGTATTTAATAGGGTTCCCTCGTGTAGTTGCCCTCTGTGTCTCCCTTTGTGTAACTGTGTTTATATTGTGATGTTAGTTCTGGTGCCTTGTGTTGCGTGTCTTCCTCACCCCATCATGTGCTGCTCCTTGTTCTCTCTCTCCCTCCAGGTTGCCTCTGTGTGTTGTGTTGAAGGTTCATGTCTGCTGTCAGCATTTTCAGTTTCTGTGTCTTTCCTGTCCTGTCACGTGTAATTACCCTCATAGCTGTGTGTTATTTTCCCTGTGTCTCCTTGTGCATATTATAATTCGTTTTTCAGTTTAGTTTCGTATTGTTGTATCGCCTGTTTGTGTCACCTGCTTTTGAGTTTAAGTTCCCTTCCTGTGTTACAAGTAACGCGTTACTGCCCATCTCTGCTGACCATGAGCAACACAGCTACTGTGCACCAGTCCAACACACTGTTCTTCACTTTAAATGCATCACAATACAGCAAAATAACCTGTTTATCCTGCACTGACCTGCAGAGTATTTTCATGCAACCTTAAATAACACAGTCGAGGTCAGGTTGTTTTGCAGCATGTTTCACAATATGAAAAAAACATAGCAGTGATGTGAAAAAGTGTTTACCCCCTTCCTGATTTCCCAGTGTTTTCATAATTGTCAAACTTACATGGTTGAGATCATCAAAGAAATCTTAGTATTAGACAAAGATAGCCCAAGTAAATACAAAATGTAGTTTTTAAATGATGATTTCCTTGAATAAAGGAGAAAAACTATCCAAACCTACCTGGTTCTGTGTTAAAAAGGAATTGCCCCTCTTGTTAAATCAAGAGACACATGACAAAGTAAAGCAGGCTAAAAGATCTCCAAAAGCAACACATCATGCTACGATCCAAAGAAGCGCCCGAGAAAAAATGTAACTGACATCTGTTAGTCTGGAAAGGGTCACAAAGCCATTTGTAAGGCTCTGGGACTACAGTGAACTACAGTGAGACCCATTTTACACAAATGGAGGAAGGAGTCCAAGGAGTGACCGACCTGCCAAAATTACTCCAAGAGCGCTGACTCGTTCAGGAGGTCAGAAAAAACCCGCAAATACATTAAAAACTGCAGGCTTCACATGTCTCAGTTAAGGTCAGAGTTCATGATTCAACAGTAAGAAAGAGACTGCGTAAAAATGGCATCCTGGCAAAGTTTTGCATCTTTCGTCTCCTTTTATGCGAAATCCCCTGGTGGATGCCCTGGCCATTCATGTGTTACTGTTTAGGCTGAAACCAGTTTGATGTTTGAAGGCTCGCAGTGACATGAAATAATAACGCCCGTCAAATGCGTAACAAGCCTGTTTTGAAAATGTGAGGAATAAAAAGTACAGATATTTGTTTAAATGTAAAGAGCAAAATGTTTTTGCACTTTGTTACTTCCCCCTTTACCAGAGTTTATTTGTAATCTCTGGTGGCACCAAGAGCTCTGAAGGAAATCCGTGACTGTGATCTTCATTCAGGTCTGACTGTAGCCTAAAAATGGTCATACAGTTCATTTGTGTCCTCATTAGGTCTCAGTATGAAAGACAAAATGTTCCAATTTTAAATTACATTTGTGTAAATGTATAAATAAATCCATTAAATGTATTAAAACATTACAGTGAAAACTAACACAGTCATGAATATGCAGTCCTGTGAAAAACTAAGTGAGGCCAGCTCCAGTGGAGCACATTGCAAATCACCAGCTGTTTCCTGGTGATTTGCAATGCGCTGTGAGGATAAATGTCTGGTCTTTCACAGTAAACTGATGGGAGACCAGCATGTGAGGCAAGCTGCCACTGGCTCAGCTTTCACTGCTCTGAGATCAGTTACGACCTGTGCTTCTTATGGAAACACAGCTATCGTTAGCAGCTAAACGAGCTTCAGTGATTTATCATCGTAATAGATGAGTTTCATCTTACTGACCACTTTGGTGTGTGGTGTTGGATTGGGGCTGGGGTCAACATTCACTTTAACATCAGTCCTGTTTGTTGGCTAGCAACCCTGCATTATGCTGCTGTCTTTACAGGTGATTACAACGATTATACTGTGTTAGCAACATGATGCAGTTGTGTCTGTCATGGATGCAGTTTGCAGCATCTCATCCTTTTGTGCAATAATATAATATATATTGTGCAGTAATATGTAATGTCCATATCCATGTTGTAGACTGGGTCACTATTTACCTCTTCCAGCACACACTGAAAGGAGCTGATTGTAGCACAAGTGGAAGATCTCTAATAACTCAGGCACTTAATTACTCAAGCTGAAAATAACTTTGTTGTCTGAACGATCTACTTCTTTATGCTCTGTCTAGTAATACATCGATATATTTCAGCTGAGGACACAGACTCAGGGATTTTTTATTTGTTTTCAGTAATTTGAAGACAAGGGCTCGTGGCCAAAACATGTCTGTACACAAAAAGTACACAAATTGTGGGAGAGTTGGTTGGTCAAGTTTGACATAAGGAGAGGTGAGAGTGATGCCATCGGATGGGTTACTGCTTCAGGAAGTGCAGCAGGTCACGCTTTGAACTATCTCATATATTTAAAAACAGGTTGCAACAGTTGACTCCTACAAAGAAATACAAAGTCTTGACCCATCCGTCATTTCTTTGTATTTTGTCATATTAATGGGAAACATTTGGAGTAATTCATTGAAATATGTGCTACATAAATGGGAATGCTGTATTTCCATATATGCAAGACCAAAACATTTTGCACAGTTCTCATGGGATTGAAAGTCAGTACCTGTTAAGAGCGCCAGTCTGGAACAGTCTTCGGGAATAATTGTAATAGTAGTATGAAGTTAATTTTTATAGCATTTATCAAAGTTTAAAATAAATAAAGGGGTATGGCATGCATCTTACCCCAATAGGAGGTTAGACATTTGTCATCAGCCAACGTCTACACGAACATTTTAATTCTTAGAGATTCCTGTTGAAGATGATCCGAGGTTTCTGTCTCTGGATTCACCAAGTTTGTCTTTTTCAACAACCCAAATTATTCAAGATTCATTTCCATTTCTTTCTTTTTTTCTTTCTCATTTTCTGATTTGTATTATAAATAAATGGTTGCCAGGTTGATCCACAATTTACACTGATTAATCAGTAATATACTTCTGGACAGAGATGTAAGCTCAGTGCCTAAGAGGGTTCGTATTAACATATCACTGCCGTGGGAAGTAACCTTCTGTGATTATCTGACATCGGCCTGAAGTGATGCTGTGTTTAGTGTCTCCAGCTGAAAATGAGAGACCTTTCACAGGACAAGATTTATTGTATGTCCGACTCAGGTAAGTAGCCCATTAAGCCAGCTATTAACCTGCCTCTTATACATTGTGTGTTGGTACGTGCGCGTTTGTGTGCATTTGTGTGTGCGTGTGCACGAATGCCTATATATGTCTCGGGTTGTAAAACCACTGTGGTGGCCTCAGTCATGTGTTTTTGCTTGTATATGTAGTCGTGTGTAAGGAAACTTCAAACAGACACATAATCTTTGTACTTTCACATCTCTGCCTATTAGCTAGTTTTCTTGTAAGCTGTTTCATTTACACAGACATTCTGACATATTTTCAACTCAGAGACCTCGACATAAAACCCTTTTTGATCGGTAATTCTACGCTTTATATATCTGTCTGGACAAGAAGTGGCATTACCTTTAGCTTGCTTGGTTTTTGTCTTAGCATTTGGGGATGGAAAAGCTACCCCTTACTCTATAAAAATAATAATATGTATAAAACAATATAAGAACTAAATCCAAATCTCTTCAGAGTTTTACCATATGAATTGTTGCTCTTCATATGTAATTTAACATGATAAACATCCTAACCCTGATCGTAAATCTAACGTTAACCTTTCTGCAGAAGTGAAGCAGAAACACACTAAATGTTCCTGAACACTGAAACCTGAGGCACATGCTGGCTAATTAAAATATGAAAAAAGGCCAACACTCCCATATTTGAGTACACTTTAATATCAAAGAAAATTATCTTTCATATTGCAAGAGAAAATTAATGATAATCTATGAATGGTAAACACAATACTGTAAAATGAAGCATGTAGAATCATTTTTAAGATGAAATTCTTAGTACGTTTTTCAGTCGACACACTTTGGTGCCGTTTTCTTTGCACATTTAATTTGGAGGCAACGTTTGAACACGGATCCCTCAAACTGTTGGAGACAAAGGCCTGGAATTTCTTTTCTTAACATCAGAATAATACAGGATGTAATTTGGGACGCTACATGTAAAATGATGAATATCCCATAAAGTCCCATATTTGAGCACACACTAATAAAAGAAAAAAAATGTATTGTAAAAAATACTGCTGCCAATTTCTGAATAGTACATAGATCCATTCCACAACAATGTTAAAATGTAAATCTCATCTTCATATTAGTATTATACACATGAAGCTAAAATTGTCCAAACTTGCAACGATAACATTTTAATGCAAATTGGAGAAGATTGAGATGGAGTGACGTCTCAAAAATGAAAACTATAATAATATAACCAGTATTGTTATTTTATTATAATAACGTATTTAAAATATATTTATTGTAATTATTTTCTAAAGTATAATTTGACTAACATTATTAGTATCAGAGTAAATTCTGCACACTCGATTCAGATTAGACTACCTACTGATATTTTAATACCATTTTCTTCTTTTCTGAAGCTAAGAATTCCTACTTGTTTATTCCACGTGGCTTATTTGCATTGTGATGGAACAGAACTCCAAACCATTCAGAAATTGTCAGCAGTTGTTTTTTTATTAATCTGTGCTCAAATATGGGAGGGCTGTTTTTTTGTTTTGGGTTTTTTTTCTTCACATTTTAGTGAGACGTCATTTTTGGTGTATCGTCCAAATTAAAAAGTCTGAATCATGTTGATGGTAAGAAAGACTTTGGGGGTTTTTAGCTTACAGTTTTTGAAATATTCAAGTTCATCATTTTTCCCCCACCAAAAATATATTAAGATATATGAAGCTAATTTCACAACAGTCATTAGACATATTCAAACACTGGACCATAGATTTTTACCAAAATGATATTATAATAATTGTCTGATTTCAGATGGCATGAGCCAATCATGTAACATCATAGGAAGCAGGGTACATGACCACAAAGTGCTTCAAAAACAAAAGAATTTTAAAGATTACAATAGATTTATTCTGGCTTCATTGTGTTCTTTCCTTCTGACCCTGGTCAACATTTATGCAGTTCTGAATGTATGATAACATATTTGGGTCTATAGGAACACAGTAGTCTAATCTACTGTGTTCTCCCTGATGCACAGGGACAAAAGCGGTCCCAACTTACCTTTATTTTCAAGAAGAGAGAAAGCAGAGTTGATGATATTTTCCATGTTAGGGCCCAAGGTTTATTTTTTATGTAATAATGACACCAAGGCTTTTTGTCTGCTGGCAACAAATACAAGAAGGAAAAAGTACTATCATTATTATTAGTAATATTATTATTATCAACAGGACAATTGTGGTGGTCATTTTATTCACAGGTTTAACTAAACTGTTTGGATCTAAGAGATCAGTTTTCATTTTAGTGATAAACCTTTGTGGTTGAGTCCTTAGCGGTAAGAGGCTACCATAGGGGAACGTCTATGCTGGCCTTCAGCTGCCGTGGCTGCAGAAAAAGAGGACTTCCAGAAGCTGATGGATGCTCTTAAAGTCTTAGTTTTGTCCAGAACGACGCCCCGTCTCTCCATCCATGCTCACTGTGGAGCAGCGTGCACTTTTAGTTAAAGTTACATGCCTGTGGTTATTGATACAGTTCCTATTTTTTCTGGTTTGCTTTCAATAAGACTCCACGTAAAGGTTACAACCAATCTGGCTTCTGTTCACGCAGAGGAATTTAGATTCAGTCACAACTTTTCCTGGTAAAATAACCTTCAATGGAAGATTGTGATCAATTAAATATGCTTGGACAGTTTGGTATTAACACCGTGTCTGAACTCTTATGTTGAATATTAGTAGTTTTACTGCTTGACTAATATGAAAACAAGTAAAGGTGTGTTCATACTGTGTTTTCAAGTATATAGGTGTTAAATCTTCTATTTTTACAGACTTCTTGCTCTCACGTCTCTAATATTATATGGTGACCTTCAGAGGGTTATTCTGCCCCCTGCAGGTCAGCTGGTGAAACCACACACTGACGCAGTGAGCACTGCCCTCCTCTCCTTACACAAAGACATTTTAATCTCATCATTGCCAGCATTATTTAATGAATACGTGGTGTTTGCAGCAAAGTAAACAAAGAAACAGAATCAGGTTTGTTTGTGCGCACTGTAGCTTCAATTAACTATAATCCGAGTAAAATTTTAAAAAGGATGAAGCACTATTTTTATTTATGTATTTGTTTATTTATTGCGCTGTGAGCTGCAGCTTCTGATTTTAAGGGTCTGCGTGTGTGTGTGTGTGTGTGTGTGTGTGTGTGTGTGTGTGTGTGTGTGTGTGTGTGTGTGTGTGTGTGTGTGTGTGTGTGTGTGAGAGAGAGAGAGAGAGAGATCAGGAATTCATTAGTTGAGAGGAACCTGTATGCCACAGTCTGTTTTCTGTCAGTGTGTCGCATGCCGATTTCTTCCCAAGGCCAAGAGGATATTCCTTACGCACGCGCACGCGCACAGACGCCCGCACACATGCGCACAGAGACACTCACACACTAAGGTTGAAAGAGTCTCACACAGAGAAATTCTCCGAGAAACTGAAAGACAGAGACACCCACAGCATAAAGACTCTCAGACAATAATAATCAAGCAGCTTCTCAGGTACAAAAAGACAATAATATATGTTTCAAAACAATACAAAACAACACGTATGGTTTATTTAAACCTGTATTTTCCTCATATCATTATTTTATTCGTTTATTTTCACATATCACTGAAGGCTGCGCAAAGAAAAAAAACGCAAAGTATGATATATGTTATTTAAGATATATATTTATGAATTATCCATGAAACACGTCTGAAAAAGGCATGTTAATATATTTAATAAGACACTCTTGTCTAAAAACAGATTTCTGAGTTTGATTTTGAAACATTTTTGGCAAATGGCGTCATTACTCATAAATTCTTATTCTTAAATCAAGGCAGCAGGTAATCCGTCACACCTGAAATTAACATCCTGCTTTTCAGTTGGGAGAACTTTATTTCAAAAAGGCCTGGTATTAAAAATTAAAGGTAAGCAATTATGTGTAATTACTGAACAGAAACTGGGCAACACATTTCTTTAATTTCACAAAAATAAATAAATAAACAACTAAATACATGTATAAATAAAGAAGACATAATTAAATACATCTTATTATATAATTTTATGTCGGTGTTAATGACCTTGGGATCCCTGCAACAGTAACATATGTGGAATTTTAAAAACGTGATGCTAAAGGTTTTGGATTTGTATATAATTGTTTCAAACGTTTTAAATGTTGTAAATGAATAACATGTTGTAGCCTTCGTGAAGCAATAGAGCTAAAAAGATGACAAACATTAGCTAAAACCAAGCGACAGATTTTTTTCTCTGTACATTCTGTGGGAATTAATCCAAAATACTAGCAAAAAATAATAAAATAAATATAGCATTCCAAAAATGGGGATATCACCATTGTCAGGTGTAAATCCAGTATTTGAGAGACAAGAAAACTAGTCTGCTTTAAATGCAATCTTATCCTTTCCTGTTTTCTGCTCACGATTCTCTTCACCCAGAACCGGTGAAAAGACGTGGAGGATCAAATCCGTTAGGCAGCGGAACCTGGACAGACAAGCTTTTGAAAACTTCACTCTACATCAAGTGTGGAGCGCTTTTGTATGTTTTGTTTGTATGTGCACTCAGTACTTGATTTATCTGTGAAGGATATCGTCTTTGGCGCCTGTGTCTTGCAGCTGAAAAGCTGACTGCGTGTCCATGGTCTGCCAGTCTGCTTCGAGGCTCAGTGCGCAGTTCTCGGCAGCGGTGCACTGGCTCCAGGCACCCGAGGACAGGACTGAAGGTAGGTCGCAACCAAACCAACCTTTCGGGTGTCTGCTGATATAATATAATATAATATAATATAATATAATATAATATAATAACACTATTGTATATAATAGTTCTTTTTTTATGTGACAATATATATTTTCCCTTTCTTTGTTTCAAAAAATTGAAACATTCATGCGCACTTATTTTAAACATATGGATGACACGCACCGTGTTGTTGTCACAAGGTGCGTGTTCTAACGGATTCAGTGTGGCTTACTGGACCATCTGAGATTATGTTCATATTTTTCTGCTACTGTCAGTAGCTAATGTCTAATGCGCTAACGTCCTCTAATCACTCGAACACATTATTAAGCTTCACACTCATTCAGACCAATACTTTCTTTAGACGGGAAGGAGAGTGTAGCCTCCGACCAGTATGAACATTTAATGTTGAGCGCATATGGTAAATGCGCCTATACAGTCTCCAAGGTGAAGGCCTGAAGCCTGCGGTATGAAAGGGTAATATTAAACCATCTCTAATTTGGTTTAGAAAAAGAAAAGAAAAACTTATTATTAATGCATTTTGAGTTTCGCAGTAAACCAAGAGAATCTGTTCCTGTCGAATCTAACAGTAGTAGCTTTTCATTTGTAGCCAAGAATTAGCTGTTACTCACTGCAATGCAAAACTAGATTGCCGTGCAATCCTTTCACGGAACACTGTACATAAGTTAACAGGGGCATATAAATCAATGTTGAGGCTTTTGGTGGGCAAGTAAAATTGTTTTATTTAGATTTTTGTCTGAGTGTTTAAAAATGTTACAAATTGTTTTTAATGATGAAATCTAATATAATGAAATATTTTTAAACGTTGCGTGGAAAAGTGTTACAATCATTCAAATCCGTTACAGTGTGTGTTTGTAACATAATGTAATGTTGTTATTATTATTATTATTATTATTATTATTATTATTATTATTATTAAGGTATATAATTGTGGTCACGTTGGATGTATGATTAAAGCGCAAATTTATAGCCTATTGGAAAATTATGCGCAACTCCCGTAAAATGTTAGATGAAAAAAAATGCTTTTAAATTGCTTCAGAAAAGAATAACTGCAAATGAAAGTCCAGGTAATTGGGTGTTTTCGGGCAAAGAAGAAGATTATTATAGAGCTTTTAAATAACCCTTGTGGTAGGAACAGGAGCGTTTTTCGTTTGAAATATAAACGTGACAGCAAGTTTATGTCTCGGTGCTGATTTCCACATAATACCGTGATGATGATAATGGCGCCTGTGATTAAAGAGGGTTAAGTGGCTGACCTTGTGGTGTGTGTGTGTGTGTGGGTGTGTGTGTAAAGATGATGAATGGTAACGTCGCTGATGCATATTACAAATTAACTTTCGAAAATACACATACAAAGACGTGAGCGCAGGTAAACTGTGAAGAAAGCATGTGGGCTTGGAGAAAATTAGTCTGAAAAAGCAGCTCATCAATGCGTCGGAAACACGCGATCCATCACGGCTGTAATGTGCATGTCTGTTTGAAAGTTCTGTTCACCCTCTGGTTTTTGGGGGGCTTTTGTTGTTGTTGTCGGGGTTTTTTACACCGTTCTGTTCTAGGATGAGTTCTGATAGAAAGCTGCCTGCGCTGTGTTTTAAACAGACACCGGAAAGAAAACCTAGGGGTATTTTATTTACTGTCAAGGACTCCGTGCATTTCCAACTGATCAAGGACCCAAGTATGCACATGCAATATTATGTGGGAACAGTTACAATGTTTACAACGGCTAGCTAATACAGAATCACTCCTCTCCCTTAGACTCTCCTATCCAGCATGATTAAGACTTGAATTTGTTTTGTGGATTTTATGTTCAATATAGGTATTTGTTGTGCCTGAAAATGAACAAATAAATGAATGAATGAATGAATTTATGCAGTAGCAGCAAATTTTGCATAAGTAGGTACATTCAAAGGCTATCTCTCATCATCTCATTCTGACCTGTTTTAAACCTTTATTTAATCACGGGAGCCCAGCTGATATTACTAAATACATAAAATAAAATAAAATAAAATAAAATAAAATAAAATAAAATAAAATAAAATAAAATAAAATAAAATAAAATAAAATAGAAACTATGCATTTACACAAACATTGCATCACTGGATTCATTTTCAGTAGCTACAACAACTTATCATTGCTTGCAAGATAGAAGAAATACAGCATTTCAAGAAAATACAACCGTTAAAACAGAATAGCATTTAACTTCATGGGAAATGTTTGGACACTTGTATTTTATTTGTTTGTTTTTTTGTTTGTTTTTTGTTTTGTTTTTTGCATCATTGACATTATTCTGAATTAACAATGCTTGGTCTTGTGATAGGAGCACAGAAACTGGAAATGACATTGACAAGTCACTAGATTTGGGTTCCATTCTTTCAAAAAATGGAAAAACCTTGTCTCTACATTTATAAAAAAAATAATTTGAAAAAGTTAAAGTTGTATTTTTTTTTAAGTTAATTTCAAAAAAGCTCCCCTCTCGCGCCTGTAGGTGTTCTTTATTCCTCAAGCTCAGGCCCTCTACCAGAGGCCTGGAAACTTGAGGGTTCTGTGCAGTATCTTAGCTGTTCCCAGGACTGCGCTCTTCTGGCTCTTCAGATCTCGGATGTTGTTCCGGGGGTCTGCTGGAGCTTCTCGCCTAGCTTGGGGGTCACTGCATCGAGTGTTCCAATTACCACGGGGACCACTGTGACCTTCAGCCTCCACATCGTCTTGAGCTCTTCTCTGAGCCCTTGGTACTTCTCCAGCTTCTCGTGTTCCTTCTTCCTGATGTTGCTGTCATTCTGTATCGCTACATCGATCACTACGGCCGTCTTCCTCTGCTTGTCCACCACTACAATGTCTGGTTGCTTAACCACCACCATTTTGTCAGTCGTATCTGATCTTAGCTCAGATCAGCTCAGAGCTAAGGAGGATCTTAGCTCGGTCATTCTCCACCACCCTTGGGGGCATCTCCCATTTTGACCTCGGGACTTCCAGGTTATACTCGGCACAGATGTTCCTGTACACTATGCCGGCCACTTGGTTATGGCATTCCATGTATGCCTTGCCTGCTAGCATCTTGCACCCTGCTGTTATGTGCTGGATTGTCTCTGGGGCATCTTTACACAGCCTGCACCTGGGGTCTTGCCTGGTGTGATAGACCTCAGCCCAACACGTTCTCACTCCCTAAGCGTAATATTTTACGCTATGTGACAAATCGTCAACATTTTACACTTTCGGGTACCCAACACGTTCCTAAATGACAGCATCGGAAAAAGAAGAACACATGAGAATGGTTTGGACTCAATCTACACATGTTCGTTCATTCTCTTAAAATGGCTTTGGAAAACACTATTTTACGTCATTTAACTGCTGGTTAAGGTTTGGAATGAGGTTAGGTTTAGGTCTGGAACACATGGCTGGAATGTCTATTACCGCGGGACCGTCATTCCACTGGAATTCAGCCATAAGCCTTCGCGGACCATAAGAACGCAGAAGGTCACCTTTCGCGTTCCTCAGGAACACCGCGGGACGTGCAACGTCGGGATGCTACGCCCCAGGAGTGAGAACGGGCTGCTCAGCCTCTATGGATCTTGTGCTCAGAGCTTGTTCTTGTGCTGCCATGATTAGTGCCTCTGTGCTGTCTTTCAGTCCAGCTTTGTCCAGCCACTGGTAGGATTTCTGGATATCAGCCACCTCCTCTATCTGCCGGTGGTACATACCGTGCAGGGGCCTGTCCTTCCATGATGGTGCCTCCTCTTCCTCCTGTTTCTTGGGTTTCTGCTGCCTGAGGTATTCACTGAGCACGCTGTCAGTTGGGGCCATCTTACTGATGTACTCGTGGATGTTTGTTGTCTCATCCTGGACTGTGGTAGTGACACCCACTAGTCCCCGGTCTCCTTCCTTCTGCTTAGCGTACAGCCTCAGGGTGCTGGACTTGGGGTGAAACCCTTCATCGATGGTCAGGAGCTTCCTTGTCTTGATGTCAGTGGCTTCTATCTCCTCCTTTGGCCAGCCTATTATCCTGGCAGGGTACCTGATCACGGGCAGGGCGTAGGTGTTGATAGCCTGGCTCTTGTTCTTACCATTCAGCTGACCTGTCATGACTTTCACTTTCCTAGCTTTGTGTTCAGGCCTATGCAGAACAGCAGTGGGGACAGCACAATTCCTTGGTATATCCCGCACTTGATGGTGACTTGTGCTAGTGGGCTTGGGCTTGAATTTGGCCTCTAGTGTTGTCCGCCACATCCCCATTGAGTTCCTGCTTACCTCACATCCAATGTGGACAGTGGATCAGCTGGAGGCGCAATCGAAGATTGCAGCGGTCCCAGATCCAGCTATACACACTGGAATATTCTCCCATGTTGCTTGTCTGTGTTTTGTTGTGTTATGGTGTGTTGATATCTGTGTATTGCTGGATTATCCTTTTATGTTACACATTTTGATGTTTTTTTTTCCCTTGCTACCTAGCCTTACCTGTCTCCCCAATGTGATGTTTGTGTATTGGCTGTACGGTCTGTCATCTCGGTTGTGGGCAACTGCAACTGACAAATAAAGGCTATCTCATCATGATGAATGCTCTTAGGGTCCTGTTGATCTTGCATAGATCTAGGCATCCCAGGTGTGGGGCACTGAGTCATAGGCCTTCTTGTAATCAATCCAGGCAGTGCACAGGTTGGTCAGCCTGGTCTTGCAGTCTTGGGATACAGCTCTTTCTACCAGTAGCTGGTGTTTCGCTCCTCTTGTATTCCTGCCTATTTCTTTCTGTTCCCCATTATATTGTCTGGCCCATATTGTACTGCATTCACATCATCTAGTAGACCTTCAGAGGGTACTTCACATAGTTTTCATGTAGGATCATATAGTCTTGGAGGCCCCAGGTTTCAACCTTCACCATGATCCTGTCTTTGGAAAAAAGAAGAAAAGAAGGAAGAATGGAATGAAAGAAAGATTATGTCCCCCATGACCTGTCATCCTGGCTCCCCCTTGCCGTAGCATTTGTGTTGTACCTCATCAATCTCTAGCCATTTGAGCAGTTCCTTCTTCTGAATGTTGGAACACTGAGCTCCAAAAATGTCCAAAAACATACGTCAAACTGTCATTACCCATTGCCCACACGAGTGTCCCCTAGCAGAACAATCGAGTCCCTAGATGGAGCACTTTCCAGCACCCCACTCAGGGACTCAAGTTGCTGAGAAGCAACCTTTTCATCTACCAAGGAAAATCCCAATGTACAGAACACAGTAAGAACAAAATCCAGAATCACTCCAGGAAACTGGTTCCAGAGCTGAGTTATACATTGAGCTGAGCTCAACTATATTTAGTCTGCATCTCGCAACCTCACGCACTAGATGCCTAGTTTGTCTGGCCCCTCATCCCAGACAAATTTGCTTTGATAGATCCTTATGATAGAGGTCATAACCCAAAGTCCAGCACCCTGAGGCTCTACAATAGTGTTAGAAAGTGTTTTGCCCACTTCCTGATTTCCTGTCTTGTTTTCATGTACGTTGGTCACTCCTAAATGTTTCAGATGCAGCGGGTGGTGAGGACAGCAAAGCAGGCAACTGGCACTTCAGTAACCCTCTCAGAGACATTTAAACTGGAAGACTTCCGCGGAAAGCCAAGGACTCCTCGCACCCTGGACACTCACTCCCCCCCCCTCCCTCGGGTAAACACTACAGGTCGATCAGGGCAAAGACAAACAGACTCAATAAAAGTTTCTACCCACAGGCTGTCAAACATGCCCTACCTCCACCCTGATTGAAGGTTGACTGTGCTGTTAAGATTTATGGACATTTTCACTGTATTTATAAACCGTACTTATTCTAATATAATGCAACCAACATTCCTACCTCTACTCATACCTCTTACACCATGTGCAGTACCACTGATCACATTGCACCTTATATTGCACCTGTTCCTTTACATGGCATATATAACTTGTAGATATCTGTGTAGATATTTACATTATTACATACATTCCCTGTGTAGGTACCTCTTTAACTTTAAGTTTATTTTTTGGTTTCTCCATTTTTCTTTTTTTTTTCTTTTTTCCTCCCCCTCTGCGCGTGCATGGCAGACGAATCCAGAGAAACTGCCAGAACAGCAGCGACACGCGGCGCATGTGGCAGGGCATCCAGGCCATCACCAACTACAGGAAGGCAACACCTGCCTGCCATGATGATGTCTCCCTACCAGATGCGCTGAACAACTTCTATGCACAATTTGACGCTCAGAATGATGTGTTGGTGAAGAAGTCCACCCCCCCTCACAACGACCAGGTTCTGTGTCTGACCTCTGCATATGTGAGGAAAACTCTTTGCAGAGTTAACACACGCAAAGCAGTGGGTCCAGATAACATTCCTGGAAGAGTGCTCAGAGACCGTGGAGACCAGCTGACAGATGTCTCTCTGTCTCTCTTCCACAGCATGTCTTTATCCTGTCTTCCTTCTCTCACCCCAACCAATCACAGCAGATGGCCCCGCCCCTCCCTAAGCCTGGTTCTGCTGGAGGTTTCTTCCTGTTAAAAGGGAGTTTTTCCTTCCCACTGTCGCCAAAGTGCTTGCTCATAGGGGGTCATATGATTGTTGGGTTTTTCTCTGTACCTATGAAGCGCCTTGAGGTGACTGTTGTTGTGATTTGGCGCTATATAAATAACATTGAATTGAATTGAATAGATGTCCTTACTGACAACTTCAATGTCTCCCTGGGCACTGCTGTTGTCCCAGCATGCCTCAAGGCCACAACCATTGTTCCTGTGCCAAAGAAGTGCCCAGTGTCCTGCCACCACGACTACTGTCCCGTTGCTCTCACACCCATCATGATGAAGTGCTTGAAGAGGCTGGTCATGACACTGGACGCACTGCAGTTCATATGTGTCCACAGATGAGGCCATCTGTGGACACATATGTACGAATGCTGTTCAAAGACTCCCTCTGCAACTGGATCCTGGACTTTCTGACGGAGAGGCCTCAGACAGTTCGGATCGGCAACAGCATCCAACACCACCACACTGAGCACTGGAGCCCCTCAGGGCTGTGTGCTCAGCCCACTGCTGTTCACTCTGCTGACTCATGACTGTGCAGCAATGCACAGTTTGAACCACATCATCAAGTTTGCCGATGACACGACTGTGGTGGGTCTCATCAGCAAGAAAGATGAGTCAGCATACAGAGAGGAGGTGCAACAGCTAACGGACTGGTGTAGAATCAACAACCTGTCTCTGAATGTGGACAAAACAAAGGAGATGATTGTTGATTTCAGGAGAGCACAAAGAGATCACTGCCCACTTAACATCATTGGATCCTCTGTGGAGGTCATCAAGAGCACCAAATTCCTTGGTGCCCACCTGACGGAGAACCTCTCCTGGTCCCTTAATGCCAGCTCCATAACCAAGAAGGCTCAACAGCGTCTCTACTTCCTGCGGATGCTGAGAAAAGCACAGCTTCTGTCAGGCTCAGGAGGGACTCGGAGTCAGACCGTCACTAAAGTTCACGTTTTATTTACACACACAGACACCAGGTGCGAATATATACAGGTGAGGGGGCACAGGAAGAGGGTCTCCGGGAAGCACAGGCACGGGAAGAAGAGGGCTATGTACAAAATCCACTGAAGCTCAGGTAGCTCGGACTCCGGCTTTAGCTCACCAACGGCACAATCCTGGCACAGAGAGGAAAGGCAGGTAAGTAGTGGCACGACAGAAACTCAGAAAAAGGCTCAGATAGGTGATGACACTGACGAGTGTTACACAATAATCCAGCGAGGAAGCACTCTCAGCAGCCGCCTTAAGAAGTGAGTGAGATGATTGCTTGCAGGTGTCCGAGCCAGGGGCTGGAGCCGTCATGACTCCGCCCCGGTAGAGCGCAGTGCAGGGGAGAGAGAGAGAGATGCAGCGCAACAAAAACACTTGTAGCCATACAGAGTCAGCCGAGAAGGCACAGGGTCATGACATCTTCCTCCATCCATTCTTACCAACTTCTTCAGAGGGACTATCGAGAGCGTCCTGAGCAGCTGCATCGCTGTCTGGTATGGTAACTGTACCGTATCAGATTGCAATACCCGACAACGGATAGTGAGAACAGCTGAGAAGATCCTTGGAACCTCTCTTCCCTCCATCACGGACACTTATAGCACTCACTCCATCCGCAAAGCCACCAGCATTGTGGAGGACCCCATACACCCCTCACACACACTCTTCAGCCTGCTTCCTTCTGGAAAGATGTACTGGAGCATCCGAAGCTCATCCGAAACCTTGGCTGATTGTGACCTAGACCCGTTTTCAGACCTTTGCTCGTGTGATTAGGTAGAGGATCAACAGGGGGTTCATGACCCCCTTGGGGGACACTCCCCTAGGGCTTAAATTTGGGACTCCCCACCATTTGACCTTAGAACTGAAGAAGCTTCTCGGATGAGAGGTGAAACGTCTTCAAGCAACATAAAGAAGTCCAGACGCTTTTCTTTCCAAGCTCCTTGGACTGTTTCTCTATGTGTTAGCCCTGTGAGAGAAGCTCAGCACCTTTTTTGCTCGGTTTGAGACCAACCCTACCTCTACTGCCCTTGCCCCCAACCTCCCCCTCTCCCTTCAGGAACAGGAGTTCAGGAGGAAGCTGAGGGTGGTGAACCCCAGAAGATATCCTGGCTCCAAGGGCATCCCAGAGGCTGTCTGTGCAGGCTTTAACCAAGGCCTTGTGAGGGATCTTCACCAGGCTGTTCAACCTCTCCCTGTCTGAAGGTGTCCACCATCATTCCCTTCTCCAAAAAGACTGGAATAGACAGCTTTAGTGATTACAGACCTATAGCCCTCATGTCTGTAGTCATTAAGTGTTTTTTCAAAGATGACTGCTCCTCCCTAAACCTGGTTCTGCCGAAGGTTTCTTCTTGTTAAAGTTCTTCCTTCCCACTGTCACCAAGTGCTGCTCACATAGGGCCATTTGGTTATTGGCTTTTTTCTATTATCATGGAGTCTCTGCTTTACAAGATAAAGTGCATTGAGGAGACTTTTATGATTTGGCACCATATAAATAAAAGTGAATTGAATTTTACCTTTTATGCTGTCCTCTTGTGATTAGAGAACCATAAAAACAGCAAATTGATAAAAACCTGTAAGTCTGTAGTTTAAATTTCGAAATGTCTTTAACAAAGAATATGTGTCTAATTTTGGTTACTTTAAATTTCCAATAAAAGTGTGGTAACTTTGTTTGCAGAGTGTAGCACCATTTCTCTTATTGTCAATATCAATTAACTTCAATTTATTCAGTTCAGTTAATCTGGATTACTGTAAAAATTGCAATGCACATTGTACAATAACAGCTCTCTAATGACAGAGGAGCGTGCTGAGTTGGGAAATGCTGGCTGCACTGTTTTTGTTTTTGTTTTTTGCTTGTGCTTGTTTTTGTCATTCTAGAAACAAATGTATCTGGAATGTTCATTGTAAACTGGCAGGTTAGGTATTTATCATGTCACATGTAGACACACTAAAAATCCCACTTGGAAAATAGCAATTAGTATTATAACATTACATTCCTAATACTGTCAATGGTAAAGGTAAAAGTTATGGGTGTGTATGACAAGATTAATGTTAGTAATTTGTCACTGAGCTAAGCTCCTTGGACGATTTTCTTAAACCCATAAAGCATCTCTGCGCCACTTAGCTCAGCTCATCTCTTCGTCTGCGAGGGGAACAGTCAGAGTGTCAGAGAGCAACAAAGAGACACGAGGAGACATCGTTCCACAGCTGCTTAACAGATGGCTGGAGCTTACACTGCATTCACTGTTTGTCACATATAAACTGCAGGTAAGCACCAACTCTTTGTTTGGTAATATGACTGCTTACCACTGACCAACTAACACTGTGTATATGCAACAAATGTTGATGTCATCTGAAGAAACCTTTTTTTAAGCTATCAAATCTATTGGTGTCGATGCAAATTAAGGATGTATATGAATCATCATCTCTGAGTCATCTTGCATCATTGTAACAGTGACATTTTTGGTTTTAGGATTTCCGTGACCTTTAATACAAATATGTTTGGTGCCCTCAGTATGGAATGCAATAACCGAGGTGCTTTATTTTAATGATTTTGACACAGACTTCATCGTCAGCAGTAAATTACACTTGATGTTGTGTGAAAACAGAACAGCTGGGGGTTAGCATTTTTTATTTTTTTACGGGATGGCCTCAGTTACTTATTTTGGGCCTATTTTTGCTGTTTGTCTACTTCACTGTCAAGTTTCTTTATCTAATTTGAATTGAACAGACAGCTTTTAAATACAGCACTTTCACACGAGCGATTTAGGGTTGCGTA
Organism: Maylandia zebra; assembly: GCF_041146795.1. Classification (NCBI taxonomy): domain Eukaryota; kingdom Metazoa; phylum Chordata; class Actinopteri; order Cichliformes; family Cichlidae; genus Maylandia; species Maylandia zebra. Next base: position 3,560,341 of record NC_135172.1, read on the forward strand.
GCAACTGTGAACAACAACATTTCATAGATTTTGCACTGTGGCTAGGCTATCAAGCAGGCCACTTCATTTCCTGAAGAAAGTGTAGTCTGAATAGCTGAATGATTTGAATTCAATAGCTGTAACCTTCAAATTTGGGGGAAACTTGTTGAATCAGAATATTGAAAGCTCACATACTTTAAATCACTTAAGTCTGTAATTATGTCAAATCTCAAACTCAAAACCAAAATATTTGCATGTTCTGTTCACTCTAATATATTGTGTGTGTGTGTGTGTGTGTGTGCGTGCGTGCGTGCGTGCGTGCGTGCGTGCGTGTGTGTGTGTGTGTGTGTGTGTGTAGGTGTGTGTGTGTGTGTTGTATTTTATTTTAAAATACGTATGTTTCAACTATACAGACTGAAAAAAGAGGAATTACATTAGATGAGCTGAAATGTGGGGGATTCACTACAGACAGATAAATGGTTGAAATTCTAATCATCCAGTCAGAAAAGACAAATCTGAAAACCATCAACTGACAACAACTGCCCAGATTTAAACCACCTGTCTGCCAAAGAAAAATTCATCAACTGAAAGTACCTGCCAACAGCTTTCGGTTGGACTGCAGGAAATAGTGACGTACTGTCACTCTGCAGCAAATCCCTGGTAAATTTGGTTCAAACTCCATCTAAATGCAAGACCTTAACCAGCAAGTCCACTGGTGTTGCTCCTGGTAAATTGCTCCTGTTGAGCAATTCCTGCTGTTAAGACAATCTCCTCATTGAAAATACATTGTGCATCTATGCTTCAGTTACAAGGTACTCCCTCCAATCGGATCTGTTCACATCTGTTAGCTTTGAGAGATTCATCACTTTCATCACTGGAAAGAAGAGAAACGGTGCTACATTTTGAGGGTCAAAGAATGGCTGCAGACTGAAAGCTGTGGACACAGCAGCAGCTTTCAGATGAATCCTTTCTGCCACACTGCCAGTTGCTTCTCTCACTGTAGCTGTCAACAGTGCGTACCATGCACACGGGCTCAGGGGGTTGGGAAGCGCATCTGTATCCGGAAGGTCGCCGGTTCGATCCCTGGGCTCTCTGTCCTGGTCGTTGTGTCCTTGGGCAAGACACTTTACCCTACCGCCTACTGGTGTTGGCCAGAGGGGCCGATGGTGTGATATGGCAGCCTCGCTTCTGTCAGTCTGCCCCAGGGCAGCTGTGGCTACAACTGTAGCTGCCTCCACCAGTGTGTGAATGTGAGAGAGAATGAATAGTGGAATTGTAAAGCGCTCTGGGTGCCTTGAAAAGTGCTATATAAATCCAATCCATTATTATTATAAAGTTGTGTAGTTCAATGTCTTGGCTTCGTTTTAAAGTTTAAATGGTGTCTATAGATGAACGTATGTGGAAGCAAGTAGAGTTGAAAGAGAAGTAGGTTGAATGAGGATTTAAACACTGAAATACATTAGAACATATATGCACACATGTTCAAAAGAAGCAGAATCGACGTTTTTTCTAAGTTGAACAGTGTTGAAGATGCCAAAAACGACTTGGATCTCATTACTGTCAATGCTTAATCAGCGTTCACACTAATCTTTCTATAGTATTGCTGAATCTAATAGCTTGGAGCCGATGAATGTTTTTTCCATGTCAGACGTCTCTATTCCCCTGTCATCAGAATATTGTAGGTTTTCCTCAGCTGTGAGCAGTCACATCATTTTAACACTTTCCACATCGGAGTGTTTTGAACTTACCAGTGTCTCATGAATCACTAATAATTAAAGACCTCTCACAGAGTTATGAAAGTGCAGAAAGCTAGATTTAAAAACAAAGAACACAACTGGTTGCTGTGAAAACACTGAAAACACAGTGTTAAGTACGCTCATTGTTTCTGTGATGGGAAGCTTCTTCTACATCCAGCAGTGTTGCTCTGTTTCAAGTTTGGTATAAAAATATTTAATTAAAATAAACTTTATCAGAGGATCCCTCATCAGATATCAGCAACTCCTTTCTACATTTTAGCTGATAAAATAACTTTGTCCATTCACATAATCTTCAGAACTCACCTCGTTCAATTTCCTCCTTCCTTCCTGTCTGTGATGAAAACATAAGCTAGCAGCTCTCTGCTGTCCTAGAACTGCACTAGCAGCAGTAAATTAACTGAAGAAGACAAAAAGAAAACGTGAGCCAACAGTGATTGTGTCCTTGTGTTTCTTCTGAACTAATAAATCATCATTGTGAGGCTCTCTGCTCAGGCTGCATGGCTCTGCCAGCTGTGGCTGAGTGTTGTACAACATCTGACAAGAGCTGAGACATGAACAGCATAGTCTTCAGCTGAGAGCACAAAGCCTGGACAGCAGCTGCTTAGAAAGCTCTGGAACAACACAAGTGAAAAATTCTGATGGTCTGGCAGCCCTGCTGGGGTCAAAGGGCATAGATGACATTAGGAGGGGAAAGGGGAGGGGGCTGGGTCATGCAAAGGTCTATGGTCTTTGAATTCAAGCACTATAATGTACCCGCTGCCTTACAGTATATATAACAACTACAGCAAAACTGTAGGATAAGGTAGAGTAAACGTAGTTCAGACACAAAAATGCACTGTGAAGGATTCGTCTGAAACTTTACAAAAATGCTAAAATCAAGAAAAGCAAAGTAATGCTCGTGAAACTGCTGCAGCGGAAAACAGACAAAGAAATAAAATCTGAAAACACTGAATTCAGTTCATTTTGATTCAGTTTTATTTATAAGGTGTTCACGTTATCATTTTGTACTTAAGCTACTTCTTTGTGGTACAGAAACCGTTCTGATATCAAAACGTTCAGCTGCTTCTGGAAAAGTGTGCTACATTTCTTTTTTCCGGCTTTTTAACATATTTAACTTTTCAATAATTTTTTTTCCACTCAAATGAATGGAGAATGCTTCTCTTCAAACCCACCATATTTTGAAACTTCATTCATGCTCACTTCAGCATACTTTGAGTTAGAGAAAATAAAACCAAGTGACTTCTTCAGTCTCAGGCTACGTCCACACTAATACGTTATTGATTGAAAACACATCTTTTTCTCTCCGTTTTGGCGTCCCGTCCACACTGAGACGCCGTCTTTGGTCAAGGAAACCGCAACGTTTTGAAAACGCTCTCCAAAGTGGACACATTTGAAAACGCCGTTTTCGGGTCCCAGTGTGGACAGCGAACCCGGGGCCTTTTTGAAAACAGTGATGACGCATTTTAGTCATGTGATGCAGTCATGTGACCAATTAAACTAAGATAGCGGAGGGCATTATACAGCAGTTGTGCTCCAGATATCTTTTCTTCAAATTCTTTAATGCACACTTGCGTTTGCAACTTTGTACTTTTGTGTTACTCGCAGCAACAACTCCACCTCATTGTTAGTCCATTTGAAAAACTCGGTGCTTTTCCTCGACATTTTGCCGCAACGTTTCAAAGAGCCGGAAAGTAAATAAGCGGCAGAAAGAAATGAGGCAGGTCGAGTCGTCATGCATGTCACGCATGCGCAGGACTGGAACGTAAGCGTGTTCGGCCATTTCAATGTGGACGCACAACTGTGAAAACGAATGAAAACGATAGTGTGGACGCGGAGCGTTTCCAGACACGGGCACCATTTTCAAATTTATCCGGGCTAGTGTGGACGTAGCCTCAGCTGACTGCAGGTTTCCAACCTTATAAACAGCACATCTGCACAATGACTGAAACCAGCCCACTGAATGAACAATGGGCTGTGAGGTCAGTTCCAGGTCATTAATATGCAAATTGTCATGACCACTGATCAATGGCCATGAGTCCCATTCACAGAGAGTTGAATGGCTGCAATCACAGCATTGTAAGATGGTGACAGATGTACCCTTGGGCCCCTCGTTGATTCAGAGATGGTCTTTCCCCTTTCATGTAAATGGCCTCCTTGACTCCGCGCTCAAACCAGCGTTCCTCCCTGTCCAGGATGTACATCCTCATCATTGAAAGAGTGTTGTAGTGTCCTGATGACACCCAGTTTGTGCTCCATCATCATCATCATCATCCACTGGAGCACAAACTGGGTGTCATTAGGACGCTACAACACAGAACAAGCACCGTTCCCACAAACACTGCATCTCTGTGGCTTTTAAACCCCAGAACATGCTGCACCAAAAATGAGCCAGGCTTCATACATGCAGACTGCACACTCCAGCCCAGGGGTGGGGAACTCCAGGCCTCGAGAGCCGGTGTCCTGCAGGTTTTAGATCTCACCCTGGGTCAACACACCTGAATAAAATGATTAGTTCATTATCAGGCCTCTGGAGAACTTCAAGACATGTTGAGGAGGTCATTTAAATCAGCTGTGTTGGGTCAAGGACACATCTAAAACCTGCAGGACACCGGCTCTCGAGGCCTGGAGTTCCCTACCCCTGGTCCAGCCTATGTTGGACAAAACCAGTTACCTTAAAACCATCCCAACCTTCCCTCCCAAGAAGATTTAATTGGGAATTGAAATGGTAATATGTTTGTAAGGTCTGAAAGTTTAACGTTATTAGAATCTATTTATTCTACTTCTATCCAACTACAAACTACTGAGCTTGTCCTGTAGACACAGTAATACATTTCCATCATATAAATTAATTTTGTGCTCCAATAGGGAGGTTTAAATACCTTTGATATTCCAATTCTCGTGTATTGTGACGACCAGTATGTCTGTGGAAAATTGCAAATAATATGGGTGACCGTGTTCATCCTTGTCTGGTCCCTCTCTCCAGGGTGAAACATTGTGATATGACCTGTTGGGGGGTAAGTTATATAGAGCTGTTATCCAATGAATAAAAGACTTTCCAAAACCAAAGTTGTGAAAAAACTATGAAAAAGGACCAGTCAAAGATTTGTTCTGATTCTAGTGACATTACTATACTATGACATTATGATGCTTCTGGTGCAATTATCTCATAAATAACAGAAAGCCAAAGGTTCACTGTGGTTGTGTTACAAGACAGAGCATCCACAGCAGTAAGAGGTTAATGGTTTAGGGCCCGGATGGCTTGGGGATAGAAGCTCCTCTTGAGTCTCTCTGTCCTTGCCCGGAAGATGCGGAACCTTCTACCAGATTGCAGAAGTTGGAACAGTTTGTTGCCTGGATGGGACGGGTCCTTCAGTATCTGCTCTAGTCCGGCATCTCCTGGTGTAGGTGTCCTGAAGCGGGGGAAGAGCAATCCTGCAGCAGCGTTCTGCTGTACGGATCACTCTCTGGAGAGCTTTTTGGTCCTTCACACAGCTGTTCCCAAACCACGATGTCATGTTCTGTGTGAAGATGCTCTCCACATGGTGATGCTGTTAATAATAATAATGGATTGCATTTATATAGCGCTTTTCAAGGCACCCAAAGCGCTTTACAATTCCACTATTCATTCACTCTCACATTCACACACTGGTGGAGGCTACAGTTGTAGCCACAGCTGCCCTGGGGCAGACTGACAGAAGCCAGGCTGCCATATCGCACCATCGGCCCCTCTGGCCAACACCAGTAGGCGGTAGGTGAAGTGTCTTGCCCCAGGACACAACGACCAAGAGCCGGGGCTCGAACCGGCAACCTTCCGGTTACAAGACAAACTGCCAACTCTTGAGTCACGATTGCCCCGACGGATGTTAGAGAGGCATCTACCTACCCAGTTCTCCCAGTGAGGAAGTCCAACACCCATGCACACAGATGGCTGTTGAGTCCCAGATCCCTCAGCTTTGTGAACAGTCTGCAGGGCACTATTGTGTTAAACGCTGAAGTGTAATCAACAAACAGCATTCGCACATAGTTACCCTGTTTCTTGTCCACGTGGCTGAGGGTGGTGTGTAGGACGTGGGCGATGGCGTCCTCTGTGGATCTGTTGGGTCGGTAGGCGAACTGGAGCGGATCTATGGTGTCTGGGATGGAGGAGGAGATGATGTTCTTCAGCAGCCTCTCGACCGCCTTCATTACTACTGAGGTCAGTGCAACTGGCCGGTAATCGTTCAGGGATGAGGGTCTGCTGTTCTTGGGCAAGACGGAAGTGAACACACCTGCTAGCTGGTCAGCGCAGCAGACGGCCGGTGATGCCGTCTGGCCCCGCCGCTTTCCTTGTGTTCACATGGTCAGAATTAGCCCATGAAAATGTGATAAAAGTTAAAAAAGGAAAACTCATTTTGAATTTTCATTTAAATACCCTGACAAGGCACACCTGTGAAGTGAAACCATTTCAGGTACATCATGAAGCTCATTGAAAAACAAATAGTGGCTACTTTGAGGAATCTAAAATATAAAACAGATTTAGAGTTATATATTATCTTTATAATCCCATATAATCCCATCTTCAATTCAATTCAGTTTTATTTATATAGCGCCACATCACAACAAAAGTCGCCTCAAGGCGCTTCTTGCTTCATATATGTGATGTTTTCAGTTTGTATCTACACAAAAATACAGAAAAAACACTGAACGAGAAGCTGTGTCCAAACGTTTGACTGGTAGTGTGTATATTTATGCAAATAATTAAAAAGTCACACTACGCCAGCTTGTAGCTTTGTTTGAGAGTGTGTAGAACAAACCTGATGACAGGAACTCCCAGAAAACTTAAAAGTAATAAAAAATCAATCAAAGTTTGAGAGCTGTGAGCAAAAAACGAAGCCGTAAACAGCTGGAAACCTGTGTGCTTATTACAGTAAACACAACAGTCTTGTATGTTTTACTTTATGAATTCATTTCTTTTGATCAACACAAATATTAACAGAGGGAGATACTTGATGAACCACACTGATCATTACAGTCTGCACTGGGCTTGTCTGCATCATCGTTTCACCGGACAGCATAATCACGATGTGGCGATAGCCAAACTGGCCAGCAGATGTCACCACGGAGTTGAGTTTCAGATCGTTTCAAAGCCTCGAGACACGTTTGGGTCAAAATCATCAGCAAAAGCGGAGCCGTTACACCACACGATGTCACATTATCTGACATCATCTGTACATGTCTTTCCTTCTAAAGGTATAATCTATAACTGGAGTCTGACAAACTCAGTGCCTCATGTAATACGAAAATAAGTAAACATGGCTTTAAACAAAATAGAGTGTCATACGCATCTGTTCAAGACAACCATGTGCTTATATTACAGCTGATGTGGGTACATTTGTGTTTTCAGTGACATATTACTGAAACACTAATTTCATGAAAAATAGTGCAAATTCCTAATTCATTCTCTCTGTAAATTAAATGCTGTATTATCCACGTTTTAAAAAGGGTCCAATTTTCAAGCATTTCCAGTAGTAACACAGCTGACGACAACATTAAGTTCCTTCTTTTAGCAATCAGTTGTGTTGGCACTGTATGAATATGGTCACACATGCACAGCAGTAAGTGTGCCTACATGTATGTATGGATGGGAATGTGTCTGTAGCCCCCGATCTTTAATCATTTGCAATGCATAAAACAAATAGCAGCAGGGGACAGGTTGTTCTGCGTCTGTCTCTGAATCACACACATCAAGTATCTGGAGTCGAGATTGAATGTTTTACCTCAAATACGAACACTCTTACACACTCCAGTTATTTTTGAGTTTGAGGAAGAAGCCGGTGTAATGAGTCATGAACTTAACAACCACATATCCTAAGGTTAACTTTAACTGAAGCCTGAGCTTTGCTTAACAGAAAATGACGACCTTGCAGAATCTAAACCTAACCTTTTCTGGTTCTCACCAGTTTTTATACACAAAGACGTGTTGCACGTGACCTCGGAGCCTTTGTACACTCACTGTCCTGTTGCATTTTTTATTGTCAGTCCCATTATCATGTTCTCGCCCTTCTCTCATTTATTCTTAATGCTAATTAGTTGCGGACAGCTTGCTGCTCGATTAGAAAGCTTGAGAACGTGGAGCATTGCTCCTATCTGATCCCCATCAGGTTTTTCATAGCTGTGTAAGTGTTTGTTGGGTTTTTGGTTTCTATTAGTCTACGTCTGACAACCCAATGTGTGTCTGGTTCATGATTGGTTCACGTATCGCTGGAAAAAAAAAATTTCTTTAAAGGTAAAATTTATGAATAATAATTTTAAAATCTGCTGAATTAAGAGGTTTACTTTTAAGTTATTAAATACTTTTCCATACTCCATCTACTCTGTTATACGCCTGCTAAGGTGGCAACTCATCTGTGACTTTGATAAATCACTTAATGTCATTTACTTGGTAATGCTAGCTGAGTTTCACACCAAGCACAGGTTGTAACTGATCTCAGTGCATTTAGCTGTGCATGTGCAATTCACCAGAAAAGCAGCTGCCGGCATCTCAGCTTTGCACAGCTTCAGTCGTTGTTAACGAGATGGACACAGAGAACGCTAGCGTAGCATAAGGATTCACGACAGCACGTCTGATATTAAAGGAGAGAGATCGCTTTACTTTCGTACGTTTTAATTTAGACAAGAGGAGCATTGCTTGTCTCGCTTGCTCTGAGGGAATGCCACAAGTTTCTCCCTTGGTTGAAACTCGTCAGGAAAATAAAGACACATCCTTGGAACAAGTTCTCAGTGCATTTTGACTTTCATAGCATAAGAACACAGAAAAAAACAACAATAAAGATTTCATAATTTAAACATTCGTGTCAAATGTCTGAGTGATAATGATCTAAAGAAGAGAATGAGTTGGACAGAAAACAAAACCAGTATCTTTTGACTGTTTTACAATACCCCCACCGTGATCAAATAAAATCAAACCCTTAATTAAACCACAGAAAATGTGTTGTTGCTATGGTTACATTAAGTGAACGCTGTGATCCCTTTAGCTGCAGCTACATTCTGGCTGTTGGCACTCGCTGTTAGAAGCTACGAGCACAGAGTGAGTATTGTGGTGGGGAATAAAGAGAAGAAGAGAGAGCAGAGAGAGACAGGACAGGAAGCACGCTACAGGAGAGAACCAGAGTTTAATCACTGCTCATAATTAAATACAGAGAGGTGAGTGAAGAAGAAGTGCTCCGTGCATCATGGGAAGCCCCCCAGCACCCGAAGCATATTGCAGCACATCTACAAGATGGTTCAGGTCACCTGATTAAAACTTTACTTTTATTAAAAAGTAGAATGAGTATCTGTATCCACAATCAATCTATGTCCTCCCTATTGTAGTGTTACCTTACAAATCCATCAATAACAGCTCAGACACCGTGCAGCTAGTTATATAAATAGAAAGCTAAATAAAACTTGAGAGCACCGACTCACTGACCTCTGAAAGCATGGGACTGCTTTTGCAGGGGTTGTGGTGTTACTGTAAAACAGAATTACACTACATGTGATTAATGTCACAGAACAAAGTGGAAGACTTTTTTGTCCAGGAAATAAAACTAAACTGTAGCAGTTGGGCTAAACTCTGTTCAGGACACAGTTTTATGAACGCCCTAAATCATAGTTATACTCTGTTATAAATGTTATTTACAGAGTTCTGGCATCCACCCCTGTTCAGGAGGCAAATCCCCAAAGACCCAATAAAACTCCTTTTTTCTTGGCTAACATTATCTCCTTCTACACTTGATTTGAGCTATTTTTCTCTTAATAAGCATCCATCTCCATCACCACCAAGCCACTGCTATGACACGTTTTCTTAAATCACATACTCACTTTCAACTAAAAGTAACTAAAGATATGCATGTTTATTAGCTGTTACTAACAATCAACTGTATTGCAATTTGCAATATTTAAAATTTACAACAGCAGCCCTCCTGCAAGAACAAGATTCTCACACATTCATTTTAAACTACATGTGGATATAGAGTGTCTCAATTTTCTTTCATTAATATAATTAGAAAATCTTTCCGACTTGCAGCAGGAATCCTCTGTTTGACTTCAGCGTTGCCACAGTAGTATTATAGCCTCCATAACTTGTGTTTGTTACAGATACTGCAGGTAAAACCCTGTTACATGGCATCGTTTAGTGTTCATGTGTACTGACTCTTATGCCTCAGGATGAGAGCCCAGTGGTTAAATTATAGTTCGGAGGGTTTTGAGACATATTTAGGCTTATTCAGCAAAGCAGTTTCAAAAACAGTCTACAACTGATCTACTAGCCATAGTGTCCATACGGCTGATCAAGCCTACTGTTTATAGCATGGGCTCAACTGCTTAACAATTAATCTTCTTATTAAACTGATGGTATGTTTGATACTGTGTTAGCTCCATTTAATTTCGTGTGTCACTACCAACAAGAGTGAGCCAGGCTTCGTCCTGCAGCTGAGAGACGAGCAGCGCTTAGCTAAACGGAATCAGCAGAATTACCCTGACATCAGAAAACAGACTGAAGACGAAGCTTTTCCTGCTCTTCCTCCACCATCAGTCAGTAGTCCCTTTCAATCAGTGCAGTGTCTTCGTGGCTCTGCTTCAAATCTCCTCCTCTGCAGTGACTGGGTTTTAAAGAAATTAGGTTCTTTCACGTGTCAACATTAATTTTTGGTAGCGCAGTGTCTCTCGCAGTGGAGTGACAATTTTATTTGTTTCTGATCTTTCCAGTAAGATTTAGCCGTCGTATTCCTCGTTAGATGTGAAAAGTTGTTCGAATCCATTTCTGTGGTGATCCATACTTTTAGACACGAGGCCGGTTCTTATTTTTTCAGTGCAGTACGGTCAGCTGACAGTTGGAGCTACGCAGCAACGTGGCCGATCAGGTATATGTTATCGTAGAGGTGGCCTACGAAGTCATCCGAAACATTGTGTGCTGCTCGTCGTGTGTTCCTGATAAACTCCCTCTTGGACATCTTGTTTTTCACGTGTGGGCTGGTGAGGTCGATGGAGAGCAAGATAAGGCTGTAGCACAGCACATACACAGCATCTGCAGAGAGAAGGCACCAGATTGGAATTGGAGAGAGGAACAGAAAGTGGAAAAACTCGTCAATCTGAGTGATTTCTACTACTAAATAGCTCTAGAGCATTCTTGTTTCCAAGACTTTCCAGAGGGGACAGGTGGTTAGATTACCACATCCATGAAAAGGCAGTAATCCATCCCTCTCTAGTCTTGGGCTCTAAAGTGTCAGACTGATCCTGCTACAATTCCTAACCACACAAGCAGTTCAGACGAGTTAGCAATAATCCAGAGAGGCATTGGTTTCTCTGTGTTCTGCTGACATTAACAAAGCCTTTGGTAAATGCAGGGAAAGAATAAAACCTTCTGACATCCTTATTATGTGGCAGTGAATGAGGTTTTCATGTCATGTCTGCATACTACAGTTTGTTGTTACTACAGCAGGACGATGAAAATCACACTCCCTCGACATTTCTGAATCCGAAAAACTGAAGCTTCCAGTTTTACTCTTATTATCATTTATCTGTTTCAGAAATCAAATACAAGACGGTTCGCTGTCAATGACAACATCAGTTTAACAGTTCTGGCAAAAACAAAATATCCACGAATGTTAGCATCTTAGTGTTTGCTGGGCATCTCTTTAATGCTAGCACCAAAGAAAAGGTTTTACAGAGAGTTGTGTGTGAGGGTGGACATTATGAAAGGACTTGGACTGGCAAGGCAGAGAGATTATTAAGATGGAAAAGATGTGCAGCAGATTAAGGATAGCAGTGGCTATGTGCTAACAGGTAAAGATAGTGTGTTGAGTAGATAAAAGGAGTACTTTAAGGAGATGATGAACACAGAAAATGAGAGAGAGGAGGGCGGATGGAGGACAGAGTGAATGAGACAAAATCAGGGCCGCTATGAAGCAGATGAAGAGTGGAAAGGCAGGTCGTTCAAATGACGTACCGTGTCTTATTTTGGAGGAGTTTTTGATCAGACTATTTAACAAAGGATGGCTGAGGAAGGGTACAGTGTTTCCAAAACAAGAGTGATGTGCAGCAACTACAGAGGGATAAAGCTGGTGAGCCATCTTCATGCCAAGAAAGAGCTCTACAGATGCAAATGAGATGTTCTTTGAGAGGGTCAAATGGAGCTGCTAGGAAATGTGTATGAGGAAGTCAGAAAATCAGAAGCATAAACAGCTGGGGAAGGATAGTAAGGAAGTGAGACAGTGGTGAGGTGTGCGGTCGGAGTGACAGATGGATTCCAGGTGGTTGTGGAATTAAATCAGGGATCAGCTCCGAGCCCCTTCTTGTTTGCTATGGTGATGGACAAGTTGGCAAATAAGGTCAGGCAGGAGTCTCCATGGACTTTGATGTTTGCAGATGAGAGCAGGTGAAAGAGAGCTTGCAACAGTGGAGCTATGCAGGAGCAAGACAGAATACACTTGTGTGTGTGAGAGGCAGGCGGGTGCTACGGTGAACACAGAGCAGAAAGAGTGAAAGGGGATGAATTTAAATATGCTGGGTCAACCGTTTAACGCGACGCACAAGAAAGGTAAACAAGTGCACGCAGGGTGGAGTGGGTGGAGATGGACGTCAGGGTGATTTGTGACAAAAGGAAGGTTTAAAAGATGATAGTGAGACCTGCTATGATGAATGGTTTGGAGATGAATTCAGAGAAGCAAGGATTAGATGGTTTTGGGCATGTTTAGAGAGGCGATAGTGGACACATTGGACAAAGGATGTTGAATTTGGAGCTGTCAGACATGAAGAAAAGAGGAGGCCCACAGAGGAGAGGACATGCACGGGCTTGGTTGGACAGAGGAGGATGCGAGGGATACGGTGAAATGATCCTATGTGACAAGCCCTAAAGGAAGCAGCTGAAGAGGAAGAAGACTATCTTCTATCAAAGAGCCATCTCGAGGCCCAGACACACTGGTGACACTTAAGTTAACTCCTGTACTTAAAGCAGGAACACTAAGTACTAACCAGGACTGAGGCCCAGCTCTCGAACAAGCCCAGGGTTACAGGTACAAAACCTGTGGCTGAACTTGGTAATAAGGGTTTCCAGATATTCTCCTCTCTCCTCGGGCGCATGGATGTGTCTGAAGAAATCCCTCAGAGCATTGGGGAGAAACTGGTTACTGAAGTTATGGAGCTTCACCAACTCATCCAGGACATCCCGTCTGCCCACACAGAAACATACAGTCACACAAGCTGCAGTCACAGAATAGCATACAGATACTATCTTTATTTATTTAACCTTTATTTATCCCATTGAGATTCAATTTGTCATTTACAAGAGAGACTTGTTCCAGACAAACATATTAAAATATCTATACTAACATGAAAATACATTTAATAGTTAGCAGTAAAGGCATATTTATATATTTGGGGATAGTTAGGACCAAATGTATTTGGACACAGTAGGTAAACATTTTCCCTCTGAGCACCATCACACTGGACTGCAAACTAATCTATTATGATGTGACTGTCTCTAAACATTCATGGACCTATGAACTGCAAGTGTCAACCTTTCAGCTTAACAAACTGTTGTGAATGTCAAGTGAAGAGTGGTGTGTGTGTGTGTGTGTGTGTGTGTGTGTGTGTGTGTGTGTGTGTGTGTGTGTGTGTGTGTGTATTAACCTCTCATCCAGATAAATCCTTAGCATCTTCCAGTTGAGCCGTCTGGTGTAGAAAATAAACTTTGCCAGCTCAGTGGGGTGATCCACTAGTATACCTTTGGACATGAAGTAACTGATACCCTACAAACACAAAGAGGAAAATGATGCTCTGAAATAGCAAAGACTTGTAGGACTAAAGTTAGAATCTAGACACTGACTCAGCGACTCAGGGAAGGGGGACGTCTGCGTCTCAGGGTCAGACACAGAAAGCCCGCCGAACAGAGAGGCAGCTCTAAAACAAATGCTTCCCAAGAGAAAACTACAAGTTGTAGCCGACAAATTCTTTTACTGTGAGCGGCAGCGTCTCCCAATCTACAAAACACTCAATTTTCATGCAGTATTTATTATATAGGCGTGGTGACAGTGTAACGACAGCTTGGTTCTTGCACTCTCACTACGATTAGCTGATTTCAGTCCGTGTGTTGGGGAAAGGAAAATAGTGGCACAGTTTATAGTGTGGATACGGACATTACTTCGATTTTTTTCGCACAAAGGGACACGAGCGCAATGGTAAAGTAGAGACTATTTGAGGACAGAAACAACAGCACAATGTTGCTAACACAACATGCACCTGCACAGACAGCATGCTAAAGCTAAGCTAGCCAATAACCCACAATGACACTAACGTTGAGTAAATGCTGACCCCAGCCCAGCGCCGTCATTTGCGCTGTTGAACTACAAGAGTTACCAAACTAATGAGCAGTCAGGTTGCTAGTTTATTTTGTTATGCTAGCAATCTCCCACTCTAGCTTGTTGATCAACCAAAGACCTAAACAGAGTTTTCATTCATTTGAAAGCCTGATGCTTAGCCTTGTCCACCCCTGTTGGAAAACGCAAACTCAATTTTGACCATTCGAGAAAAAATTACCCATAATCATCTCACAGATGTAACATTATCTACAGCTACTTTCAGCACCATTGATATTTATTTAGAGATTTTTCTTTCTGAGTTAACTTCAATAATTACTTCCTCCAAACCATCAACGTGTCTTTTAGACCCCATTCCTACAAAACTGCTCAAAGAAGTCCTGCCATTAATTAATTCTTCAATCTTAAATAGGATCAACCTATCGACTCAATTGGTTATGTACCACAGGCCTTCGAGCTGGCAGTAGTTAAAAAGCCATCACTTTTAGCCACTTTTTAGCCATCACCAATCATAAGTCAGTCTCCTTTCATATCAAACATCCTTGAAAGAGTAGTTGTCAAACAGCTAACAGATCATCTGCAGAGGTTTATTTGAAGAGTTTCAGTCAGGTTTCAGAGCTCATCACAGCACAGAAACAGCTTTAGTGAAGGTTACAAATGATCTTCTTATGGCCTCTGACAGTGGACTCATCTCTGTGCTTGTCCTGCTAGACCTCAGTGCAGCGTTCGATACTGTCGACCATAATATCCTATTAGAGCGATTAGAACATGCTGTAGGTATTACAGGTACTGCGCTGCAGTGGTTTGTATCATATCTATCTAATAGACTCCAGTTTGTGCATGTAAATGGAGAGTCCTCTTCACACACTGAGGTTAATTATGGAGTTACACAGGGTTCAGTGCTAGGACCAATTCTGTTTACATTATACATGCTTCCCTTAGGCAGCATCATTAGAAGACATAGCATACATTTACACTGCTATGCAGATGACACCCAGCTCTATCTGTCCATGAAGCCAGATAACACACACCAATGAGTTAAACTGCAGGAATGTCTTAAAGACATAAAGACCTGGATGGCCGCTAACTTTCTGCTTCTTAATTCAGATCAAACTGAGGTTATTGTACTCGGCCCTGAAAAGCTTAGAAATATGGTATCTAACCAGATTCTTACTCTGGATGGCATTACCTTGGCCTCCAGTAACGCTGTGAGGAACCTTGGAGTCCTTTTTGACCAGGACATGTCCTTCAACGCACATATTAAACAAATATGTAAGACTGCTTTCTTCCATTTGTGCAACATCTCTAAAGTTAGAAATATCCTGTCTCAGAGTGACGCTGAAAAACTAGTTCATGCATTTATTGCTAAAAACTAAAAGCTCCTTGAAAAGCCTTCAATTGATCCAAAATGTTCCAGCAGGAGTACTGACAGGGACCAGAAAGAGAGATAAATATTTCTCCTGCATTGGCTTCCCTTCACACAGATGCTATTCATTTATTTGTAAGTGAGCAAACCTACAAATTCAGCAGGGGATCAAATACTTATTTCCTCCAGTGTATAACTGTATCAACTGTTATCACTGAAGGTTTAGACAACAGACTGCAGATGCCCCAAATCCAGATGTGCGCATCAACCAATACTGACCCTTTGACTAAATCATTAGGTCAGGTGAAGGACGGGGATTAAGTTATTTTGTTCTTACACTGAAATCCTGGAAAAATTAACATATTGGCTGGCAGGAGATTTGATGGAAACAAAAGAAATATTCACAGTTGATGCGTCTCTACTACAGATCCTGGGTGTAACTTTATATATTACCTCCTGTGGGTTAGCATTGAATGTCAGGCTGCCTTCATCTAGCTGTAGGTATAGTCTTCTATATGAGAAACCAGCAGGAAGCCTTCTGTTGTAGATGGAGCAGTGGCCCCAAGTGGACTTACATAGCCTGGAGGAATTGACATGGATTATTAAAAAAAACAACAACAACAACATAGACATTTGTAACACTTCTAGTAAAAATGTAATTACCACAAGAAAAAACCGAGGTGAAGTGCCTTACCCCTGCCAAAGATATTCATCATTTCCCAGACCCTGCCACACACATCCAGCCAGGCACAGATCAGTAGCATTCAGGTATGACAGTATGGTGATGCCCAGTTCAGGTGGCAGCATCTCCAAGTCTATAAAACCATGAGGTTCCTTACCTACCAAAAAAGGAGAGACAAAATAGACAGACGTATTCAGATTTAGTTGTAGCATTTTTCTGTATTTGGTTGCACTGCATGCTTTTAGAACATATGAGCTGTGAAATTGATGAAGACGTTTTCATAATTTGCTCTGTTTTTCGATTTGCATACATTTTCTTAAGCTGCAGTGTGTTCAGACCTCGGGGCCAACTAAGAGACCCCAGTACCAGGACTTCAAAATGCAAACTGACTTGAAGCACTGTACGCGTACTTTGTCCTGATTTTAAGTACATGCTAAAAAACTCATTTACTAAGCAGAACTCATGGCAGAACTCATGGCCAAACAGCTATGCCTCTCACTAATTACACCCAAATTTCTTGGAAACCTTCGGACAGCATACAATCCTTTCCTACAATAGAATAGTTACAGCCCACCAGCCTCACCTAATGGCAAGATCCAGGTTGAAACCCCGGATGGAGCCTTTCTGTGTGGCTAATAATCAAGTTGGATGAAAGTATTTATCTCTTTCTTAGGTTTAACGTCCTGCATATGAATCAAAAGTAATAGCCTATTAACTACAGCTATTCTGATTATGTACAAAATGTTAAAAGAAGCAACTAAACAGTACTGAAGTGGAGATGAAACACTACATTAATAAAGGCATCGATTTAACATTATATGTCAAGTTGGCTTTAAGAAATAAGTGTCTAAAGTTACATGTTTAGTACAGAGTATGATGTCATTGGGTTGTTTGGTTGCTGCCAATAGACTTTGATTAGTTTATGTTGGACCAACAAGCTGTAGTTACTGACACTGTTTGATTGTTTCTTGTTTAGTTAGGTTTATCAAGTGGTGCAATCAACTGACAGAGCAGACGTCTGCAAGATGCGATCAGCATGGTTTTATTCAATAAAGCTGTCCCTCTTCCAAACAGTTTACAACATAACAAGTTAGTACATGTGCATCACAAGTTTTTACCCAAGCACGATCGTGTCAGAGGGGGACCCGACTGATGTGTGGAATGGACAATGTAACAAACACACAAACAAAAATGGAGCCTCAAAGGACAGGATGCTACAGAAACCTATTTCCTTGTTTTAGTTTAGAAATCCTTATCTCACATGATCTCACTGAGTGGATTATTTCATAGTGAAAGTGAAGAGAAGTGAAGCCCAAATGTAAGTAAACGAGAATGAAGGACTTTTTCCTCCCTGGGGACATGGTCACAGATGTTTGGATTCCCGACAGGCATGAATTGTTAATACAGATTGCATCGTGTGTGTTTGTATGTTTATACCGCCACTGCGTGTTCTCAGCAGATGATAGATGTCAGGCCGATAGCAGTGCTGTGGAGCTCTTTTCTGCGAGCCTGCATCTCTCCCTGGGTAAAGAAGAAAATGTTTTTCTATTCAGTCGCAGACATTGAAATTCACCTCGAGGAGAAAAATGAATCATTTTCTGACTCTAAGCTTCACCACTGGTTAATTGTTTTCAGTGGATTTGGTAGAAACTGCCAAAAGTTAAAAATAAACCTAAAGAGGAGAGGATAAATGCAGTTAGCTGTCAGTTCAAATGACAGCATGTGTAATTACTGTACATGGCATAAGAAACTCATTAATGCTTAATAATATATACAGATTTAGGAATAAATAAATATATGCTGACTTTAGGGCTGTCCAGCGGTGTGGTGGTTAGCACCATCACTTCACAGGAAGAAAGCCGTTGGTTTGAATCCAGGAGCCCTTTCTGTGTGGAGTCTGCATGTTCCCCTCTCTGGCCACACTCGAAAGACGTGTAATTAGTGAATTTAAATCGGCCATGAGTGTGACAGGTTATCTGTCTGTGTTAGCCTTGACAGATCAGTGACATGTGCAGGGTGAGCCCCTGCTCTTCCCCTGTTACAGCTGTGACAGCATCCCCACCCCATGACCCTGGACTGAGCGGAAGAAAATGTATATTTTTGATTCATTATCTTCACATATAAAACTATTACAAATAGGAGATAGTAATTTAAATCTATATCATTCAGAGAACTTGGCTACATCTATAAATGACGCCGCACCCTGGATTGCAGTCTAACACCGGGAATATTTATATAAATTACACCAGAACGTTTCAGTTTCAAAATTTCAGTGAAATATAGAATTTCCATCATATCCAAGTCAATTCTGTTTCCTGCTCTGAAGCAGAGTACCTTGCTCCTGTCGTCCCCCTCCTCTCTCAGCCAGTCGATCAGCGAGCTCTTCCTGAAGCTGCTGCTGTTGTCTGGGAGGCAGCCTCCACAGTGCCTGACCCATCTGTAACAGGAGGGAGACACTTAGATGATATAAAGGAATATGCTACATTTCCACTTACCTGTGTGAAAAATAAAGTAGTAGACTACATCTTTTTTTGTACACGCATGTTTCTTCTTTGCATACTTTGACATGACATTAAATACATGATCAATGGATGTATACAGTGAGCACTGTTCGAGGCAACATTTGACCATTTACTTTATGAACAGGGGTCATACTTTTTAGATCAAACCTGGTTATTAAAAAAATCGAGATTATAAAGGGTTAAGACTGAAGCAAAGTAATGAGCCGCTGTGTCCCGTTTCATGTATTAAAAAGCCTACGCAGCCACCAGAATCTGACAGCACTCTAACTGCTTCAGAATAAATAACGATCACCGACACAGGCCTACATTTAGCAAACACTGTCAGATCCACAGAGCACACATGCTGCTAACTAGCTTCAAATTTGGCTTGTTCGGTACCTGCGTGCCAACAGCAAGGAGACAGCGGCTAGTCTGAAGGCCGGTCAAACGTCAGCTGTTTTACATAAACAACTTCCATTACACTGTTGTAAACATCAACGCTGGAAGTTCCAGCCAGCACGGTAGTTTGACTTGCAGACCCGCCCTCCCTTCAATACCACTGGCCACAAAATCACAGTAGCATTGAACCTCTTAACCCATTGGTTGAACTGTCTTTCACTCTTATGCTAGTCTTTCAATTCATCAAGTTAGCCTACCAAGATAGTTTAAGTGCACCGAGGACACAAATGCGTTCTCTTTATTTACATATTAAAGAACATATGAGTTCGTCACAGAAACGTAAGTGGCGCTACCAACCTGACTTCAATGATTCCTCTGACAACCTGACCTGCGCACAATGACAGCTGGAAGCGCGAGTTCCTTATTATCAAACGGATACTGCAGTAATTTCATTAAGCCGAGTACAGATAACAACAGAACAACAGGTCCTCCGGTTCAGCAGAGCCCTTCAATACAGGAGTCTACCAACTGAATTATGTTTCCACTCTCTTCTTCCTGTCGGCCCTCCCACCTTTTGTATCGCGTCATATAGACAAAAAAGGTTGAATCGAAAGAAAACGTGTCTTCCCCCGGTTTGTCTTTATCAGTGGATTAAAGTTTACGTATTTAACATGAATGTGATAAATAAGCTTTAAAAACAAAAACAAAAAAACAAAAGCAGAACCAGCGTCTGCGTCACTGACGTCAACTTATTGCATGACGTAGGCAACGCGCACAGACCCAAGAGCCAATCAGCCTGCTTTACAAGTCGGATCAGGGGACAGTGGTTAATGGTTAATTATTGGATACACCTGAAAGCTCATAATAAGCGTCATCCTGTTAAGAAAGTGTTTTGGAAAAATGAAAGGATTAAAAAATAGTTTTGGGTGGGTTGGTAGAGTATTTCAAGTATATAGCACAGAATTAGGACCCATGACACAACTGTAGACATCAGATATTAAAAAGAGAAGAAATATAACAGATATTTGTTAAGAATTTTATAACAGAGTAGAGATCAAGTAGAGTGATTACTTGCAGATTTATACAGATGGATCGAAAGAGCCAAAAACTGAAACAACTGGTGTAGCAGTAGTGGCTCCTGAATTATAAAATAAAATATCAAGATTTCAAAAAAGAACATCAGTTTAGTTTTTAGTATATGTGGTGTAGAATTGTATGTATGTATGTATTTAGCGTAACAAAAGAGCAGATAAGCTGGCTAAGGAAGCTATTACAAGAGTAGATATTTTAGTAGATATATTAGTTTGGAAAATAGTACATTATGAAAAATGGTGTGGAGTAATGAGGTAAAAGGTAACTGTATAAAATACAGTTGGAGTTACAAGACAGAGGAATAAGTAGGCCGGAGGGGATAATAATAAATAGAATAAGAACAGGTCATTGCTCTTTGAATGGCACTCCTTTCAACATGGGGAAACATCTAGCTGGTTTATGTAATCGGTGTAATGCTATAGAAACAATAGAACGTGTGCTTATTAGCTGCCGGAAATAAGTCAATCAAAGAAGAATATCGAGTGTAGAAATGGATACTAACAGGGAATTGAAGTTTGAGAATGTGGTTGCTCAGTTAAATCATGATGAAGGGAAAGGAATTTCGTTTCTGAGAAGTACCAAAGTCATCAGGAGCATATAAGGAAATGATGTAGCAGTATAGCCCAAGAGATGGCAGTAGTGCAACATTGTTGGATGCAAGCTGCCGTTAATAACTAAGGAAGAAGAAGAAGAAGAAGAAGAGCCAATCGAGCGTCGCGTTGTTGACGACCCGGGAGAAACAAAACTAGCTAAAGGAAAAGGAAAAGCGGCAGAAGAATGATTCATACGAGTTATGTCTCTTTGTGGAAAAGAGGATAAAGGAGTGTTAATAGAGCTTCGACTTTTTAAACAATCAATTCGGCTTCTTTAAATTTGGCGTTGTCACAACAGAGAAACTCCTTCGTACCTTTTTGGGAATAAAGCGGGGATTGGTATCA
Organism: Maylandia zebra; assembly: GCF_041146795.1. Classification (NCBI taxonomy): domain Eukaryota; kingdom Metazoa; phylum Chordata; class Actinopteri; order Cichliformes; family Cichlidae; genus Maylandia; species Maylandia zebra. Next base: position 3,581,387 of record NC_135172.1, read on the forward strand.
ACGGGCTCTTCTTTCTTTTACATCTATTTAAAATGTTGTCTACTGGAGATGTTCAAGGTTATCTCCGTAAACTGGAAGCTCTCCTGCGAGTGATCAAGTACCCGGGATACGTCGACTACAATGGGTAAGCGTCACCACCGCCAGTCCCTTGTTACTAAAGAGATCCAAACTAACAGTATTCGCGTTACAATGTTTTATTAGTAATTTGTGTAAGAAAAACACTTTGATTAAAAACCACGGCTCTTCAGTTGTAGCATTTTTACTGCTAAAGGGTACAAAGCTCGTTCCCAAGAGTGCCTATTCGGCTCGACGCCATCGTTTTCCATTCCTATCTTCTTTGTTTGTTTGTTTTTAAATAAGATCCTTATTTAAAGATTGGTACAATACAAAGTAAAATGAAACAGTATTGCATTAAAGGTTTTGTACTTACAGAAACTGTACCAGAAACAAACAAACATTAGCCAGAACATACAATACACATACGCTAGGGGGAGAAGTTTATCTAATTAAACCAAAGAGCGGTGATTGAAGGATCTTCATTTTTCCACATACAACCATAGTTTTGGGTTAGCGGATTTCTTAATTGAATTAAGATATTGCAAAAACTCATAGAAAAGGAGGGATGTCTTCCTAAACATTTGGATTTGTGAATATGAAATTTAGCCTTTAAGATTAACAAGTTAATCATATCTATGTTGAATTGTCTTTGGTTTTTGTGGGGACCAAATAATACATGTTTCCAAAATAGTACAAAACCTTTAAATCCATCTTCTGAGATGAAGACACGTAATCTCTGCCAGAAGTTTTGTACAAGGGGACAAAACCAAAAAAGATGCATAGCAGATTCCTTACAAGTCTTACAAAAGCTACAGTTTGCATCAATGTCTAACTTGAATTTGCTTTGAAGATAATCTTTAGATGGGTAAATTCTGTGTATTACCTTATAAGAAATGTCTTTAACTTTGTTGGTAATTAAAAACTGATTAGGTAGTTTCCAAACTTAGAATATATATGTATATTCTGCACCACATCTCTGTGCGTTCATCATTTGTTTGAAGCCAGCTCACCTCCTGCAACCACTTTTCCGAGAATACGTGCTTCTTTTGTGGTTCGGACTCCTGACATTTCTTTGGAGGTGGAGGAACATCACAGTAACTGCTTAAAGGAGCTTCTTCGACATCTTTAAGAGTTCTAAACAAATGTCTGTCCTCCTCCAGAAAATCTTATGTACGCAAACACGCGTTGCAACTTCTTATCTTGTGCGCATTTTTTATTTTGACAGCGAATGCTCACCCGCGGACCACTTATGTGCAGCCCTGGTTATGCTATTCTGAAATAAAGGTCTAATAGATTTATTGTTGTTTTCAGAATACTTAGATAAGCATATCTTACCAATGACAGTTTGTATTGGAGATACCAACGGCATATGGTATGAAGGAATATTAGGTTTATTCTTAAAAAGCATACAAACCCCTGATGGTATTGAGCCAAATACTTTAGCATCATCGTCATGATTTATAGCTAAATTGAGATGTAGACAAAATTCTTCATTGGAGAGAAGCATACCATTTGATGTTTCCATTACATGTACTATCGAGTACAGCCTAATGTGCCTGAGGTCGTTATAGCAATGCAGTCGACCATCCCGTGACATCATTTGTATGTGACACGAACGCTAGAACAAAGGTGGATGTAATCAATATTGATATGAAGTACAATTAAGTATCCATCCATCCTCTTCAGCTAATCCTTTTCAGGGTCGCGGGGCGGCTGGAGCATATCCCAGCTTCCATAGGGTGAGAGGCAGGCTACACCCTGGACAGATTGCCAGTCTGTCTCAGGGCCAACACATAGAAACATACAACTATTTGCAATTACATTCACACCTATGTGCAATATAGAATTACCAATGAACCTAACCCCGCTAACTCCCAGAATATCACGCAAACACGGGGAGAGCATGCAAACTTCACACAGAAAGGGCCCGGCGAGGTGATGGACTTGAACTCAGGACCTTCTTGCTGTGAGGTATGCCACCGGGCTGCCCTAATGAAGTCTATGATATAAAATATTTTTTTGTATTTAATACATTTGTTATTCCAAATCAGAGATTTATGTCGGGAAAAATTATGTTTGTAAAGATGAAGCCAGCATGAAAATGCTTGTAACGGAATTGGAGTTTTGTTTGGGTGAGCAGGAAGAGCAGATCACCTTCTAATCAGAAGGTTGGTGGTTTGATCGCTGTCTCCTCCAGTCTGAATGGGCAATATACTAATACCAAGTTTCACAATGATCCATCGGAGTATGAATGTGTGTGAATGTTAGATAGAAAGCACTTGTGTAGAAAGAGCATAGAAAAAAGTGTTTGTGCAAATGGCAGCGAATGAGGCAAGTTGTGTAAAGCGCTACATAAGAAGGGATTCTGTCCCTCTATGTTTAAAAATAAGGTTTGGTATTAAATACCAGAATCTATGTTTGTCTCTAATGACACGTTTGATCCAGTTCAGGTTGAATTTGATGCTGAAAATGAGATATTTCTCTCTCAGACTGATATTGACAAATATGAATCCCCAGATAAGGTCATTACTACTTCTTTGGCAGGAATACCTTCAATTTCTTTATGGATACAAGCTTCTTTGAGAGGGAACAGGACACCTTTTGTTATTTGAAGTAAGACCTGATACTTCAGAGAAAGCATTAATACAGTTTTTTAATCTGAAACTCATCTTTCGAGGAGATAGCTGTATCATCTGTTAACTTCCTGGCCTGAGATGGCGATCCCTTCAAATGCATCATTGTCTTCCTTGCACAAAGCCTGATTAACACTCAACTATAATGGCATCCAAACAGAATTGAAGTCTTTCTGTAAAAATATAAGATAGTAATTTGACATCATTGTTAATTTGTGTAACTGGCCTCCAATTATCATTTTGTATCATTTGATTCTTATCAGGTTCAGGTGTAATTAAGCCCCGACACATTGGTGAAAGAAACCTACAAGCTTCTGTGGCCTCCTTTAAAACATTTAATAAGTCAGTGATGTGATCTTGAAAGAGCCTCTGAAATGTTCCAGTGAGTCCATCATCACTTGGGGATTTTTTCTTGTTCAGTTTACTGATAAACTGTTTGAGTTCTTTCAGAGATAATTCTTGATCACATCATTTCCATTGATTTTTGTCAATAATTTGTGCCCTCATTTTAATCTGTGTAAAGAAAGGTTAAGTTTTTTCAGACTGTAGCTTTTGGTAAAATCCCTCAATAACGACAGAGATTTGTTGAGTTTTCAGATATTTTCATTGTTCGTTCTAAGTTTATGTATGTGGTTGATTTCTTTTTTCCAGTTGGTGTTCCTTTTGCATTGCTCCATCCATTTACTTTGAGTGCGACAATAAGCACCCATAGCCAATGCTAATAAATAAGATTTAATTCAGAGAGTAGTGAACTTCTCATGCTCATGAATAAAATAGATTTTGTTTTAAGTCTCTTTTCTTTGACTTATTCCTTCCTTCTCTTCATTGCAGAAATGTGATATTTTGTGAATTGCCAGTGCTTTCTTAAACATTTTCTTCTGTAGCGTTTCTCCAATTACTGCTAGTAATATTTGTCTTTTTTAGTGAGCATATTATTATGAATATTATAAGCGTATTACTTAATTTCCATTCATAAATGCTAGATAACATTCCAATGGATGCAGCCGTTCCAGTATTTTGCTCAGGGACACTTTGACAGGTGGGCTCGTGGAGCCGTGGATCAATCCATCAGCCTTCATAAAGAAAGACAGCCCACTCTTTACTAGAGGTGGGAATCACCAAACATCCCACGATACGATATTATCACAATACTTAACGCACGATACGATATTATTGCAATTTTTTAAAACTATTTTGCGATATTCAGATTCTGTACATGAAGGTAAACTTTATCAATATTCATTTTATCTAATAACAAAGTCTCACACTCAGTCTTTCTCTCATCTCAGTCAGTTTTATTGTTGACAAACTGAACGGTTTGTATTACAGTCTAGTCCAACTTAACTGAATGCAACCATCTGGTACAATTACAGCTATTCTGAACTATGCAATTTATGAAAACTATGCAGCCCCTTCAGCAACTGAAGAATTTGAAAGTAAATTAAAACAAAATATAATTTTACGTTAAATAAAAAAGTTTTAAACTTAATTAAAATAAAACATGTCTTAAATTAAAATAAGTAAACTGTCATGTTTATTGCTGCCAAAAAACAGTTAAACACATTTGGACAGTGAAGGAATGTCAGGATTCTTGCTCAGAAAAAGGATCAACGTGCTCTGAAGTCAGAGCACAAAAACCTTTTTTGTTACAAAATATCGATTTCTGCTGTCCCTGTATCGATACATTATTAGCAAACAAAATATCACGATGCTACACAGTATCGATTTTTTTTCCCCCACCCCTACTCTTTACCTGACACTTGCTCCCCCCAAGCTGCACAATAATCTTTGTGAGTGGAGCCTCTTAGTTTAACTGAGCTTGAATGGATCGCCTTGATGTTGCCAGTTAAACACTAGGTATCACTGTTGTCACAAAATGAACCCTGCAGATTTTAACACGTTCTACGTAGTGTGGTTGAAGCCATCCTGATAACCTTATCCCACCGACGATGTGGAGATCCAACTTTTTTAGATCCAATTAAAATCAAGGCAGTCAAAAAGATGCTGGAAAAGAGGAGAATTCTTGGAACAGAGTTTACACTGAATCATATGAACAGCAAGAAAATACATACAGAGTATAGCAAGCAAAGCAAAAATCCCGGGGTGCACAGCCTTAAGCACAGACAGCAGAGCGACCCAGAGATGGACAGCAGCAGGAGAAAAGGGAGTGCTGGGGTGTCCTCTGGTCCCCTAATATAGGACCAGTATCCCCGCCCCTGCTGCTGGGTAACTTTCCCACCCGTCCTCAGGCCAAACACAGCTGCAGGGACGGGTACCGACAAAAGTCTTGGCCAAAGGCCAGTCAGCACTCTGACTAGCCTTTTCTTTGGCTTATCACAATAGGTCAGAACCAAGTCAAACATTGCACATTAATCCCAATGATTAAATCTTACAACAGGCAGTCAGCATGTGGCATAATCTTATATTATACATGTAAATAATACCTGACCTAACTACATAGGTTACATGCTTATTCTCATTGTAGGCTTATAGTAGGGGTGTGTGTGTGTGCATGCACGGGCGAAAGACAAAACACTGACTGGCTGCTCTCATCAAAAACAAGCCAGTCGTGTAGCTCACCATTGTCAGCTTGTTTCACGTTTTCGTTAAAAAAAAAAAAAAATCACAGTTTAACTTTGGGTTCTTCCCTTGACTCGTCCCACTAAACTCCAGAAATGTAAATCTACATTTCAAAAGCTACTGTTGAAATTTTCCTCCTCCTTCCAGAGCCCCTTTTCCATTAGCACCTCCTCGGATCGACTTGTTTTTTGTAGCCATTTCTCCCCTTGCCGGGTTTCAAAAATGGCAGTTTTAATTTTTGTGAACAGGACGCTCTCATGACTCATCGTGTGACGCTACTGACCAGCCAGTCTGACGACGTCACATTTTAGTATTTGCTCGGATCGCATAGTGGCATTTAGATAGCAGAAACCCAGGCGCATCTCAAATTGAACGTATTTTTCTGTTCAAATTTAAACCCGCCAGTGGCGAGTGCTAATTTCCACCCCTGCCTGTGCATCAAATGAATGTTAGGTCCAATGTTTCTTTTTGTTTTGTTTTGGGGGTTTTTTGCCCTTTTTTTTTCTAACATGCTCCACCCAATACTGAGAAATATCTCTGCACCTTCCAGGTTTTTCCAGTATGTTTTTTTTGTTCAGCACTTTGGTCCTTAGCAGGTTGTTCACAATTCTGGCAATAGACTGGCTGCTCTTTGTGAAGACTGAAAGATAAATGTTTGCCACTTAAGGCCATGCAGACCAAGTGTCAGCCTCACACCGGGGTTCCAGTTAAGCAGAGGTTGTGAATTGGTATCAGAGCACATGTGTGTATTCTGCAGCTTTGGCAGCACCGCCCATCATTTCACGGTTCTTGGAATCATTTGTAAGAAATAGTAAGAAAATACTTGGCTTGTTCTACATGATTAAGTATGTGTGAATGTATGTTAATAATGTAATAACAAAACAACCAAAAGCCTGTAATACCCCATAATACTACATTTACCATTTTGGGAAGATGCAGGATTGCATGATTGCATGAATTTGTACATATTCTGTAAGTATTTATGTTGAATGTAAATTTGCACATAAGACAGATGGTTGTACCTCTGTCAGGTCTGTGTAAATACATATCAGATATACCAGATGAATAAAAAAAGAACAAAATGTAAATCTGAATGTTCTGAACGACCTGATTCTGAAAAGCGACGAATGTGTAATCAGCACAGCAGATGGATTTCTGTATCTGCTCTAATGCTGTGAATGCTGTTGTGTGTTACTCTGCCAGGCTGTCCAAAGGAGATCCATCAGCTTTTCTGCCAATACTGAGTTTCACTCTCACCTCCTTCTCTCCACCTTTTGCTGAGCAACTGATGGCAGCTGGTTTAGAGCTGACGGGTAAAACTGACCTCCGCTTTACAGAGGCCGTTTATAAGGTAACAAATTCCTGTGTTTAGAGTGTTGTCTTTTTGCTAATGCGCAAAAACTGTTCTACTGATTGAGCCGCCCCTTGTTTCTCCGTGCTTCAAAAGTGCTGAGGTCTGCGCCCTCGGGTTAGATGCCTCTGTCAGGTCTGTGCTAGACACAATTTAAGTTTGATTCTTTGTTTCTGTTATATGTTGACAAAGCACTGGTTCATCCCTCGAGTTAGGCCGCTTTTTATGCTCGAGTGATTTACAGGTTGGTGTTAAGAGGCTTAACAAAGAAAAACCATTCTTCTGAAAATGGTCAGATACAAGGACTTGAGTGGAAATGAATGAAAAAGCCGCCAACGTTCAAAGAAAAAGGCCTCAGGAACTATTACTCAAGACCACTGTTAAGAAATGAACAGAAGCTTATTGGAATAAAAAATAAGAAAGAAATGAAGGATTGCTTAAGAGTTTTGCAGAGCACTATATGACAACCGTTCAAAGATGGTATTGACCTAAAAGTGTTGACCTACCATTGCCAAGAAAATGGGTCTATTTGTGTTACTCTGTGTGAGGCCTATTTCTGTGATTAAACATTGTTACGGGGATGCAACAACAGGAATAAAGGATGCACACAAACAGACTTAAGAAACAGTATGTTTGGTATAGGGAATGAAAAGCATGAGGAACTCACCCACATTAGTTACAACACAGAACATTTATCTGGTTCACCTTGTTGTTTGTTTCCAAATCCTGTCATGCTTCATTCATTGAGTTATGTTACGTTCAGTAATCACACAGTTAGCCTTTTGTTGTGTGAGGAAAGCAGTTATTACTGAAAGGAAAAAAATAAATATAAAGAAATGCTAAATATTAGGAAAAGGTGTATGGATAAGAACAGCTCTTATAATTTCATTGCACTGAAGAGTAGATCTGATGATGTCAGAGCGCTGCAGCAAGCAGGAGGCTAATCACTGACACAAAGCTGTCTGTGGCTGTAGCTTGGTATTTGTAAGGATAATGTGAGACACATTTAAAATAATACAACATCGTTTGTCAGTAGTTTTTACCTCTCAGTAGTAAAAAGCTGGTGGGGTGTTGTCGTCACCCTTCTACCAAAACCTTGGACAAGTTTGAATATCAGTGATGTCTACCTCCAGGTCAGAGGTCACGGTTTCTGAAAATCGTGTGAATGAGATCACTTGAGAGCAGGGTGATGTAGGGTATTGAAACTGATGCTGTAGGTGTATCTACGAGGATGCTGAGCGGTACCACTGGTCACTGCCAGTATTTTCCACATGTGTAGATATTATACTTTCACACGCTACACTTTAAGGAAGGCAAGCCAAAGTAAGGAAAGCTAGCCATGGTCACAAGCAAGGGTGCAGAGAAAAGGTTTGTTGACCAGGTATGTAAAGAATAGATATGAAATTAAAGGGTTTACATACAGTGTTAACATATGTTACACAAGGGATAGCTAATAGAGCTATAGCGTGCCCATTCCTAAACACAAGCCTAATGTAGCATTGCTCGATAATGTCATGTGTGTTTTAATCCAATAATGATAACGTTCACTGGGAACGAAAGAAGTGCTAAAAAACAGCAAACACCAAAAAATAAAGCATGAAAAGCACAGCAAAGACTGCAGTTTAGATCTTTTTGTTTTCAACACTTCAGCTCAGTATGTGCTTCACTCTTCATCACTGTCAGTATGTGCTTCACTCTTCATCACTGTCAGTATGTGCTTCACTCTTCATCACTGTCAGTATGTGCTTCACTCTTCATCGTGGACCAGCAACAGCAGGAGTACACACAGACTGGCTGTAGCACGTACTGTGTACACTGCCTCCATCTGACCAAAGAGCAGACAGCGAGCCCGCTCTCTCTACTTTTAATCCCATTTACAGTAGAAAAGTGCTTTATAAGAAAGTCCATTCAGTCCTGTAACAATGTGTCCAGCTTTGTGAGTGTGTTTCCTGTCTCCGTTTTGTCTGTCAAGGTGTTACGAGATATCTTCCAGTATAAGCCCTTGCTGACCAAGCAGCAGTTCCTGCAGTGGGGCTTCTCTCAAAGGAAAATCTCTGTCATCTGTGACATTATTAATTTGGTCCTGCAGAAACACAGCCAGCTGAAGAAGGTACGAAACCTGCCATTTGTTTTTATTTCCATGTATTTGCCTCAAATGGAGAGCGCTTGTTCCAGAAGTTTCTGTAGTGTGTTTGAGTTTGTGTTTGTTGCTGGGTCACAAGTGGCACACTGTGTTACACCAGTCATTTCTCACTCCAAGTTTCTCAAAGCAAACATTTAATATATGACTTGTCACAAGATATAATAATATCCAAAGGTACAGAGAGTTGCTCAATGTTTTATTCCTGAGTAAAAAATACTGTTAACTACTCTGAACAGGATCTCCACAGGGACCAGTATAGCTCACTGGTTCAAGTAGGTGACCCATATGCTGCACGCCTACTGGAGAGGCAAAGGTTTGAATCCTTCCTGAGGCCATTTCTTGTGTCTTCTCCCTGTTCGTTCCCAGCTTTCCCGTCTTTTCTTCACTGTCCTGTCTCAGTAAAGAAAGGACAGTGAAAGAAATAAAGAAAAGCCCCGAAAATAGCCCCGAAAAAACCCCCCCAAAACATTTGAATGGCTCAGAGGACAAACCACTGAGACACACACAATTCAGCTGAGTAACAGTGTAACACAGCAGTGTAATGTACTGATTATTAGTTACTACATTAAACTATAACTGTTACATACTCACCACAAATCATATGTAGTATAGGATGAATATATTAGGCCAAAAAAGTCTAATATTAAGAATGTTTCTGATGATTTTTCTGAACCAAATACAAGTGTGTTGACTTTTAAAAGTCAGACTTGTTTGTTCTCACAGTGATAAATAGAAATACCATTTGTACCACAGTTTGCAGCCACACAGAAAACAGCAGAGGTGCTAAAGTGGTCAAATACACTGTCATTTACTTCATTGGCATTCAATACATTTCATAACATCAGAGAGCTGCCTTGATATTCTCCAGCAGTGGAAAAAAGAGACAAATTATGGACATGAGATGGGGTGGTTGCTGCTGAATAATCGTGCCAGTGGACCTGCCAGTTAAAAAATAAAACAGAACTGCCACCCATGTGCTTTTTTTTGTTTTTGCCAGTTTAAAAAATGGTAACAATAAAGTACATATGCATTTCTTCCACTGTATGGTACAGCTCAACCCCACTCGTGGGCCATTTATCAATATGCGTACTTGTGTGTTCTTGTGGACTTTGGAAGCTTCATCAGTCACAGCCCATAGTTCCACCTCACAGTGTGAGAAACGGTTACCATACAGCAGTCCTGTAGCCCAGAGTCGAATGCTCTGGCACCTAAGTCTGGTGTGAAGTCGTACATGACCAGCTGATGTCCAGAGAATGGCATAGCATTGTACACAACTGTACATCAGTGATGCAGTTTACTCAATGCGACAGGCACTCAAAGAAAGTCATGTCTTTGTTAACTGAAAGCCGTTCACAGATGTTTGGAGGATCACGTTTACAGAGAGGCGTGACGATAATAATGTAACATTAACAGCTGATCGTTGTGTTTTTATCTATTTTAGGTATCCAGGAAGTCATTTGTCATACATCACATGGAAAATCCTATGACATCTCCCACAAACTCCTCCCATACTGAACCATTGTCCTTGTATAATGGAACATGTGCCTCTGGTGACGTACACTCCCCTGATTCTTCCAGCAGTGACGCTGCAGAGCTGCCAGGAAAAGAGGATAAGGACAACAGCCTCCATGTTAGTGAACTCCTGTGACAGATGTTGGTTATTTGAGATTTTACTAACACGTGACTGCTAACCATGTGACATTAACTTGTCTCCACCCGTGAAAATCGTGATGATAATTTAGAATAAAATGAATAAGGCCCAAATCACACAGGCTTTGACGATAGTCAGTGGCCATCTGGCAAGTACTGGTTGTGAGGGGGAAACTGGGTACTCCCTGACCAATTGCAAGTGGTTACTCGAGGTTGATGGGAACATCTCTGGTAAAGCCCCGGTCAGACAGACCTGTGATTCGCTCACCAGTTGGCAAACAGCACCGTGTGATTGATTTGTTGGCAAGCATGGTAAATGGCCTGTATTTGTATAGCGCTTTACTAGTCCCTAAGGACCCCAAAGCGCTTTACATATCCAGTCATCCACCCATTCACACACAGGTGATGGCAGCTACATTGTAGCCACAGCCACCCTGGGGCGCACTGACAGAGGCGAGGCTGCCGGACACTGGTGCCACCGGGCCCTCTGACCACCACCAGTAGGCAACGGGTGAAGTGTCTTGCCCAAGGACACAACGACCGAGACTGTCCAAGCCGGGGCTCGAACCGGCAACCTTCCGATTACAAGACGAACTCCCAACTCTTGAGCCACGATCGCCCCATAGTTGCCATAGTTGTCCGTAAGTAACAAATTTATTTATAAACACTCGCTGGCAACTCTCCAAGCTATAATGAATCTGTGGAAAGTGCAAATTGGAAACTGAGACCATTTGTGCTTTGAGAGATGTTGGGTACAGCTCTTTCACTTTGAAGCTTGTGTCACACTTTCTGAAGTTTTGCTACCGTCACCTCCCGCAGTCACTTACAACCAGTCGGGAAATGCACATTGTTTTCCCTAGCAGGGTGGGTGTATCATGTCCAATATACTGGACATTCTTTAACAAATGATGTCAAAAAATCTTAAAAGATTCAGTGCGTCTCAAAGTTTAATAGCCATGAAAGTCTGAGGATATGTTCAGGGTAGGTTGAACACATGTCAACACCATGAGTGGTGTATATGGCAGACAGGTTTTGGACCCAGTATGCAGGTCTCGAGAGGCAAAACCTGAACTCAAAAACGGCTTTATTGCATGTGACATTCCAGAAATGCAAAATAAAGAGCTCACTGGAGCCAGGAATACAGAACACTAGGCAATTAGAGAAAACCATGGCACTAGGTAGCAAAGGAGTCACACAGCAAAGAACACACATGGAGACAATAGAAACATGGCAGGTGATGAGGACAAGGAAGAAGAGTGGCAGGAACAAACTGGGAGACACTGGGAGAACAACTGAGCATTCATATGCTTACTTGACACAGACAAAAGGTCAAAATACATGGACACATGACTGACTGAGGAGATGAGAGTAACTACAGAGGGACACAAAGGGAACAAATAAGGCATGACAAGGCAACTGGACCTAAACTGGACATTGAAGCACAGGAGACAAAAGCCTACTTAAGTACAGGAAGTAACAAAACATGGAATCACAAACAGACAAAGCTACAGAAGCACAGGGACCACAGTGGAAACAAGATTCATTGGGGACCCTAAGGATGCAAAATAAACTAAAACCCAGAACTGAAGTAGATGAGAAAGCGCTCATCTACTTCGCTTAAAATATCAATATTGAAAAACGTTCAACTGAAAACACTGGGTCCAAACTCAGGGATGGTAACAAAAGCTCAGCTATGCAGTGTCTGGCCTCAGCAAGGTCAGTATTCTGGAGAAACGCCTGGAGCAAGGCAGGAAAACAGACAAAGCTAAGATACTCCCTACTTATTTAAAATATGTTGCCCTTTCTTTAGTCTTGTTTTAGTCTTCTCTCTGATAGACAACAGGAAAGAGAATAACCCGAGCGCTTCTTTTCTGTAATTATCATATTCTTTTCCAGAATGTGGGAGAAGTCGTCACCGTATCCAGAGAAAGCTGGGAAAAGCTGATAAGCAGAGTCCTGCTGTTGGAAACAAAATTCGAACAGAGAAATACAGAGGTAGGTGTGTGCACATGCTGTGACGTCTGCTTTTCTCCCTGTAATTCTGTTGATACGTGGCAATTGATTAGGGGTGGGTTTAAAACATTGATTTCCTGATTCAAATCAAATTTATATCGAACAAATGTAAACTTGATGCCAAATTGCAAAACTCTCAGCTGTGTCTGTAATCAAACCTCTAACTTTGCTCTGCTTCACTTCAGCAGCATCAGGTCATGTTCAGATGCTGATTGATGGTTTTCTTACGTTTTTGTTCTACTGCAGAATATTTTTAAGATTATCTGCTATAAAAAGCCAATCCAGGAAAATCTGCTTCATGTTTCTCTGTTTGATCCTCAGTCACTTTGACACAAAGGCCTCTGCTGTGATGCTCACACCTCTGATGAAGTCTCACAGTGTCAGCTTTGGTTTTATACATAGACAGGAAATATATTATAATTCTGATCATTTATAAGTGCATATCCATATTTTTATATCTGAGTCCAAATTTAATTGAATCGAATCAGGACCTCGTGAATCGGCTTTTTCAGATTAAATTAAACCACCTTTTCTAAACGATTGGTAATCTGCAACCAGTTTACCCAAATGGTTTAAAAATGGCCATTTTAGTTGCATCTCCTTTTGCCTTCTCGTCTTTTTTTAGGTGCACAATACACAGCCATGCCAGTCGTCTACCTCATCACATGCTTCCAGTTACACAATTGATCCTTCAAAGGTGAGTAATTTGCTCCTTATCTGTCCTGTGTTGTAGTCGTAATAGACCAAAGTGTAGACATGTGACCTTCTTGACTGTTTGTGCACTGAGTAATTTGGAAAAAAAGGTAATTAAGCTGAGTTGAAAACCTTATGTTTTCAAGCTTTCTCATGATTGGAATGAGTTAACCATACTTTAAATTTTGTGTTATTATTTTAAATTCTGTTCTGTTATGCTGTCTATGCAATTAAGTACCATTCATTTAGACCTGCTGGCACCTCCACGACTTCTTTGGCTGCGAGTCACAGTGACACGTATCTAAAGAGAAACCTCAACATGATATGGTAGAAATCACACAGTCGTTTAGGAAAATTCATTTGAGATGTTTGTAGTTTTGCTCAGTCACTAACATGGAGTGTTCTGGGATTTTGTGGAATCATTAAATCACTGCCTATAATTAAGTCTCAGGACACCTAATTGTACTTTATATCAGTCGCAAATAGAATAAATTTACACTTAATTATGTTTTTATATTTATGCTTTCCATCAGACTGTTCAACACCATCTGAGATGCAGCTAAAAAATACAAAACTGTCTTATGCTAATTTAAACGTTCATTTAATGGAATAAGTCTGTTGGCATTTTTGCCAGCTTTTCTTTTCTTTCTTTATAGTAGATTTTTTCCAGTCTTACTGTCTGACACATTTAAAGCTGCTGCTCAGTATTCAGTGGGATTGGTCAGATGTTGCCAGTGTCACCCCTTGCACGTGCGTGTACCTAGATTAGGAAAGCCAGGGTAACTTAACAGGTTGATAACCAGCTTCATGTGACCATTCACCGTGATTGCTGATGTTAGTGTCAGTGAATCCAGAACAAAAAGATACCCTGGGTATGTTAAACTTGCTTCCTGGTACAAGGCCCATATTTGGGCGTATGAGGACGACTTCTGGCTTATCTCTGCTATCACTACAGAAACTTATTTTGTAGACCAAACTTGGTAGGAAATCACCATTTACTGACCAATTGAGAACATTATTCCTGGATTTTATTTATTTGGGCGATCGTGGCTCAAGAGTGGGCAGTTTGTCTTGTAACCGGAAGGTTGCCGGTTCGAGCCCCGGCTCGGACAGTCTCGGTCCTTGTGTCCTTGGGCAAGACACTTCACCCATTGCCTACTGGTGGTGGTCAGAGGGCCCGGTGGCACCAGTGTCCAGCAGCCTCTCCTCAGTGCGCCCCAGGGTGGCTGTGGCTACACGCAGCTTTGCCATCACCTGTGTGTGTGTGTGTGTGTGTGTGTGTGTGTGTGTTTGAGATTGTGTCATTTGAAAACAGAAAACTTTCCAAGGTGTCCAAATTGAAGTGTTTATTTCTTAACCTGCTGTTTGTTTGTTTGTTTGTTTGTTTAGGAAGAGTGTAAATGGGCTACTGACGGGATACAAAACGTTGCCAACTTGTAAGTACCTGATTGTACTTCTGCAGTAGAAGCAGCCTGATTTTCAGTGTAAAGCTGTTTTGATGCAGTTATACTTCTTTAACTGTGAGATTTGCAGGCTGAAGAGCACCTCCAGTCTGTTGCACACTGAATCATCCACAACACACTGAATAATAACACTCAAAGCTTTAGTGCACTAAAGCTTTACTATACTTTAGTATACTGTATACTTATTATACAGGTACATATCCACCCATTAATGAGTTTAATCAGAGAAAAATAGTGAGGCTTAACAAACAGACAGAGATATCAAAGGGAGTAAAAGGTTTGACAGCATCAATATAATTCATGCAGAGATGTAAACCGGAGCACTCACAGTCAGCTCAATGCATCAACAGAAAGTTATCAGCACAACGATTCAGACAAAGAGCTTTTTAGGGTAAAGACTGAATATTATCAGTCACCTGACCTGCGTCCGACTGAACGGCATTCCACCAGAAACAGAGCGCTCTGGGAGAGCCTCGCATACAAGAGTCTGCTGGTGTCACCAGTTCCAGCACTAAAATGGAAAATTGTGATTTCACATGATGTTTTTGTTACTTTTGTCTTAATAAAGGTCCTGGTGCACCATGAGTTCATCAGTCAGTGACCCTCCCTCTTTAACGTTTGGCTACAGATTTGGTGGGCTTCCTGAACTCTTTTACTTTGCAGTAATACTACTTACAGCTGGTCACAGAATATAGGAGAGAGGGACTTGTTGCAAAGGTGCCATGCTATTACGTTACCGTGCTCAGAATTCAGAGCTCCTTAGAATGAGCCACTTTTATACCCTTGTAGCTTGTTGACTGCAAATACCTGAATTTTATCTCTATAGTGTAGCTGCACAAGCTGATGAATGACCTGTTAGTGCCAAACAGACATGAAGTGTACTTCACAAGTGCTGCTCTTTATATGGCAGCTGTTAACCTTCTAATTATGTTCTTAGAGCTTGAGCTCAAGTAATTAGTGATGTGGGTGTTTATCGTTTTCATTATGACTGAATGTCATAGTTCAAAGAAGTGGATCTGTACAGTTCAGTTGAGGGGGTACAAGGACCTTTGGCCAATAAGAAACGTCATTAATGTTAAACTTACTATAAATGTGTCATATGGTCATTGTGTGAATAATTATCAAGGAAGAGCACTGTCCTGTCCTCTAACACAATCAACCCAGTGTGAGTTACATGTGGGCGGGTCTACAGGAGGCTCTTCAGCCTGCTGTGGAGAGAATGATATAATAAATAGTTTTAAAGTGCTTTGTTGGCTCCATTTACATATAGGTGATTTTCACGTACTTTACCAACGACGTATATGCCACCCTGCCCCACCCCTGTAAGACTTTCTCGATCCGCCACTGTGACCGAAGAAGCTGCAGTCCTTTGAAGCAAAAGTCAGGGCAGAAAAACTCCTCACAGTCCGGCCTTAAGCGCGGGAGATTTCTTCCTGTGTTGTGACGTGGTTCACGGTGTCGTAGCGACCATCGTGCGGTATCAACAAAGGCTGCCGTTGTCAGAGGGATTTATACCAGTTACTTGTTACAATATGGAAGAAACCCAACAGCGTTCTAGTTTAAACAGGTAACCTTTCTCTACACGTGACGGGAAAGGCTCGGATTTCCACCGAGAAGCAGCTGAGTCTGTCCGCTTGTGGTGCGCTGTTACGTAGTGTTTTAGTATATGTTCCACCCTGAGCCAATGTCTTTCATTTATCAGTCCGTCACAGTGTTTTTCACATTTATTTTTAATGCTCGGAGGTCGTAAAACTGTCTCACTGGGCTGTTAGTGACGTTTCGAGTTTTATGGTGCGTTCCTGCATCGCCGGAAGTTCCCAGTTGGAGAGATTTTGTGGAATGCCAAAAAAAAAATTGCATAAAAGGTCGGAACATACCCCAAGTTACCGATCCAATAGTAAAAGCGTGAACCTTTAATCTGCACTGTTGTGGATTTTGACTCACCGTGTGCAGAGGCTCTATTCCTGATAAGCGCAAAGTATTATGCTGCTCCCAGTGATACCTGCACGGCTCTACCTTGCCGAGAACCAAATTAAATCCCGTTTTTTCTACATTTATTCTCTCAAACACGATAATCGGGAGTGACGTCAGTCCCAAATACACTTCCTGTACTCCAGGTTATCTGTTTAGTCTCGCTTGAAGTGGAGTTTTCCGAGATCGACACATGTTTTGGTCCTTGTTGCAACAACAGACCCAGTTTTGCTGTTGACTGCTTAAAGCTTTCATCATCTTCCCATTATCCTTCTGTCTTCATGATTTCTTCCACCTCGATGAGTTCCCTCTTTCCAGACACTAGGAAGTATCTCCCACAGCCTAACACTGCCGCCTCTGCTTTTTCTCTGCTGGGACAGTTTTCTTTGGTTGCACATCTGGCCCTTGTTTCTCCAAACATAAGCCCCGTGGCTCTCAGTAGTTTGTGTTATCGTTTGTGGCTCAGTACAGAGGTTTGTTTGTCAGGGGGCTTATGTGAGTCATTTTGGGGGAAATATTATTTTTATTATTCATAATGTTAATTAAAAAAAAATGTGCAATACTAAATAGTAATACAATTCTTATTCATCTTTTAATATAATTAAAAACTCTCAGTGTTGTCATTGTCTGTTGGACACTAACGCTGGCACCCTACCATCCCTGTAAACTGCTGCAGAGGGCAGCCAGAGCAACATCCCAGTGCCAGACACAACAGGCACTGTGTCCACTCTTTCCATACTCTGACAGCTTAGCTGATTTTGGGGCAGGAGGAAGATCTACAGAGTATTAGTGACATGGTTTTAATGTTGTGACTAATTGGTGTATATCTGAATAGTATCAGTCTTGTTACAAGTGCTGATACTGAAAACCATTATGTTCAAGCTTTTACTAAAGGTTATGCACATTGAGCTTCTACTCAGGAGACTCTGTGGTGTTTATATGTAAATGATTGTTTTGGCAGCTCATCAATTAATACATACGAATGTACACATCAGATAACACAAACTGAATCGTAACATTGATGGTGAGGTACCAGAGTGACGGCTCACAAAGCTGTGAAGTCCCTTAAACCAGAATTGGACAGTTTTTGTTTTCTCTCACATAACTTCATAAATCTCTTGGGTTTTTTCTCTATAGTGGCAAAACCAAGAAAAGAGAGGACTACCTTGAGTGGCCAGAGTACTTCATGGCTGTGGCTTTTCTGTCAGCACAAAGAAGCAAAGACCCGAGCTCCCAGGTACGTCTGCGTTTGCTTATTTGTCAGGGCTGAAACAGATACTTTACTATGAGTTCATATCCAAATTTCTGGTGTACAGAACTGAGGTGTGGTTCAGGTTTAGAAGAGTCTTTTACTATGAGTTTACTGTTGTTGTTGTCATTTGCATGTTGGCATGAGAATGTGTGGTTGCTCGCTCATCTCTCCCCAGCTGTCTGAGGACACTGAGGAGCTCCCAGGCCGGCCGAAAGGCACAATCTCCCATTGTGTTAAAATATAATGTATTAGCAGGAACGTTTCTAATGCAATAGTTTAATGTGAAAACGGTCAAACGTCACCTTCATTGTCAAGCTGTCTTCGCACAATCCTAGTTTAGTTTGTTTCCTCTTGCTGTCCAAAAACAGGGAGACAAGGTTTAGGCCTGCTCAGATGTGATGTTCACTGTTGATGTAATGATTATTTAACACAGTTACTCAGACTCTGAAGGAAAGAAAAACAGGGAAAAATTGAACGTGCCCCAAAAATTGTATTTCCTCCCAATTTAAATATGCAGATGAAAGAAAGAGAAAACACACACAAATTTAAGGTGAGCTGAATATTAGAAAGTCTGTCAGGGAGCGAATTTGGGGCATGCATTATTGTAAAATAGGACGTGGTGGTATAATAATTTTAATTTGATGGTCTTGTTTTTATAAATATAGGAATCAGTTCTTTGTGTGTGTCCCTCTCTTTATGTCCCTCTGTCTCGGTGTCTCTCACAGGTGGGAGCATGTATAGTGAACCAGGAGAATAAGATAGTGGGCATCGGTTACAATGGTATGCCTAATGGCTGTAATGATGACCTGCTGCCATGGTCTCGCTCTGCTGATGACCGGCTTGACACTAAATACCCTTATGGTGAGAATGCACACTGTCATTTTTGCTTTCTTCTACAACAGCTTGTTTTAAAATGGTGTATTTGGTGCATTAAAGTAACAAAGCACTCCTGCTTTCATCCACCTTATGTGTGGGAGAATGTCTGGAGTAAACCAAATCCTATCTACATTTGCACCATACTGCCAAAAGTATCTGTTCATCTGCCCTCACACCTGAGCGACTCATTCTTTCACAGATGTTTATCTGTGTGTGATTTTATGCACCTGTGATCATGGAAGTGGGTGGAAAATTTTCAAACGTTTGGCCAGTTGGGGGCAGCAGAGGCTACATGATGAAGTGCTATCAAACTTGCAGTGTGTTTTAGTGACTGAGGTTTGTTTCGATGTCGTGTCTCACAGTGTGCCACGCAGAGCTGAATGCTATTATGAATAAGAACAGTGCTGATGTGAAGGACTGCACCATGTATGTGGCGTTGTTCCCCTGTAATGAGTGTGCCAAGCTCATTATTCAGGCAGGTGAGTATTAACAGCACACACTGTAACTGTTTCTACATTCATACTGATTCATGAAGGTCCAGGTAATAATATTAGGAGTCACAGCCGCCAATGTTGGCAGAACTCACTTCATTTTTAATAATAATAATAATAATAATGGATTATTATGGTCTGATTGGTTAGCCATCACCAGTTTGTCTGAATAACAAATCTACACTGTTAGACATTTTATTGTATTTTTACAGCAACTTACTGGCAACACTATTGCCAGTAAGTTACTGTAATTACTGATCTACAGTATCTTTACTGTTGTGATGTTTTACAGTTCAACCACTTTACTGTAAACATATATTACAGTATAACAGCTTTACTGTAAACGTGGTTTACAGTTAGAAAGACTTACCGTGATTAAGTTTTATAGTATCACTGTACTGCAAATGTGGTTTATGGTATAACACTGTAATTGTGTACAGTATAATTTGTTTAGACTGTAATTGTGTTTTACAGCAAATAAAAATAATGTTAACATTCATATTCAATATAAGAACATTTACAAAAAACAATATAATTCAATAAAGTAGTCTCAGAATAGTGAATTAAACCAACATTTATTGTTGATATTTTTTTTAACAAGAAAAACATTTTTCAACTGAATAAAAACAATGTCAATAACCAAAATAAATAGAAGCGTACATGAAAACTACACAGTCCTTCACCTTTCTGTGTCTGATTTTTTTTAAGGAAAACAGTTTTTCATTCCACTAAAAACAGGACAAACCCACCAGCATGAACATTAAATAAACTATTACAATTGTAAAACAAAAATCATTTACAAAATGTAATAATTATCAGTGGGTCCCAGGAAATAGAATGTGACATGGGATTTAGATTTCCGTTACCAGGATGGTCGGGTTCAGTGTAGTCTTTATCACCACCTGTCAAAGACACATCATCAATATTCATGTTTGCTCAGGTTATTCACTTGTTCACATCTGTCTGAGATCATTCATACTGTTGTATGGATGTGTGTACAGTATGTATATAATTATCAGCTATGTAAAAGATATTATCATCTCTGTATTCTTACCTAGTTGGAAGTCCTCCATTCAAACTCAGAGAGCCGCTGGAGGAAGGTGGTGATCCGAGGGCTGATGCTTGTAACCTTCCTCTTTACGACACGACCTGTCTTGCAGCTTGTACCAAGTTTTGCAGGGCATTTTGTTCCCATGTCTGGATTGATCCTCATAAAGAACCTTTTAACGGAAAAAAGGCTGCTTTAATTTCAAAATTAAAACATACATTACAGCAATCACCTATATGTTTCTGCAACTGTAGTCAAGCTATCACATATATTTCATTCTTAAATGGTGTAAGCTTTAATGGTGTAAAGTATTTACCTCTGTATCATCTCCTGTGTGATGGACGCTGACTCCTGATACTCAAGGTTGAAAACGTAGTATGACGCAAAGAAGACAGCAAGGGTGCTGGCAAAGTCATGCATCTGCTCAGGCTCATAAAATGCCTTGCCCTCCAAACTGATCATCCAGCGGCTTGCAGACATGAAATTATTCCCTAAAAACAGACAAGAGTCCAATAAGACAATGTGCTCACCCTTACAAATAAGGTTTCCACAAGAATGCTGGATAGCAGGCCTCACACTGTACAAAAATAGAATCCATACGGTTTGCTGCTATTTCTCTTATTATTTATTATGTAATGAAAATTATGATCAATTACAGGAAAAAACTGCCTAATGTTTTGGCATTTTGGCCTGTGCTGAAATGTTAGGCTGTTTTTTCCTGTTGGTCATTGTGTATAATAAGAGAAACAGCAGCAAACTGTGTGTATTCTATTTTTATACAATATAAAACAGACAAACCCCTGTTAAGTAAGTTGTTGTGGGTACAAATACCACAATAATTACATAGATTTTTTACAAAAATATTACAAGAGGATTGAAAGTATTTACTTACCAAGCGCTATTACCCTTGGTGTGATGGGTAAGGTCATCTCTCTCTCAACAGACATCTTGGTGGAAAAAGCCTTTAAAACACAAACACTGAGGCGGGAAAAGACAGAGAGACAATTGTCAATTTAATGTTGCATTTATTTAACCCTTGAAAAATATATTTACATAAGTAAATAAAAGAAAAAAAAAACACAACCCATCTTTTCCAGAATAATTCAACTAATTGCTCTTTTGACCAACCTAACACAGACGTTACACGGTTTTCCTATGAAAAAGACCCTGGAAGACGTTGTATTAAAGGGAAAAAAACATGCTCCCCTTCCCACTTAAAAAAATAATAAATATTAAACTTAGGTTGGAGTTCCTCATGCCACCAACCTAATGTTATATTAACTTTTTAATGTTGTGCACTGCAGCTCACACAAAATTAAATAAAGCAGGCTAACCTACATGAGCAAGCTCAAAACTGGATAAGATTGTTTTAGCAGTCTCTAAATTTCCAAAAAAAAGTTGTCTTTCTTTATTCTCATTAAATGTGTATTTTTACCTGCTGCTTTAGCTGAAGCTAAATGTCCCACTGTTAGCATGGCCAGCTTCTCAATAGTCATAGAACAGAAGCGCAGGAGGACAATGCACCACAGTCGGCGGGAAAAAGACAAAGACTGTCGTTGCGCCTGTGTTCTTCGCCCCTCCCCGTGGAAAATATATATCTAAATATATATTTAAATAAGAAAAGAAAAAAACACACACAACCTATTTTTTCCAGAATAATTCAGCTAATGTGCTATTTCGACCAAGCTAACACCGATTTTAAGCCCCCCCCCCCCACACAAAAAATATATATGCTCTTAAGAATTAATAAACGAGTATGTTAGGTAGGAGAGTCCTTTGCATTACCTTATGACGTCCCGTTTGCAGTTTCCACACAGAGGTCCAACAATAACGAGGTGCAAAATCTTTTGTCCTCTCGAGCATATCGTAATGAAGAGTTAACAAAGTTGGACTGTCTTTCCTCTCCTGTCAATCACTGGATCACAGGTCATGTCAGTCAGGATATGGAGTGGTGGTTGGTAGAGGTGGTTGGTAGAGGTAGGTGGGTGGGTGGGCGGGGCCAGCATGCATTCAGTGTGTGTTTCACTAAGTTGGGTTGACTAGTTCCCAGAAGAGTTCTGTACATGTTGCACGTTCAGTAAATGAGCAATTCAGTTACTGCTCGACTGAGAAGCCTCCGCCAAATTATTACAATATTCTCCACTGACTGAAGTTCGCCTTTGGCAACGCAGTGGCAAGCACACATTTGCAGCAGCTGTGCATGTGCATACAACTGCATGCAGCAGATTAGATGATCAGAATTCTTGAACCTTACACA
Source organism: Maylandia zebra (assembly GCF_041146795.1). Classification (NCBI taxonomy): domain Eukaryota; kingdom Metazoa; phylum Chordata; class Actinopteri; order Cichliformes; family Cichlidae; genus Maylandia; species Maylandia zebra. The sequence goes on from NC_135172.1 coordinate 3,603,865, forward strand.
CAGGCAAGTCCCCTAAAAAGTCAAAACCATAATACTTTCACTGGTATCATACTGACAAATGGCATAGGTTGGAGGAAAATCTGGAAATGGTTGGCAGTGAAAGAGTTAAAATGTAATGCACTATTGCAACCAACCACTGAAAGAGTAAAAATACACAAACAGTATGATGAACCATTCAAATCACATAATACAGTAGCACTACTGCTAATGTGTTAACGGTAGGTATAACTACTACCGCAATTTTAAAAAATACAGTAAGTAAATGTAAATAACCTTAATATACCCATAATGCAAAGCAAATTACAGTAATTAACTGTAGAAATGTTTTCAGGTAAGTTACTGGGCATTTTGTGGTATTTTACTGTGAAAAATACAGCAAAGGTTAACAGTGTAGCAGACACCCAACAAAGTCAGACGACTGTATTTGTCTTTCTGTGACTTGTCCCTTGTAAGAGTTATATATTCAGTTAAAAGTCCACACCTCCATCCCATAATGACTGATTTAAAATATGTTGTCAAGTAGAGTCAAAACTATTTAAAAAATTGTGATTAAAGCACATTTCCATTTGTGCCCAGCTATTATTCTACAAAGAAACTTGTTAGAAACAGTATTTTTATGGCCTCTCTCGGCTTTGATAACAGCTTGCATGTTTTCTGGCATTGCTCTTGTACTTGCTGTGATGCTCTTTTGTTAGTGACTTACAAAAGGTTTCTAGCTGTTCCCATCGACCTGCTTTGGATGAAACTTTGTGTGATCCATCCAAATCCACCAAATCCCAAAAGTGTGCAGTGGAATTAAAGTCCACACTTGAGTACTTGAACTGACGGACTGTCCGAATCAAAGTTACTTTTTCTTGGTTAGTTAAGCTCGGCGTCGCTTTAAAGTTTGCTTGTGGCCTTTGTCTTGTTGGTGCCCACAACAGTCCAGAAGGGTTTCCATGATGCAACAAGATGCTGTCGTAGACAATGTCAATTTTCACAAATTTCCCCATGTTGTTTCCAGAAATGTAACCCCGCGTGCGTGCGTGCGTGCGTGCGTGTGTGCGTGCGTGTGCGTGTGTGTGTGCGTGCACAGGAACAGTACCTAGTTGCAGTCACCTGCAGCTCCCTGACAGATCTGAAGTCTTCCTGTACATTTGTTGACCTCCTTAATGCTCAGTCGCTGCTTCTTAGCAGCTATTCTTCCTTTTTCAGCCTTGTTCATTCAGTTGTCTGATTATGGTCATTCTGAAAATCTTCTCAGACTAGTTAAGACTTCTTCGTAGCAGTAATCTTCTTTTCTCTCCCAGTACTTAAAAGTTTGAGGTGTGTGGCATCTGTTTCAGTCAGCTTTCATTTTCTGCCTCTTCTTGGCACATTTTCTAAGTACCAGTGTTTGCAGCATGCTTGACCACATCGTGAGAACAACATCTTTCCCCCTATTTGTTTCAAAGACCACCCAGTTATTCACATTTTCATTTAGTTCTAGATGATTTAGACTGCTCAGAGAAGACATAAATTATAATAACAATGCGATTTGCTGTCTGTGCAGGTACTCGGTCACCCAGGATGTGGTCGTCTTAGGAGCTTGAAAGGAAGGCAGTTTGACTTCTTTAGGTTTTTTGAAGATGAAAACAGCCTCTCATCCAAGAGGACGAGAGGCTGTTTTCAAACCAACAGTGTTTAAACCCCAGTGGTCGCTGACCATCTATTAGTCATCAGTGTTATCATATGAGCCAAGGTGTGATAAGAGGGCGTAGGGGGCGACCGTGGTTCAGGGGGTTGGGAAGCTCATCTTGTAACCGGAAGGTTGCCAGTTCGATCCCCAGCTCTGTCTGTCTTTGTCCTTGGGCAAGACACTTCACCTACCACCTGCTGGTGTTGACCGGAGGTGGTGCAGCCTCGCTTCTGTCAGTCTGCCCCAGGGCAGCTGTGGCTACACCTGCAGCTGCCTCCACCAGTGTGAATGTGAGACTGAATGAACAGTGGAATTGTACAGCGCTCTGAGGGTCTCGAAAAGCGCTATAAATGCAATCCATTATTATTATTATTATTATTATTATTATTATTGTTATTATTATTATTATTACTACCTCCAGGGGTTTCAGGTGAGCCACATCCTATCACCTGACTTACTTGTCAGATTAAAGGTTCACGCTTGTGATTCTCCACAAGCCTAGGAACTTTTAAAACTGCTCTTAAAACTCACCTCTTCTCATTGGCTTTTAGCAAGGTTTAACTTATTGTTTTAATTTATTGTTTTATCAGTGAGGTGTTTTATGTACTTGTGTTTTATTGTATTTTATATTTGTATTTTCTTGTACAGCACTTTGGTCAGCCTTGGTTGTTTTTAAATGTGCTTTATAAATAAACTTGACATACACGATGTAACCTGGTGCAAAGTGTGAGTGTGGGTTGTGGCCACCACCTCTGTTCAATAATGGTCATTCACAGTGGACATAGATGGCCTTTTTTACATTTAAGAATGTGATTCACTGCTACATCAGGCTGCAGAGTGGGTCAGTCCTTTGGAACAGAAAAGCGTGTATATTTAAAAAGTGTTAAACCCTCATCGGTGTGTCTGTTACTTAGTGTTTAATCAATTAACCTTAATTGATTTGCAATATTCCATCCTCTGTAATATCAAATAAGATTAATTTATGACCCCTCCCTCACTTTCTCCAGGTCTGAAGGAGGTGGTGTATCTTTCTGATAAGTACCATGACACACCTGAAATGACTGCTTCCAGAAGGCTGCTCAGTATGGCAAAGATCGAGTGCAGGTAAGTTACACGTTAGTCTAGAAGGAGAAACTGATGCTTTGTTGCCTTAAGTACGGCCAAACTACTCCGGACCAGAGACTGAATTCAGGCCAGGCGGTGGTTACGTTTCTGCAGTAGTCTGTCTCGGACACTTTCAGAATGTTGTAACTCAGGATGTATCAGGAAGCTTTTCCATGCTTGCAGAATCCCACTGCTGCAGATATTATGGCCAAATAGCAAAACGAAAGCTTGTGCTTGTTCTTAAAAGTTGTTGTGATGATGGTGCTTCACCTAAATTTCACACAATTCCTCCTTCATTCAGTACAGAGAAAAATCTCTGTGAATGTTGTCATACTGTGACTGTAGTTGAGACTGCCCAATAGATGCATGCTAAATCCAATAGCACGAGTAAGTGGAACTGCATCCAAATCTTAAACTTCAGATTTTATATCAGTTGCAATAAAACATTTCTTGAGTGCAGAGGCTAAAGTGGGTGTATTTTTGTTCTATTTCTATTTGATTGCTTTACAAAGTTACCAAGAACTCTGCAAATTCACAAAATTCAGGTTGCATTTGTAAATTGGATGAGTGACGAGAGGTTTCTCCCTCTGACAGCGCTGCGTCCAGATGAACACAATCAAACTGTGGGATTTACCTGGATGACTGAGCATGCATCAAGACATACAGTACGCTTATTTACATAGCCCCAATTAACAACAACAGCTATCTTTTAGACGTGTTGACTTACAATAAGTCAGTATAAACAAAGGACCAACAGATCTGAGAACTAAGCGGACAGACATGGAAGGGAGCACAACAAATGAACTGTGCAAGTGAAAATGTGGTGAAAGGTTTGGAATTGTTATGGAGGTCAGAAAAGGATGATTGATGTATTTGATTTAAAGGGAAAAGAAGATGTAAAGAAAAGTAAAGCGCCTGTTTCAGCGGGAGAAACGTGTCGTTTTCCTCAGCTGGGATGAACGGCTGAAAAATAGGATCAAGGGTGTGCAGAGCAGCCACAGCTCCACCTGCTGGTGATCCCAAGAAAGTACCAAATCAAGATTTCACCAACCCTATAGACCAGAGGGATCAAAGTCATTTTACATTTTACAACCACAAACAGCTCACTTTGATCCTAAGGTGGCCAGACCAGTGAAACTCTTTTCTGTCAGTGTAAAGAAGTTACACATTTAACTGTTTGTTTGTTTTTTACTAAAGCAAAAAAGGTTGGAGATTGGCCTATAATTAGACTGCTGGGTCTAGAGATGCTTTTTGAGTAAAGGTTTAACTACAGCCAGCTTGAAGGCCTGTGGTACATAACTGATTATTAGAGATAGGTTGATCATATTTAAGATCGAAGCATTAATTAATGGCAGGACTTCTTTGAGCAGTTTTGTAGGAATGGGGTCTAAAAGACACGTTGATGGTTTGGAGGAAGTAATTATTGAAGTTAACTCAGAAAGATCAATTGGAGAAAAAGAGTCTAACTTAACATCAATGGTACTAAGAGTAGCTGTAGATAATATTACATCTGTGGGATGATTACTGGTAATTTTTTCTCTAATGATTAAAACTTAATTTGTGAAGAAGTTCATGAAGTCATTACTAGTTAACGTTAAAGGGATGGTTGGCTCAACAGAGCTCTGACTGTTTGTCAGCCTGGCTATAGAGCTGAAGAGAAACCTGGGGTTGTTCTTATTTTCTTCAATCAGTGACGAATAGTAAGATGTTCTGGCTTTGTGGAGAGCTTTCTTATAAAGCAGCAAACTATTTCTCCAGGCTAAATGATGATCCTCTAGATTTGTGACACGCCATTTCCTCTCCAGCTTACGAGTCATCTGCTTTAGGCTACGTGTTTGAGAATTATACCACGGAGTCAGGTACTTCTGATTAGAGACCTTAGTGTTCACTGGACCTACAGTATCCAGAGTCGTACGTAGTGAGGAGGTGAAATTATTAACAAGATAATCGACCTCTGTTGGAGCAGCGTTCAGATAGCTGCTCTGCTCTATGTTGGTACAGGGCATTGAAGATGATAACAGTGGGTGGATTATATTCTTAAACTTAGTTACAGCACTTTCAGAAAGACATCTACTGTGATAAACGTCTACTCTCCACCACTGTGTAATCAATTATTGTAAATGTAAATGTTATCAGGAAATGATCAGACAGGAGAGGGTTTTCAGGAAACACTGTTAAATGTTCAGTTTCTATGCCATATGTTAAAACAAGATCTAATGAGCTGTAGATAAGGTCTGCTGTTAGACTAAAATAAAAAGGTACCCACCAGAGCACTCACTGTGAACGATGCACTGATCACACCTGCATTTTAAAGATAAGAACACAGCTGGTCACAACAAAATAAGAAACACACTAATAAATAATCGTAAAGGTAGAAATGATCAACTTTATTATCTTGTACAGACCTGCATGCAGCCTCTCTGTTCAGGCCTGAGTTGCAGCTGTGCTGCTCTGGATTCGACTCTTTATTTGCTACGATTAGTTCTCTACAGTCTGGACTCTGCTGTTAGTGAGGGGAAGAGCTGTGTCTGTCTGCAGCCACAGCACTGTTTGTATCACAGTTGTTTCAAACGAGTATCGTAACCCTGCACTTCTAGAAAGCTCATCATACAGACAAGACTCGGGGAGGCCTGTGCAACTCGGGGGCCGTTTCAGGAACACCTGCTAGACCCAAGTTATGATGCTCGATGTGGCTTAAAAAGATCCCAAGACGTGTCTGTGAGCTGAACTATGGATTTTTGTGGTTACAAACCTCTACATGAACCTTGTTATAACTTATCAGAGTAGGAGGCCAATAAAAATCTTTCAAAGGTGCATTTTCTTTTCTTTAAGCATTTTCTGTGTGTAAAGGTGCGTCTCTGACCAGTCTGTGTGTGTTTGGTGTTTTCACAGGCAGTTCAAGCCCAAGAGGACTGAGATTGTCATTGATTTTAGCTCCATTAACTGCTCTGGAATGCTGAACTGTGCAACCAAGTGAAAATGCAAATGCCTCACCTTGGGGAGCTGTTGAATGAGGCAGTGAGTCAAAGGGACTTTGATGCCTCTTTTTGTGTTTGTCTTCTCGCCTCCTGCTTTGTCCAAAGGAAAACTCAAGGATAACCTGACTTTGGCATCTTAGATATTTTGATTTGCTGCTTTAACGTTTTTCTTTTAAAACTTCCTCTGGGTCAAGGAATTCATAAGGCTTATGAACAAACTGTTGTGAGTAAATCAGAAATCTGTTTCTGTCAAGCTTCCAGGCTCGTTCTCCTCCATGAAGATCACTTAACCTTTGTTCACATTCACAGCTGAGACTGGGAGATGCTGTCATTACTGCTGGCACTCGGAGCTTCAGCATTCAGTATTTTATCACTACTTCCCTCCTCTCGGCTGATGCCACCTCTACAATACTGGGCTTTAATATTGTTAATACGAGTTAGCTTCATGCAGCTGAGCCTCATCACTCATTAGAGCCAAATGCTAGTTTTAATTAAGCAAACAAGCTGTGAAAGGCTGATTGTGTATTTTTGTAAATATGATTACTGCAGATCCAGGTGACGTAGGTGCAGCGACTAAAGATCTTGGATGAGGTCGAATCCTGGTGACCTCAACATCTGACCTCAAAGTCGGTGTCAGAGGTCAAGTTTTAAGTCTTGGTGATAAGTCAGGACGATTTCCCCGTGTATGTAGTGCAGCTGCATCTACTACAGGATGAGGTGTGACGCTGGAAGCTGCCAATATTATTTGCAATTAAGTTCATCAAACCTGTTTACCAAAAGTAATGTCTGTAAATTTGACCCCATCCCTGACGTTTTACTTCTACTCTTTAATGCCTCCTCTGTAGTGAAGAATGTCTTTACTGCAGCTGGAGTCAAGTGTCAGAAACAAGAGCACACCGTTGTTATTTTGGACCTTTGTAACAGAATGTTTGATTGTACCACAGTAAATCTTTCATTCATTAAACACGCGTGAAAACGAATCATTTGTTTATTTTGTGTCCGTGCACCACTGAGGCCCACACAGGTAGGAAACACTGCTCACAGCCATGTCAACTGTCACTGCAGCTAAAAAAACTGGGACACATTAATACTGCCCATGTTACACATTATATTATTTATGTTATTGTTATTCTTAGTTAGTGGGGGGGGGGGGTGTTCTTACCACTGTTTTTTCCTGCTATGGTGATGGTAATCATCAGAGATGGGCGGTAACGCCATAGCAGGAACAGTGGTAAGAAAAAAAACAACAATCACAGATGAAGTGTTCGTGATTTCTCAAGGTGGATAAACAAATACACTCATGAAGGCAACAGTGGTCGTCTGAACTGTCCAAACTGGGCCAGTGGCTCCAGTAGAGCCCAGGAACAACATCTCTGATCTCTATCCAGAAGAGTGCAGGGGTAGGACAGCAGACCCTGGAGCTCCCAGGCCTCTGGTAGAGGCTCGAAGGATAAAGACTACCTGCAGATAAAGATGTAAGAAAACAGATGAAGGGAGAGATGCAAGGATTCAGTTAAAATAATGGCTATTTTGATGTTTCCATATTTACTTGATTTCCCTTTTTACATGTATTACTCAGTTGTTCCATTGCTTTAAGAAATTGCACAAATCTGCACACATTTAACTGGACCGTGGTGGGCCTCCTGAACCAAAATTGCCAGGTTGAAGGGGTTTTTTGTTTTTAAATCTCTGTGAAGTCTTGCCTCATGGGGTGTGAATAATCAGAAGGCAGAGCATTAAAATCTTGCAGCACTTGCCCTTGCTCACAAAGGCATTTGTTGAGACCCATTTCAAGTTTGCCAGTGAATATCTACATGGTTTAAGAAGACTTGGCAGAAAGTGCTGAGGTCTGATCAAACAAACTGCAGCTCTTTGACCTGCCATGTTGGGAATGTGAGAAATGCTGCATATGATCCAAAGAGCACAATCCCCACAGCTGTGCATGGTTGTGGAAACGTTATCCTTTGTGGTTGTTTTTCTGCTAAGGGTACAGGATGACTTCACCGCACTGAGAAGCCAATGGACACAACCATGTAGTGAAAGTCTCGTGTTCCCTAACACTGAACATGGGTCGTGGATGGGTCTTCCAGCATTAGAATGAACCAAAACACACTGTGACGGCAACAAAAACGTGGATAAAGAGCACATGGAGTACCCTAGCCTGTCTCCAGACTTCACTCCTGTAGTGAGAAAAACACACTGTGTTCATGTTTGCAGTTTTGTCTTGTTATGCAATATTTGACATTTTAAAAAACAAACAAAAACTATGTTTTCAGAAATATTTGTGGGTGTTTTCACGTTTGCTTGGTTGGTTTTTTGTACTGCTTGAACACTAAAGTGGCCCTCCAATGAGAGGACAGTGCCAGCAGGGGCCCACACCTGAGTTTGAGTGTAAGTGGGCCAAAATATCTCCTGAAATGTGTGAAAACGTGGTGACAAAGAAATGTTTTACTGCTGCAGCAATGACTGCATTATGAAGTTCTTTCAGGATTGTAAGTGTAACACTTACATATTTGCAACAATGACGGGTGGCCCATGATCTCATTCAGGTAGTCTGGATTCCTTGGTTAGAAGCTGGAGAAGAGATGGGAAGAAAAGCCGGACAATGAGCAAACTTGATGGTAGTGTGAGAGAAGCCAAAATCAGACAGCAATGTGGAGGGACTTGATAATGAGCAGAGGTTCTAAAGGTGAAGCATGCTAGGATTTCTCAAGCTGGAGGTAATGGACCAGTGTCTTCTGAGGGCTTAGTGGGTTTATCTGGGGGGGTATCTTGAAATAGAAAATTGAAAGGGGGCTGCCTGGCTGGCTAGTTTCACTTTGTCAAAGCAGTGATGACTACTTTGTAATTTGTTTAAACGAATGAAGGTGACGCTACACAGTTTTGGAGGTATTTGCTGAATTTGGAAGGCCAATTAGGGCAGAACTAGCAGAAGATGTAGCTCATAATGCCATCAGGCAGGACAGCTGATCGTCATAGAAGCTGTTCAAGGTGGCAGGGAGATGTTGACCGGAATGATTATAACAAGAAAAGAGGGTTTAGATGATGCAAGAAGAATCGGATAATAGTCTATAGGATGACTTTGGTGATCAAGAAGAGGACCTGAGTGAAGGCAGAGCATAGGATTAAGTGATGGAAGATGAATAAGGAAGAATGTTGCACAGAGGTCAGGAGGAGTTCAGACGTGCTCTGGGTGGTACAGAAGAGTTACCATATAAGAAAGTCCATCTCCAAAGCTAAGGCAAACTGCAAAGAGGGTATTTCCTGTATCCTCTGGAGAGAGGAAAGAGGCCAAGAAGTCTTTGTGGTGGACTGACGAAGTAGAAATTAGCAAAGAGTAAGAACTGGGAGGCTAGGTGTACAGCAAAGAGCGAGGTGGCAAGGGCAAAACTCATAGTAAGCTGTATGAAAAGGCAGAGAAACCTTGCTGGAAAACAGACCGCTAATGTCACGACACTCATCTTTCACTTATTCATTAAAGTAAAACATCACTACTTCCACATCCAGTTGGTTGTAACTGAGGCAGAGTACGCGCTCCCGATTCAGGGAAACAGATTCTGTCGGGCATACCTGTCTTGGCACGACAACTGTCTGCGGCAGTTTTCATTTGCTGCATGTGTACTTTGAGTTCAACTTTTTATTTCATTTGAAAGACTTTCAACTCAGCATGTGCTTTTTGTTGTTTTTTGCTTTACAAAGTTCTAAATGTTTAAAATGTTTTTTGTACATAAATAAAATTTCACAAGCAAGACACCAGCCATTTTTTATACATAGCATAAAACAGTATATGCAGTGTTATCTTTAATTTACGTGTCTAAAAAGATTTGCAGATCCAGGTGCTCTCTCCTTATGGTCCATTTGGCTCTTTGAGTGTTGCCGACCCCTAATGTAGCCGGTACTGACTCAGGCTCCTCACCTACCAGAGAGGTGACTTTCCATGTCCCACTCACTAGTTTTGGTAGCCTGGGATCGGTACGCCAGGCCTTCGCTTCTGGCCACAGCCCAACACACATTGCACTCGACCCCTATGGCGCCTCCTGCAGGTGGTGGGCCTAAAGGAGGATGGGCCCATGTCCCTTTTTCAGGGCCCCGGCCACCAGACGCTCGCCCTCAGGCACCTTCACCAGACCTGGCAAAAGCTCCCCGACAACATAGCCCCTGGAGTCCCTGGGACACAGAAAGCCCCTCCACCACAATAAGGTAGCGATTCACAGAATATTTCAACAGTCTTATTGTTTTTTAAGAATATTCCAGTAAGGATGGTATATACTGCAGATGGTGAGTCTTCTCTCCTTTCATAATTCCTTCATAATTTTGCACTGAGCAACATTAATCTGAAACTGTTCAAAATTTGTAGACAGAGGTTTGACTTCTAAGACACTCTGCCTGTTTTCATACTGAGCTGTTGCCATTTAACCTAAATGAAAAGAATTAAATGATAAATATTCCTCCAGCTATTCTTTTTAGCAGCAATTCTTTTTCCACCCGTTGTTGCCCTCCTCTGATCTTTTTTGGGAAAACATACTTTGATGAACTATATATACACAAATATTTGTACTATGGTTTTCATGAAATATCAAAATGTCTTAGTTTGAACTTTTTTTTTTATTATTATCTCTTTTATTGGGACAGCTGTTGAACATAACAGTAGTTTGCCTTTTTACATTTTCTTTGCTGTCACATTTTAACTTATAATTGAAAAATAAAGAAGACAGAAAAAGAAGAGAAAAGAAAAGAAGAAAAAAACAAAAACAAACAAAAACACCCCCCCCCCCCCCCCCCAAAAAAAAAAACAACAACAACAAACAAACAAAAAAAAAAAAAAAACAAAAAAAAAACAACCTAGGCTTAGGAGGCAGCAGGACAGGTAGGTTTACGCAGAACTCAGGGTTGTAACATCATACACAAAATCACACCTCATATGCTTAACATAGTCTGTCCATTTAGACCATATTCCGTAGAAGGTATCCCTCTGAAGTTTAAGAGAAAATGACACTTTTTCCATCGTATAGATCTCTTGTACAGAATGTATCCAGTCTTCTATCGTTGGTGGTTCAGGCTTAAGCTATCTTCTCGTAAGAGGCTTTTTACTTGCGGCCAGAAGGATGTACAGGAGTCTTCTGTCGTTGGAATTCAGTTTATGCACTGGTGCATTGCACAAAAACATGGTCTCAAAAGTTGAAGGAAAAACAAATGAAAAAACATTTTGTAAATGATCATGGATTAGAGACCAATACTGGCGAATATCTTTACAGTCCCAAAAGATGTGGAAATGGTTAGCTCCATCTCCCCCACATCTCCAACATTTATCACCAATTCCTCGATATCTTTGTTGAGCAGGGGTAATGAAAAATCTCATAATGCTTTTCCAGCAAAATTCACGCCAAACATTAGACCCAGTGGTAGCCCACTGTATCTTGCATGCGTGAGCCCAACACTTCTCTGTAATTGTCAAATTACCCTCCTTTTCCCACTTCGCTTTAATATACAGAGTGCTGTCGTTTTTACACCGCCGGATGCTGTTATATAATTTAGAAATAATTTTACTTTGCACTTCAGAGTTTGAACATTTGATGTTTTCTATGAATAATCATAAAGGTCTGTGAGATTTGCAAAGCATTACATTCTGTTTTTTATTTACAATTCACACAATGCTTTAGCTTTTCTGAATTAGGTTGTACAACAATAACAATAACATTAATAATAATACTTCATCATTTAAACTGCTCTAAAAATAATTGTTAGTATTTATCTCACCTTATAAATGTCTTTAAGTCTGTTATCTGTACCATATGTGTTCTTGTAAGCAGTTGTCTGTACTTTGTTTACCTGTTTTTTGTGTGTTTTATCCATCAAGGGATTTAAAGCAAAAGCTATCCTGTACAAATCCCATTCTCTCCCTTCAGCCTGTCATGAGTTCTGCATAGTGATCTCACGTGAAACAGAGCTTTGCTGACATAACATAAAGGACTAATGCCACGAGAGAGCCTTGTTCTGCTCCTACAGTCTCAATAGCTGCTGTTTTAAAGCTGGAGCAAAAAGAGTTTATGAGAAAAAGAGTCTTTGAAGAAGCCTTTGTGTGTGTTTGTGGTTGAAAGTGATGACACATTAAGGTTGTTACCTGCTTGCTAGTCACTAGTAAGTTTGATTGTTGACTGAGCATTCTTCTCTTCATTGTTTTGAACAATCTTAAAAACAAACAACAACAGATATTATAAATAAAGAGCCTACAATAATAAAGAGAAAATCCCACGGAGGCCTGGGGCACCTCCCACACTGCAAACAACAGTCTGACCAGTGTTCCCCATCGCGTTCAACCTCATGAATAAACGTACAAATCATGGACTTTAAGGTCTTAATCCGGTCCTCCACCACCCCGTCAGCCTGGGAGTCGTCATGCTCGTCCAAACAGGCTTAATGTTCAGTCACGTAGATCTTTGTGCGAGTGTCAGTATCTCTTTTTGGATGCCAACTCAGGTGATAACCTGGAACAGCACCTGCATCACACTCCTTGCCAATATCCCGCACAGCAGCACTGCTTCAGGATATCACATGGCATAATACACGAGAACTCATTTAAAGCGATATTCCTGTATACTTTATTAAAATATGCTGATGAGGTTCATACCAATGCGCTCAAACCGGACCTCCATTAATGGTAATGGGTGCCACGGAGTGGCCGGCTAATTTACCAGTTGACCTTCCAGACAGCATGCACACCACAGTGCACAGAGACGCTGCAGGCTCAGTTGTACCGAGGGCCCAGACCGAGCTACCAGGTTTACCAGTACCTCTGTGTGCGGCTGAGAGCGTGCCTGCAGCGTCTCCAGCTACTGCTGCTGCCCCGCCCCCTGTTCATGGTGGATGGTAGCCACCATCTATGCAAACAACCGCCCTGCCCGTGAGTCCATCATTGCCTCATGCTGGGAAACCACTCATTACTACCGTGGGACCCAACACATGCACACTGACACTCCTTCAATGACAATTCAGACTTTATTCTTTCAGTGCTTACATACACTGCCTCAGCAGCACTCGCTGGTCCTTGTCAGCTTGCAGTCACTGCTGCTGTCAGCCGCAGCTCTGCTCTTCATCACACATAACTAACCTACTGAGATTTTGACTCATGGAAGTCACGATTAGGTGATGGCTGGCAGCCGTGCCAATTAGACTCCCCTGGCACTGCCCCCAAACCACAGCCAACCACCACAAGACTTCAGATACCTGAGAGTCCAGAAGCTTCTTGGTCAACAAACTTAAAGAAGTCCAGTCGCCTTCTTTTCACCTTTACTGTCCAAAGCAGCCTGAAATCTTACATGACAGCTGTAAGGCTTCTCTCCAGGCTTCTTGACATTCACACAGCGGTCTGTCTTCACCGAAAGGATGACCTTGGATCAGGCCATACAGTTTTATATCCCAACAACTAGGGCTGTGCGATATGACCACAATCTCATATCCCGATATTAAGACATCTATCGTCCGATAATGATATAAATCACAAACATTTAACATTTTCTGTAAACTCTGTGAATCTCGGGCAGCTCGACTTGCGTGAAGTGTTTCCAGCTGGGCGTCGTGTAGCTGGAGTCGAGTGTTTTAACCGATGCATGAAACGATACATTTTTAGTCATAAGTTGTAACGGCGCCGTTTTCTTTGTGAGTATTTATTACACGGCGTGCTGCGGGGAAAAGCCTGTTCTAATGTTTGAGTCTAAGGTTTATTTTTTAGCACCTGACGGCTCTTTTTTGCTTCTCATCCATAAACTCTCTGCATACTTTTTCACGTGATTCAGTTTACTTTGAAAAGTCTCAACAGGATCTTGAGCTTTATTGTGAAAGGTTTATGTGGAAAATAAACAAGCAGACACGCGATGGTGTTACCATCGTTGTTGCTAATGACAACGCATAAAAACAGGCGCTTGTCCGTCCATAGTGTGGTTATATTAAATATAAGAGAAAGAGAGAACTTGAAGAAATTAATGTAGCCACTACAGTGACATCAAAACATGAAAAAATATTGCTGTAAACAGTTTATTTTGTGACACCACGAAACAAACGACAGCGGAAAATGAAACGATAGATGTTTTTATATCGTCATCCGATATATATCGTTATAGGGCTTTGGAGCGTGATGTCACGGGGGTGGGCATGGAAAGGATTTTGGCCCGATCTGCCATTTTGGGGGTCTAAACAAAGCGCAAGTGAAAAGGGAGCGAAGTCACACACAACAGCCATGGTTTGTATTTGCTGTGTGCTCGGCTGCAATGTTCGATCGCACGACCGGCAAGAGAATAAGCTTGAAAAGGGTTTATCTTTTAATTCTTTCCCAACCCGGAAGCAACATGACGCAGCTCGTGTATCGATGTTACCAAACGAAGGCGTCCAGCCTGGATAGCAGCTGTGAGACGAGCTCCAGTTCTCTTCCATCTCCAAATATCTGTTGGTGCTCCTGACATTTTCATTCCGGTAAGTTCTAAATATGTTCATATCACTCTTTATAGCCTATTAGTTTTATTTTCTATGCGCTCTGAGCTCATAGCAAATTAGAACAAACATCCTACTGAGTAATTTTGCAGAACTACCTTCTATCTATAGAGATGCTAATTATTTGGCATTATTGCAGCAAACCAGCCCATGAAATGGATGAAACATCATGACTGGGTTCCAGTGCTACACAAGGGACCTGCTTCAAACAAACCACCATGCCAATCAGATTACTTCTTCCATGTGAGGGTGAAGAGGTGACCCTCCTGGATAAGATGGTGAAGGTTTGGTGAACAGTGTGATAATAAAACCAGGGAACAATGAAACCTGCTCCTGTTGAATATTCTTAAGTCTTTTGCTGTATAAATAGCAGTTTGTTTGTTTTTTCAAAAGATACAGTAAATAAAGTAATGTTAGTAGTGGGTGATATCATGTAAACACTGTCATGATTTTATGTAAACATTTTGTCATTTGTAAACTATAAATGACATCATCATTGTAACTGATGTGATGAACAGCCCTACCAACAACAACACATTATTATTATGACTGTCTTCTTCCTGGAATCAACGCAGCAGTCCTGATGTCTCCCTCCTACTCCGCTCACTCCCGACCTTTTCCTGGAATGACAGAGACAGAAACACCTCCCTGTTTGCCTGTTTGCTGCTCTGGGCGAACACTGCCTGCCCCCCCCCCCCCCCCCCACACACACACACACACACACACACAGGCACATACATAAAATAGAATAGAATAGAATAGAATAGAATAGAATTCAACTTTATTGTCATTGCACATGCACAGGTACAGGGCAACGAAATGCAGTTTGCATCCATCCAGAAGTGCTTTAGTGATATAGATATATTACAATATATATTAGCAATAATATAGATATGTGAGTATATTACAGAAATAGGTCTATTATGGTATGTTATAATGTACACGGTATGAAGTATGTTGTGAATATTCTATAACTATAAGTATGTACAGGCTGTAGTGAGTACAAGCTATGTACAGGCTATGAACAGGATATAAATATGAAAAACTATACAGAATATGAAATAAATAACTTTACAGAATCTGGGATATACAGCTATACAGAAATGGGAACTATGCAAGTTGTAAACAGTTGTAGGATTAAAGATTATCGTATGTACAGAATGATTATTTACACAGAGCTATACAGTAGTGCAGTTAAGATAAGTGAGGGTGTAGATAGTTTCTACAGAGGCTATATAAAGTGCTAGTGGTTGTGAGTGGTGGTTCAGTCCATGTTATTATTGTGTTTGAGGGTACAGTTGTCCATTGTGGGTCTGTGTATGTTCAGTCCATGTGATGGGTGACTGGGGTCTTTGATGATTTTCCCAGCCCTTTTCAGACACCGCTTCCTGTAGATGTCTTTTATGGCAGGAAGTGGTGCTCCGGCGATGCGCTGGGCAGTTTTCACGACCCTCTGCAACACCTTCTGGTCCGAGGCAGAGCAGTTCCCGTACCAGACTGTTATACAGTTGGTCAGGATACTCTCGATGGTGCAGCGATAGAAGTTCACCAGGATGTCTGAGGATAGGTGGTTCTTCCTCAGAGTCCTCAAGAAGAAGAGGCGCTGGTGAGCCTTCTTGACCAGCTTGGAGCAGTTGGTCGTCCAGGTGAGATCCTCGGAGATGTGGACTCCCAGGAACTTGAAGCTGCTCACACGCTCCACAGCCGTCCCCTTAATGTGGATGGGTGGATGTGGGTCAGCATTCCTCCTGTAGTCCACGATGAGCTCCTTGGTCTTCTCGGTGTTAAGCAGCAGGTTGTTTCTGTCGCACCACTCAGCCAGACGATCCACCTCCTCCCTGTAGGCGGCCTCATCGTTGTCACTGATGAGGCCAATCACCGTGGTGTGATCTGCAAACTTAATGATGGTGTTGGAACCATCAGCAGGTCTGCAGTCGTGGGTGAAGAGGGAGTAGAGGAAAGGGCTCATCACACAGCCTTGTGGTACACCGGTGTTCATCGTGATTGTAGATGAGCAGTGGTTATCCAGCCGGACATGTTGGGGGCGGTTGGTCAGGAAGTCCAGTAACCATTTGCAGATGAGGGAGCTGATGCCCAGGTCTGTCAGTTTCCTGATGAGTTGTGAGGGGTGGATTGTATTGAATGCTGAACTGAAGTCTATAAACAGCATTCTGGTGTAGGTGTTGTTGTTGTCCAGGTGTGAGAGGACAGAGTGCAGTGCAATGGAGACTGCATCCTCTGTGCTCCTGTTCCGGCGGTATGCGAATTGGTGGGGGTCCAGGGTGGGGGGGAGACAGGATTTGAAGTGTGCTAGGACCAGTCGCTCTAAGCACTTAGTGATGATGGGGGTGAGTGCTACTGGGCGGTAGTCATTGAGGCAAGATGGGTTGGAGTTTTTGGGTATCGGGACGATGGAGGTGGAGTTGAAGCAGGCCGGTACCACAGCGTGGGCCAAGGACAGGTTTAATATGTATGTGAGCACTCCTGCAAGCTCCCCAGAACACGCTCTGAGAACACGCCCGGGGATGCCATCAGGACCTGCAGCCTTGTGGACATTGATCCTGCTCAGCACCGCTCCTACATCGGTGGGGGAGAGAGTCAGAGGTTGGTGGTCTCTGGTTGTGGTTGTGGGGTTCCCTCGCTCAAAACGAGCATAAAAGTTGTTGAGCTCGTTGAGGAAGGAGACATCAGAGGATGCGGGGGAGGGTTTGCTGGTCCTGTAGTCTGTGATGGTCTGGAGTCCAAAACATATTAAGAATTGTACATTAACATAAAACTGTTGTCACTGTTGTCGGAACCATACTGAATTTTACCAGAGAAACACACACACACATATGAAGAGAGACAGAGAGAGTATGCGTTGTATGCAAACAGCTACCGAACAGCCATCATAATTCGTCATACAGTGAGAACAGGACAAATCAACAACTGACAACGACTCATTAATATTAAAATCTGTTTTCTGATTTCTTCTTGGAGCAACTGTAACCCACATCATTTCCTTAGGGATTAATAAAGTATTCTGACTCTGATTGGTTCAGGATGAGCTGCCATTATCCAATCACACATCTGCTTACCTGCATCTTTTGCTCGTTTCTCCTCCTCTTCTTTTCTCTTTTTTCTAAACTGAGCACCTGATGGCTTTGAACTTTTCTTGTCCATCTTACATTGGTTTTAATTTTGCACTCCAGTATGAACACCCATCCCTCAACCCGAGGATCACCACAACATAACCTAACACACCTACACCTTAGTTCACAGTTTCACTTTGTCTAGGGTTTATTTCTGGGATTTCACACAACCCAGGATTCAAATCATGAATACATAATTTACAACATTATGAATGAAATGTGCTCTATTTGGAAGCAGCAGCTCCCCCCCCACCTCCCCTTTCGAGGGATTGTGTGTTAGACTTTAAATCATCAAACACTAAATTATAAATGTTAAATTGATCTTGATCCCTTTACCCCGAGTCCTAAAGTTATATTTATTTTCTTACTCTTCTTATATTTATTGTTTGTTTACTTGCACTGCTGTAACTGGAGCCTCGTCGTCTCATCTCTCTATATACTGGACTGTATGTAGCGGAGATGACAATAAAGTTTACTATGACTTCAGCAGCGAGCAGGCGCACCGAGGGCTCTCGCGCTCACTTTTCGTGTATAGAATTTCGAAAAAACATCGGTGCAAATGTTGCTTAAACAGGGGAAATAGTGAGGAGAGGTGAAAGAACGGCACAGACACGCAGCTCTCACTCTCACTCGTCTGTATTGAGTGAAGGAGGAGGCGTGCGAATCCACCTACTGGAGCCCTGAGGCATTAACAATGGATTGACGCACAATCAACCCAGGCAAAACTTTCACTACTTATCTCCCTCTATATTCCCACTGCATATTCTATTCGAAAACAGTCAAAGCGACAAATAAAACATTAATAAGGGCATGACATGAAATGTAAGGAACAGAGATGTACAACTTCAAAACTAATCAAATTTATGATCCACCACACAAATTATAAGTCTGTGTCATAATGTCTGGTGTTTTCGTGTTTGTTGTTTTGTTTTTATCTTTGTTTTATTTTGCGAGTTGGTTATTAGATGCTGCTCCAGCCAGCCAGAGATTCCCCCGCTGCCCCGCCCTCTCCTCCCTGTGCCGCCAGCAGCAGGCGCACCTCGCAAACAGAGGGCGCCCTTACTCCCAGCAAATGGGCGACAGAAAACTAATCGGTGCCTGTGACATTCCCAATATGCGCTGGCTGATGTCGGGACAGCATGAGTACGAGCAATTTCTTTTCTTTTTTTGCCGATGCCCGTGATACCGCTCCCCACCACGATGTCACCCGTATCAAAAACCGCTACTGGTGATGGTGTTGTGTTTAGTATGTTGCTCTGTTTTTTTTCCTTGTTTTCTCTTCTCTTTCTCTCAACAGGTGATCCAGGAGATTTTTTTTTCTCTTCATTCTCTTTTGAAGTTTCCTTTCTCACTGTCCCTCTTCCCTTCTGTTTTCCTTTTCCTTCATCTTTCTTTCTCCCTTTCCTATTCCCCAGTCATGTCTGTCCCGTCTGTAACAACTGAAAATAAAATAAATAATAACAACAAAGGTCGATCAAATGGACCAATACGGCAAGGCCGTGATGATCCATTTGAGAAAGTAAATCCATTGGGTCTCCTTGCTCAGACAAGAATTCTGACGGCTAAAGGACCAAATGGGACAGGCAGAAAAAAAGTGCTCCAGTTTTCCACCCCCTTTTTAATGCCCCCTTATACCTTTCAAATGTACTTAGACTAGAACCTCTGTCTAAGGAGCTTTTAACCTTTATTTTTATTGCTGCAGCTACCAGTGTCTTCCAGTTGGGTGATTCTCAGCTTCTTTCTTCGACCTCCGGGGTTAGACCACCCTTTAGTCATTGCACAGTTCTGGGGATTATTCTGCCCCGATTTCAAACAAGGATCTGTGTGTTTTGGGTTCACCGCCGTGTCCCCCTTTTTGCCAAGAGTCTCTCGAACCTCATTGGTCTGGTGTTCCTGGTTTTCGCCAACCCCTTCATGGTTATTGCTGTGTTTATGGGATCCATCTTCTCAAGGAGCTTAAACGCCATGACACTTGACCCCAGTTGCTGTCTCGGCAGTCCCTACATCTGTCTCTGCTGTGAAGGGTCCTCACATCTCCGTGTCCCCGTCTGGTGTCTGTTCCTTTCTCTGCAAGAAACAGAAAACCAAAACACCTCTCTCCCTAGCCTTGATAATCTAATATTGTTACCCATTATTGTTCTAATGATTCAAATTTGGTTTAAAATATTATGTTCAGGACTTATTCTAATCATAATCTATGTGTGTGTAAAAGAAATCAAAAATTAGTGAACCCTTTCTAAGTCTAACACATTATAAGCTTAAGTTTTACCATAGCTAAATTATTAAACACAGAAATAACGTCATAAGATGTTCATAAAACCATTGTTTGATGTTCGGACTCAACTCCCCCTTTTTGACACACTCCCATGTGTCAATTCATTGGAGCTAGACAATTAAAAGAGAAGGTTAGTGACATCATATCTCAGAAAGTATCAGAAATTCTTCTCTCGAGTACCGTTGCTCCAGCCTTGTCATCCCAGAGGATCCTCAATCCCGGAAATTTCCCTTCTCCTCATGTAATAAAGTCTGTCATCCTTCCATGCCCTGGTAACTGGTCCATCCAGAGCTGTAACATTTTGACAACAAGCCAAACCACAGCTTGGTCACACCAACCCTTTTCTACCCTGAAGATGTCCAACGCCATCTTAGTCTGGACCAGGGTTGTAATAGTTTTGCAATTTTCATTAGTTTTTATTTTTATTTAGCTTCGACTTCAGATTTTCAATTTTATATCAGTATAAATCAGTTTTTACCAATTGTTTGCTAGTTTAGTTTAGTTTAGATTAGTTTCAGTTATAGTTTTAGTTGTGTCTGCAATAATTAAGTGTAGCAAAATCCCAGTCCCATCATATCAGTCATGCTCTTGTGCTTATCCTTGGGTAGTGTGACTATTAACTCTTGCAGCACCGGGTGCTCCTAATTTTGGTTCAAGTGAATTTATAAACTTTGTGAAGGGAATTGACTCCTCTGCACACTGGAATAAACATAATCAACCTGATCCACATTTTACTGCGTGTTATTTCACCATCTTATTGATTCAAATGCTCCATCCTTATGTGGTTTGCGACATTATGTTTATCCACTTTGTCTCTAAATGTTTGAAGAATTTTCAAGTTTGGGGTCAAATTTTGAGAATTTGACCATAAGTGAAAGTTATGGTGTCATCACCCTTCGGGGCTTACCTTTCCCAGTTGTGATGATATTCCTCCCTATTCTTTGCAAATACCCCCTGTTGGTGGCGAGAAACTGTTGGTGTGGTCAAGTGGGTGCTCTAGAAACAAACGCTCAGGACAGAACAGTTATCAGTCATGTACTTCATACAAAATTTTGCATATGTTTTATTTCATATTGATCCTCTGAGTGTAATGGTACATTTTAAGTTGAATTTATCCAAACTAAACACAATATTTTCTTTATTTACTTTGCTCTTGTTCTTTTGCAGTACCACATCCTATCAAATGTCCCTGTCGATTATATTCTACATTTAATAACTTACTATTTCAAGCGAGAACCTAAATCACGTGGACCAATGTTTATTATTGCATATCTCTATTCTGAATGTGGCCAGTCATTCATAGGTATTGTTAAAGTTTTGGCGATTTTCCTCTATAAAATTTAATTGACTTTTTACAGTGGCCTGCTGTGGTTAATAATAACATATTCCAGTCATGAGTGATATCAATAGTTTTCTCCACTGTAGCATTTGGCATTCCCAATAATATAACATGATACCTTAATCAAAACACAGCTAATATAGCACAGTTTTCTTAATGCAACCATCAGTAACTCAGAATTAGCAACCAAAGTGTTAAGTCTGCAGTTCATACTTATGTGAAGCTAGAGTCTCCTCCTCCAGTCTCTCTTATCCTCCTGCTCCTGAAAAAACAAAACAAACAAAACGAAGCATCCACCCTTCTCTTGTCGGCTGGGTGAATTGTTTATTGGCATTTACTAATCCTAAAGTTGGTGCAGTCATTGTCTCAGTATCAAGTCAGTCAAAGCTTTTAGTCGTCAGTCCATCACAGTCCAGTCACATGCATACCTCCATACACATTCATACCAGATGTTGCTGATAATGGAGTCTCCCGCGCAACCTATTCGAGCCTCCATCACCAGCAAGATGACGTCATCATTTTAAAGGAAAACAATTCCTTGTTGTTTTTTTGGGCCGGATTGACTCGGTGCAATCCTTTTAGACTCCGAACTTCTCATGTGATCAATGTCCCATATAATTGAATTTCTCCCAAGCCAATTACAATCATGGAGAAGCACACTTTGCAACTGTTTTTGTAAGAATATTTCATAGCGCTTTAAATCTCAATCTTTCAGACCTGGTTTAAAGAGCTGATTGTTAAATCATAAACTCACAAAATATCACCATATCACCACCGGTGGATCACACCTCTCATTTGTTTTTCCTCAGTGCACTGTAACAAAAACGAAAACAGACATAACCAACAAAACACTAATAAAAATAACACAAACTAGGGCCCGTTGCAGACATGTCCAAGCATAAAACTATCCCTCTCTCGCTTACGAGAAAGAACACAAGCCAAAGCTCACTGATAAAATCAAGCTAGCGCTAAGCAAAACCAAAAAATCAACCAGAAATTCACAGGAACATTTTGCTTCCTGCCGGGACAATATTGTGTGGGAATGAGAACCTCAGGTGCCGTAACACCTTTTGTTCCTCCTTGAATTAAAACTCAATCACAGAAAATGCCGTACTCCAACCTAACCTTACACTATTAATTCATCAATTTCACTCTGTGCCACTGTTCCTCATCAGGGCTGTGTGAAGCACAGCAAAGAATTCAGTCAAGGCCTTGAGCCATAAACAGACATCACGCACAGACATTGTTTTCATAACCAAACCGTTTTAGAGCTTATTCCTAAAATCTACATAAATGCCTTCTAGGTGACATATAACACATTCTAAGTAATCAATGGCTCCTCATAAAAATTACGCATTGGGATGTTTGTGTGCAGCATTTTGCATATCAGCATAAGCAAAGCATTCTTCATTGCATCAGCGTGTGTGTGTGTGTGTGTGTGTGTGTGTGTGTGTGTGTGTGTGTGTGTGTCATTTCTCACTCACTCAACGAGTGCACATGTATTCATGTGTGTATTTCACTTCATTCTGAATCTGTGTGTTTGGAGACGTGTGTGTGTGTGTGTGTGTGTGTGTGTGTGTGTGTGTTCATCACTTTCCTGTTCTGGGTAAACCACTGCCTGAAGCATGCCCTGGGGTCCTGCCCTCCTCCTTTTCAGTTCGTTTGCGACCATTGCTGCTGCTGCTGCTCAAGGTTCAGTCCGTCCTGGTTCTGACCCCAATTGGGGCAGTCCTTTCTCCAGTGTCCATGCTCACCGCAGGTGAAACCTGCATCTTCTTCTGTGTTTTTTTGTCCATTCTGAGGTGCCTTCTGTCCTCAGTTACTCCTCCTGTCTCGGTCACGCCCTTTTTGCTGCCCGATCATCCGTGTTGGTCCATCACTGTCCTGCACAGTGTAAATGCAAAGTTATCAAGGTCAGCATTCTTTCGCTCGGCCTTACTTTTCCTTCGGGCTTGGGGGGCGTCTCGTCACAGCTCTGTCAGCTGACGCAGTCTGGGAATTTTCCCCCGTGTAGTGAAACGGGCCTTAGGTTTAGTGCTCTCCGTCTCTGCTGCATGAGATCGCATTCCTGCAGCCCTGTTGACTTTTTCAGGTTGTTGTTGTGGGTCCAGCTGTTACAGCATTTGGTCAGGGTCACGTATGGGGGAGAGCAGGAGTCCAGTCAGCCTCGGCTTTCAGGGCCGGCAAAGCAGCCTGTAATTAAATATATAGAGAGAAAAAACAAAAAAAACAAAAACAGGCAAAAACAAAAGCAAACGAACAGGAAAATGATGTGTTGGCTGTATTTCAACGAGAGGGGAGAAACACCGGGGCCAGGCCCTGTGTCAGCCTTCTCTCCCCCTTTTTTTTTGTTTTTTCTCTCCCGATATAATCAACTCCTAACCCACCAAGTTGACAGGACAACATGCACCTGTTAAAATTCTTAAGATCATGTTTAAAAGCCCAAAAAGAAATTTTCTTTCATTCAGTAATCACTTGTATCAATCAATCAGCAGAAAACATGTCACAATTTGAATCTTTTAACCCCTAAATTTGTCATGTCTTCACTGGTTGGTCAGACCAGTGTCTTTTTCTTTGAAGTTAAATTGTTGTCCTGCAACCCAGAGAGTTTATTTGTCAGTAATGTATTTATCCTTTAACAACAGATGTATGTTAAGTTTCGCTGCTTTAGCCTTGCTGGAAAATCTTCACGTGTTCATGAGTGTAAGCTGTTTCTTCATTGCGTGTGTGTGCATTTGTAGGCAGGCAGGTTAATTTTATCTTTTTCTCAAACTAGGCGTTACCTTAAAAGGAGCCTTTCTCTCAGATTTCTCTGCTTGTGTGTGTTTTTGTTTCACCTTTTGTTGTGATGCTCCGGACGCCTTCCCAACCTCCACAAGTCCGTTGGCCCCAATTTTATGTGTTAAAACTTCTCTTAATTCCTCCTCTAATTCTCTCCTCGCTGCTGTCTTTTTCACAGCTGCTGATTCGTGCTGGGTGTGGTTCCCATTACTTATAATTTTGCTTCGGCCGCTGTGCTTGTGGGGGCAGTTGGTCCAGGTCCGCAGCTTCCTGTATTAACACACTAAGAGATTTATTTTAATTTCATTTTCATCACTGTTAAACAGATAAGCAGGCAACACGCCTACCTTGACAGCGTAAACTGTACGCCAGTCTCCCAACACATTCCTCTCTGTACTCCTCCACAATTCTCCACTGCACACCTCTCACCCTTTCTCTCCTTTTTTATACTTTTAAAAAGTCACACCACAGAGTAATACACCCAATTATGCCCGTCTATCTCTATGTGGCTCCAAATTCCCTCTTTATTTAATTTCACACTCGTCAGGGGACAGGCACACAACAATTTCAACCACTGAAACGAGGAATTCAACCTTTTTATTTCTTTACTAATCTAGACTCAACCTTTGTTCGCAAAATGTGTCTTGTTCTAGTCCGGAATAAATGTGAACCCGCGATTACGCTGCGGTCCCAGTGTTATTCCGTAGCTATGCGGGGGCCCTCACCTCCCCAAGTCACCACCTCGGCATCCGGACGCCGCCGGGCCTGCCCGCGCGTCCACGAACAGGAGGGTCGCTACTCCATAGGCAAAATGTTCCACAGGTACACTAGGCATCAACCTTTGATCCTAAAATGTGTCTTTGCTCTAATGTCCTCCTAATCAAACACATCAACCGTCACTGTCACTGTGTTCAGACTTCACACACAGAAACACACTCAGCGTGCCTCACTCACACTCAAAACAACACCTAGAGCGCGCTTTACACACAAGACAGCACCCAGAGCGCGCTTCGCAGCTTCGCACACACTCTCACTCAGAGCGCGCCTTCACACACACACACACAACGCTTTTCCTCAGCGGGAATTTTACACAGAAACCTCTGAGCTCAACTATTAGATCTTCTTAAAGCACACTGCACCATAGACCAAAATACCCCTTTCTCTGCGCTTATGACCGCCACAACGGGGCAAAGTCGCATCATAAAAGTGATGCTTGCATCCCCGAAGTTATACCCAACATCATAAACCAGGTTTTGCTCTATGTACTTCTTGGCAAGTAAAATTTTACTTTGTTTTATGACCGCAGCCCTTAAAAAAAAACTCGACTGACGCCACAAACCACCGTCAAAACCTCTATCCAATGTACTAAAACTAGCACCAACCACTACTGCACTTCACGGCCGCACCACCGGAACACGGCCGTATCATAAACCAAACCTACGGACGTGTTTCGCTCTCGCGTTGCCAGCGTTCAACCGCACCGTGAAGCCAGCATCTGCTTTTCCTTAAATCAACTTCTATTTCATAGCCGGCAAGAGCCAGGACGTAACCGACACCATAAACAAACTTCAAACCTCGACTTCAATGTACTGAACTAATGGCTGCGTCTTCAGAAGAAATTCTAATGTATTATTGCTACAGAAGCCAGTATTAGACAAAATTAAATGTGGAAGGTAAAGTGGCTGCAACTAGCTCAACGTAGTATCTTATTAGTTTCTCGGTAGAAGCAGTTTACTGCAACTAGCTCAACGTAGTGTCTTATTAGTTTCTCGGTAGAAGCAGTTTATTTAACACACTGGAATTCAGCCTCAACTTATGTTGTTAGTATCTCGCGCCAAAAACCAGACACCGACAAATTTAATGTGAAAATACATGTGACTCAGTGAACAGATTAATTTGGAAAGCCCAATATGCACATTTGGTATTTATAATACAACAGGCTGTGCTTACCTTTCTGTTTTAGGCCGGCCTTCTGTTCACTTTGCCCCACGATCTCACCAAAGGCCAAATCTACACCTCCTCAGCACACCAAAGATCCGGGTCACACGGCACCAAGTTGTTGAAATCTCCCAATTCTTTGAATCTTTGGGCTGAAGGAAGGACAATACTCGGTGTATAAATGCTCAATCAACAATCATTTATTTCCATACAATTCAACACTTAAGAGCATAAGGACCATCATGATGGGGAGACATGCCTGAAGAGGGTCACAGCAAGTCTCAAAATGGTGACGGGTTGCTCAGCTTTTTATAGTCTCTAGTGGCCCCCATCTAGTCGTAAAAGCCAAAACATCACATTCTTTCTCTGTTACAGCGCCTAAGTTATGACCTCGGCAGTTGTTTCTCTGCTTTCTGTAAGGTGGGGGTATGGAATGTGGTCTATCTGTCTCCCCTGCCTTAGACACAGAGTCTCCTGCTTACAATCTTCTCTTCATGATTCAACAATTAAGCATGTAACACATTCACAGCAGATCAAGGATACAGAGTGATGCACACTTATCTAATAAACTAATAAGTGAATGTTCTTTTAACTCAAAAGTATAATGAGAACTAAACTACATACAGATCACACACTCTATATTAAAGGGTATAATGTGATCTACAGCAGTATTCTAATTCAACTACTTTGATTACATATATAAGGTAACATATAATAACAGAATAATCTAATATTGACTAAAAGATCTCAGAAAGCAACATCGTGGACGTCTAAAGAAACAGCTAAGAAACACTGAACTCTATCAGTCTGGAAAGGGTTACAAAGGCATTTCAAGCGCTTTGGGAATTGAACCACGATGAGGGCCTTAATCCAGAAAATGTGGAAAACCTGAAGGTCTCACTTGTCTCATTTAATGTGCCCTGAAGCTCAAGTGCACCAGGACAATAATGCAAAACACAGCAGCAAGATCATCTCTGAATGGCTCAAAAAACAACATGGAGGTTTTGACCTGGTCAAAGTGCAGACTGCAATCAGATTGAGATGGTTTAGCATGACCTTAAAAACTCAGCCTATGCTGGAAAACCCTCCAAAGTGGCCGAATGAAAACAATTCTGCAAAGAAGAGAGGACCAAATTTCCTCCACAGCGCTGTAACACACTCATCACCAGTTATTGCAAATGCTTGATTGCAGTTCAAAATTCAAATTCAAATTCAAATTTTATTTGTCACGTACACAGTCATACACAGTACGATATGTAGTGAAATGCTTGGACAACTGCTCGTGACCTAAAGAAAACAAAAAAGGAAAAGGCTATGAATAAGATAGGAAATAAATATGAAAAATTAAAAAGGGTAAATTTAACTAGGAAGGAATAGAATATAAATTAAGGTTAAAAATGAAATAACTGTACAACACAAATTAGAATGAAGGGTAAATTTAACTGGGAAGAATAAGATAAATATATAAATTAAAGTTGAAAATAAAATAACTGTACAACAAAATACACAATACACAATATAGAACTATATAAGAATGTATGAAGAAATCTAAATATAAATAAATATATACACAATAACAGCAGCTGTACAAGTATTAACTGGAAATGAAGAATATAGTGACCAGTGTTGTGCAAAACCAAAGTCCAGAAAGTCCAGTGTGTGTGTAAGAACCATATGTGTGGGTCAGTACTGTGTGGTGGTGTGATTGAGAGACCGTATCGCCTGCGGGAAGAAGCTCCTCCTCAGTCTCTCTGTGTTGGTCTTCAGGGAGCGGAATCGCTTTCCTGACCTCAGCAGAGAGAACAGTCTGTTGTTGGGATGGCTGAGGTCCTTCACGATCTTCCTGGCCTTGGTCCAGCACCGCCTGCTGTAGATTGAGTGCAGGTCAGGGAGCTCGGAGCGGATGGTGCGCTCAGCTGACCGCACAACCCTCTGTAGAGCTCGTTTGTCCTGCATGGTGCTGTTCCCGAACCAGGTTAAGATGTTTCCCGCCAGGATGCTCTCTATGGTGCACGAGTAAAAGTTCCTGAGCACCTTGGAGGGCAGTTGGAAGTCTCTCAAGCGTCTGAGGTGGTAGAGACGCTGTCGGGCCTTTTTCACCACGGTGTTGATGTGACAGGACCATGACAGGTCCTGCGTGATGTGAACTCCGAGGTATTTGAAGCTGTCCACTCTCTCCACTGGGCACTCGTTGATGACGGGGGTCTGGTAGTTCCTCTCCTGCTTAGTGCTGAAGTCCACTATCAGCTCCTTTGTCTTACTGACGTTTAGAAGGAGGTTGTTCCTCTGGCACCAGTTCTCCAGATTCCTAATCTCCTTCAGGTAGGCCGTCTCGTTGTTATCAGAGATCAGGCCCACCACGACGGTGTCGTCAGCAAACTTGATGATGGTGGTGGAGCTGGTAGTGGCCACACAGTCATATGTGTACAAAGAGTACAGCAGGGGGCTCAGAACACACCCCTGGGGGGCTCCAGTGCTGAGAGTGGTGGAGGCTGAGACATGTCCGCCCATCCTTACTGCCTGTGGTCTGCCAGTTAGGAAGTTGGAGATCCACTGACACATAGATGAGCTGAGTCCCAGATGCTCCAGCTTGGTGGTGAGTGTGGAGGGAATTATGGTATTAAATGCAGAGCTGTAGTCTATGAAGAGCATTTTAACATAATTCCCCCTTCTAGTGTCCAAGTGAGTGAGTGATGTGTGGAGGAGATGAGAGATGGCATCGTCTGTGGAACGATTTGGACGGTAAGCGAACTGTAGTGGGTCCAGTGTGTCTGGTAGTGAAGAAATGATGAAGTCTCTGACCAGGCGTTCAAAGTACTTCATCACTACTGAGGTGAGGGCTACAGGGCGATAGTCATTGAGAGAAGCAGGGTGGGGTTTCTTCGGGACAGGAACAATGATGGACTCTTTGAAGCATGTGGGGATCACCGACTGAGATAAAGAGATGTTGAATATCTCAGTGAACACAGGAGCTAGCTGGTATGCGCAGTCTCTTAGGATACGACCTGGGATGCCGTCTGGTCCTGCTGCTTTCCTGGTGTTCACTCTCTTGAAGGCTCTCCTTACTTCATGCTCGGAGATGACGAGCACGTTTCCGGTGCTGGCAGTATCTTCCTGTCTGCAGCCGTTAGCGCCGCTAACACTAGCATTGTTGGAGACCTTAGCTGCAGCCTCGAAGCGAGCATAGAAAGTGTTCAGCTCGTCTGCCAAAGTCACGGCCGCGTTCGTCACACCGGTTGTTGGTGCTTTATAGTCCGTTATTGTCCTTAGTCCCCGCCACAGGCTCCTAGAGTCACTCTGTTGGAGTTGTGACTCTAGTTTCCTCCCGTAGCGCTGCTTCGCCTCTTTCACCGCCCTCCGCACGTTATATGACGCGGCTTTGTACGGGTCCATGTCCCCCGTCATGAGTCCCGTGTTGTAGGCAGCGGTGCGGGATCTCAGAGCGTCGCGGATGGTTTTATCCACCCACGGCTTGCTAGATAACAAAACCACTTATTAGGTTTAGAAGGAAATGACTTTTTCTACATGAGGTAAAGTTGGAGCTGTTTCCCCAAACTAAATGAAATCATCATTTAAAAAACTACAATCTGTATTTACTCTGAACATCTGTGTTAACATTTGGAAACATGTAAGTGTAACAACCATGTTAAAACATAAGAAATCAGGAAGGGGCATGTATAGGAATTTCTTTTACTTATGTATTAATCACATCATTTTATTGTATGATGCCTTGGTGCCACTGGATTTTAACATGTCTCACACTCATACAGTAAGACAGATGGTGGGGGTGGAGTAAGGAAGTTGGGAGAAGCAGACAACTCCACAGGAAGAGTCTTTTGTGTCTTCGAGGACTCTGGGAGGCAGCAAGGGAGTGTGAAACAGCTGTGTACTGCCTTTTGTTCCTGGAGAAGGTATTTAACTGAGAGCCATGCTGGGCTCAGACTCTGCTGACCGTCTGTCCCGCGGTCATGCAGGGACTTCATCAAGCTTGGTTGTCTGTTCTTTGTGTGTTTGATTAAAGAACGTTAGCTACCGCTCACCGCTCGTCTGCAGGCTTTATTTAATGGAAAACTTCCACAACAGGCAAAAAAAAGCTTTTTGATATAAAAAAGATTTAGAGCAGAAGTTTTTTGCACTGCATTTTAAAATGAAAACATATTGCATTTATTTACAATTAAAGACACAGAGCAGAAAGTGTGTTACTGTTTTACATCCACAGACACACAAGAAAAGAAGCAGGCAACATGAGGTCAAGTTATGGCAATTTTATTTGTGTGTTTCAGTACATGTATTTAGATTAGAGTTTTTAAAAAACAAACAAACGTCCCAAGAAGAAGGATGGGGAGAAAGAAAGGTGGAGAGAGGAGGAAGAAACTATTGAGATGCTGCTGGGTCAGTTCTTCCTCAGCAGGCTGCTCCAGAATCCCCTCCTGTCCTCGGCTTGCTTTTCTTTTGCCTTCAGTTCGTTTAAGGTCTTGCTGAGCTGCTCCTCGGCATCTTTAAATGTTTCTTTCAGCTGCTGTTTGGCCAGTTTCACTTTGTGTTTGAGGAGCTCTTTAGCTTCCTTTTTGTGCTTTCGCATTTCTTTCAGTGCGTCTTTGCAGTCTTTCTTGGTCACCGTCATTTCTTTCTTGAATACCTTCACCTCAATTTTCTCTTCTGCAAGTTCTTCTTGCACTTTCATCAGTTCCTTCTTCATGTTTTCAGTGTGACTCTTTGTATCTTCCATTTCTTTCTTTGCTTCTTGTATTTTAATTTTCTCTTCCTCCAACACTTTTTGAGCTTCCAACAATTCTTTCTTCATATTTTCAATCTCATTTTCTGCCTCGTGTTTACGTCTTTTCTCCTCTTCAAGTTGTTGCTTTACATGCAGTAATTCCTTTCTTAGTGTTTCAGCTTCAGCCGTTACATTTGCAGCTTCTTGTGTTGCCAACTGCATTTTCCTTCTTTCCTCTTCAAAAGCTTCCTGCACCTCCTGTAATTCCTGCATCACATTTCCTGCCTCCTTCTTTGCAGTTTGATATTTATTGTTGGCTTCTTGTGCTGTGCTTTTCTCTTCCTCCAATGCTTTTTGAGCTTCCAACAGTTCTTTCTTCATCTTTTCATTCTCCTTTTCTGCCTGTTGTTTTCCCATTTTCTCTCCTTTAAGTTTGAGACCCACATGCAGTAATTCCTGCAATACTACATCAGTTTCAAACTTTGAATTTTTAGCTTCTCCTCTTGATTTTTCTGCCTCTTCTTTTAATTTGACATTTTCAGCCTGTATCATTTGAAGTTCTTCTTGCAGGTTAATCAGCTGTACTGAATTGTGAGGTGAAGCACTCGCCGATCCTCTTCTCGTTCTCCCCTGATTCATTTTGGCCTTTTAAACAAAGGAGCCAACGTTTTGTAGAGGAGTGAAGTGAAGTTTTCGATGTTTCTTCGTCAGCTGTCGTTTGTCCTGCACAGAGATGCTGCTGTAGATGTGTCTCTAGCTGTGTCTGGATACAATGAAACATGCTGGAACTAAGTGCTTGTGTTGCACAGTTCTATTAAACATTCCATTTCATGCATGCTCCGCCCACATGGTCAGGAATGTCAGGTGCTGCATCACCAAATGCTGCTCCCGTTGCCTAGCAATAACAGCTGTTTACTTTTTGGGGTCTGGTTCATTATTTAATAAAGAAAACATGTCCAAGTACTGGGTGCTGAGGCTCAGCGCATATTCTAGCCTGCTGTGTAACAGTGTTGGTCAAGTTACTTGAAAAAAGTAATCAGTAACTAATTACTGATTACTTCCCCAAAAAAGTAATCCCATTACTTTACTGATTACTTATTTTCAAAAGTAATTAATTACTTAGTTACTTAGTTACTTTTTAAAAACACGATTTACAACCTGAAGAGGTGATAAAGTGATAGATCTTTCAGCCCAATTCTACTTTTTCTGCATAATCCATCATACAAAATGTAATCAAATGGAAAAGTCTCTTTTTAAAACTTGTTTTATTAGTTTTAATCTTTTAACTTTATGCATCAAGCAAAAATTTAATTATATGCAACATTCTCTGACTGGAAGAAATTAGTTTAACATTTAAACCTATTTTCTGCACATAAAATAAAATATGTTTTGTGTTTACACTCAGTCTTTCAAATAGATGCAAGTAAAACACAGCAGAAAATAAATAAAATCAAAGACTCAGCGGTCCTGTTGCTCTATTTTCACCTGTAAAGCAGGAGTGGGGTAGGCGGAGGTTTACCCTGGTGCAGGTGTGCAGCGGTCAGTGGAAGAATCCGCGAGTTTCTCTGTGAGTTTCCCATCACGTCGTAGCTACTCGGTGCTTGCTCGGAAGTTTAGGGGTTTTTTTCGCTGTAAAAAGAAGTTTTCTTCCCACGCACAGCAGACACTAATGTTTTTGTCACTTTTTATGGAATCAAACTCAAAGTAAGGTCAGTACTTCCACGCTTTAAACGCTGCACGCTCATACTCTCTCTGCACTCGATATGTGATCCATTGTTGATCTGCACACAGCTGTTGTCACTAACGGCGCACTCGCTTACGTCACTGTCATGAGACATTCTCGCAAAAAATCACGGTTTTAGTAACGCAGTAACGCAGCGTTCCTACGGGAAAGTAACGGTAATCTAATTACCGTTTTTGCAATAGTAATCCCTTACTTTACTCGTTACTTGAAAAAACAAGCGAGTGCTGTTGCAAGTAACGCATTACTGCCCATCTCTGGTTGTTAACATGTTTAATGTTTTGTATTTTCTTCTATTTGATCTCAAAAAGCTCCTAAAACAGTCAGTGATCACTGTTGACCTCCCTCGGCTTTTATTACCGCTAATCATTAATTTAAGCTCAGTTTTTAAAACCTTAGGATGTAACTACAGCCCAGCCCATGCAGCAGTATATGAATGACTAACCTCGTATTGTGGATGGATTATCTCAGTTGTTCTCCTGGCTGAAGTTTGGTCCTTTTACAGCATCCTGCCATGCGATTACATTTGTTCCTGACCACCGAGAACACTCACGTTAACTTTTATCGAGTGGAAAAAAAGTTAGCTTGTTTATATTATGCTAACATAGCTGTGTCGCTAGCGGTCACGTAGCACATCATTATATACCAGCTAGCCCAACTTCAGTAACCCTACAAACGTCACTGCTGTTTAATTTTCTGTCTTCATTTATGCTGGAAGTGATAACAGAGCTGTACGTTTTCATTTGTTTCCAAAACCCCGCAGTCAGGACATGCTATATTGTATTTAGATAGAAGCTAGCGAGCTAACTTCCTGCTAACTTCTAACTCCGTTAAATGTCATAAATTCCGTTTTCATGGATGCCTGGATGTTAAACTCAATTGTTACACCTGGTAGAGCAGAACGCTGATCATTTTATTAAAGATGAAAGACTTTAGACGTTACATCTCTCTTCACTTGCATCCCAGTCACAGAAGCGTTGGAGGTAGTCCGTAAGAGATTACAGGATGACACCAACCTCAGCAACAGGACCACTCTCAGCATCCACCAAGTGTGTTTGAACTGTGTCTTCATTCCACCCACTTCACATGCAAGGGTCAGTACTACAGGCAGAAACATGGGTGTGCCATGGGCTCCCAGTTTCACTCATCATGGCCAACTTGTACATGGAAGAAGTGGAAAAGCTTTTCTATCCTACCCTGGAACACCACCAAGCCATTGGTTCAGATATGTGGATGACTCCTGGGTGAAAATCAAATCTCAGGACGTTCCACATTTCACGGATCACATTAACTCGATGGACCGACACATCAAATTCACCAGGGAGGATATGAACAGTGGCAGGTTAGCCTTCTTAGACTGTGAGATTTCCATCAGTAATGGGGGACATCTAAAAGCTGACGTGTACCGTACATACGGATCAGTATCTAAGGTTTGACTCTCATCATCCACTGGAGCACAAACTGGGCGTCATCAGGACGCTACAACACAGAGCGAACACCATCCCCACAGACACAGTGGCCAGGGAGGCAGAAGAACATCAAGAAGGCCCTGAGTAAATGTGGTTATCCCAGCTGGACTTTTGTCAAAGCTGGAAAGGCTCCTAAAGAAAGCTCCAGCTGATCCAGGAGAGAAGGACAACCGCTGCCCAAGCAGAAACCTGTAGTGATCCCATATGTGTCAGGAGTATCGAAACAGTGCTTTATGGTTCGATCCCAGTCTGCATGGGCAAGATGCTAACCCCAAGTTGCTCTCCCATGCATCCATTGGAGTAGGAATGCATATGAGTGTTAGATAGAAAGCACTTATATAGCGCTCAGGTGAAGTAGAACGCGCTATATAAAAACCAGTTCTTTTACCAAACTGACTGTAAAGTTAATCTGCTTTGCATTTAAAACTTAATTTTAACTTTTTATATTCTAACAGGTGAAACGAACCATAAAGCTATCAAAAAAATTTGAAACTACAAAAGTCAAAGTTTTGTGAAGAAATCTCTTATTGCTCTTTTCCACTACTACCTACTCAGTGATCCTGTAGTCATATTGGACATCAAATGCACATCGGTCAACACCAAAAACAATTTAATCTTAGCTGCCACTGACAAGTTTTTCATACCTCTGCTTTAGGAAAATAAGCAACACTACGAACACCTCGGTATTACTGGAAAATTGTGCTTAGGCTATCAAAAGTAACACAGGTAAAATAGGGGAACAGTGTGTTTAGGGCACAGGCAGGGAGATGGACACGCCTGCATGGCAGGGAGAGCTGCAGTCTCCAGTCAGATTAAAATAAGCGCAGCTTGCAATGTCCGACTGAGGCCACAAGGGGCCAGTAATGAGGAGGAGGAGCTTTAGGACAGTGCTGTCCAACATGAAAGGAGAGCAACTGCTTTATTTTGGCACATTTTAATTCATGTATATTATTAGATTTGACAATGCAAGAAGTGCTGCCACTGATTTGCACAAAATCTCTAAAATTAAAAACATCCTGTCTCAGAGTGATGCTGAATAACTAGTTCATGCTAGGGTTGCCAACTCCCTGAAAAATAAATAAGGGACACCTCGTGGCCAGGGCCGGGCAACCCAGTTGTCTTCACCCTTCCCAGTGTGGTAGCTCTTTTTTTGTGTGTGAAATTATTTTTTAACCATTTGACTTGAATTTGATTTAAGCAGATGCATATTCTTTGTGATATGAACACATGGGAAACAAATGATCATTTAGCCATTTATTTTTAGCTCAAAATGACAACATTAACACAGTAAAACAGGTCTCTTTCTTAAACAGAAGCCTGTCATGCTTAGCTTTTGAGAATATAAGTAAATCTTTCTTTAAAAGAACTCTGTCCTGCTTAACTTAAAATTATATAAATTAATAGAAAGCAATAGAACGAAAAATATTCTTGTAACAGTGCACATATAGTGCATTTAGTACAGTTGGCTTCAGTTGAGCTATTATTTCAGCTTTTCTAATGCTAATCAGCTGCTCCTGTTTGTAAACCCGCTTGTTCCCATGATTACGCATCATAACTCATCATCATTATTCATCTATGTATTACTTTTATGTATTAGTCATCTATTTGTTGTAATCATCCATCCTTGCAGTTGTTTATTACACAAAATAAATTATATTATTACACTTCTGGCCACATAGCGCTGATATTCACTGCACATGCCCATATTAACCTTAACCAGAGGGTTTAAAAAAAACAAACCAGTGTTTACATACCATATCTGCTTCTGCCGTGGCCTGGTGGACAAAAAATTGGTTAAGGGTTCCCCGAGCTTTCATGCCCCTCATGTTCTTCATGTGCCCACCACTAGAAGCATGCCTATGGAAAAAGTGCGCCAGCACACAGTGCAGTGCGCTTTATAGTGCACTTTCCCAGCCAGGTGTTTTCCTTTTCCCAGTCCTCCCTGTACTTTTGCAGCCTTTTTTTTTCTTTCTCTTTTTTTTTTTTTTTTTCTTTTTTTTCTTCTTTTTTTGGTAGCATCGCCTCTACATTAATAGAAAATCCCTCAAATTGAATTGTTAGCATAGTGATAATAAAAGTGGGACTCTGACATGTGAAAGAAAAAAAATCATATAAAACCAAGACAATGACTGCTTGTGTTTTTGTTTCAATTGACTTTCGTTTCCTTTTACTTTGCAATGTGGCTACAGTTAACCCGTGCTTTCACCATGGAAGTTGACCGATCAACCTTTAAAGTAACAGGATGTCCAGAAGAGTCATCTGCCTTCACCGATGCACATGCCAGCCAATAATTCTGATGCTGTAGCATCTCAGTACCCATCTCCCTCAACCATTAATTTGACGCCAGAATACTATTATTATTAGTTTTGCTCCAAAAGTATTATTGGAACCAAACACTCATTTACTTACCTTCTACTTCTTCAGCATCATGCCTGTTTTTACAAGTCGTGGGTAGTAATGTTTGGACTTTGCTGCCAAGGACAGTTTGAGATGTTTAAAACTTAAGCAGGGTAATTTCCTGCATAAGTTTTCAAGCAGTCATGCTTTTCATTTTTTGAAAATGAAATCATTCTTCTGGTTTTGCTATCATCTGAATCAAAACGAAACCCTGCTGCAATCAGAAATTAATGAATAATATCAATGTAATCAAGGTGACGGTCGAGTGGGAGGTATTTTGAGCCTCAACACAAAGAGAAGTTGTGTTTTAAAACTTTGACAATATTCAGACATTTTATTGTTACCATGCCTGGTGACATTACCTTTGGATATAAGAGAAATTAATTAATACCCAGGAAATTTAATTGAATATTTATTTGACCATCCTTGGGTTTCCTGTGTGCACACACTGATAAACTACACAAGGAGAAACTGGCAAGTGTGTGGCCACTGAGTCTGGTAGAGTGAAGAACATAATCTTATTAGTTGTTATCATTTTAATTAGAATTTATGCAAGTGTTTCCATTTTCCGCAATGTCTTCTGTCCTTTCCTTTAGTTTCACTGACTAATATCTTTTAAATGAGCTTTATTGAGAGGGAAGAACCACCCACACACACACCCATTGTTTGTAAAGTCTTCATCGCTGTTTTTTTGGCTACTGACCTCCATGTGGTCATGTGAGGATCACAGAGGCAGATGTAGGAGTTTTCCTCTGTAGGCACGGGTTCTTGGCTTTGATCACATCTACGAATTAATGTGCCAGGGGAGCTGTCAGCTTCAACAGGGGGCACTGTGGATGTTCTCCCAACGTCTGCCGTGCCACAGTTAAAGGGTATCTAATCAAAGGGAATCACTCCAACCATCGTGCTCCCAATCACCGCTAATTACTGGTCCGTGACTCAATTAGGTGAGTGATTAATGGCTTTCTTTTTTTTTTTTTTTTTTTCTTTTTTCTTTCTCTGAGCGAACAAACATTGCTGCTCTAATGCTGGGCTTATGCTGGGCTCACACTGTGCGATTTTTGGCCCATTTTGAGAAGATTTTTGAGTCGTGCGACCGATTTGGTGATCGGACCGATTTTGGCCTTCATCGTGCATCGTGTAGTATACGTGGGGTAACGAGAAGTGATTAACACCTCACGACCAGCTCCCGATCATCAATCGCTCGTGAGGGTGTCACCGCAGCTGCTCACGCGCAAACACGTAAACGTCGGTGAAAAAGACGTTGCAGCACAGCTGTGCAGCGTGTGATCTGGACACAAGTGATGAAGGCACTTGTAGAACTTTGGAAAGCTCATCCGAGCCTTTTCCATGTGGCATCACAAAATTATCACGACCACAACAACCGTGAAAATAGTTGGATTTACACTGCTGCTCAATCACAGCTGCCTGATCATGTTTTTCATTAGCAATTTAGCAAAGTTGATGGTGGTGGTGTGTCTGTGTGAGTGAAAGACAGAGAGAGCGAGCGACAGAATTTCTGTTATAACCTTCATTTTATGGACGCACAATGTGCCGTCCGAGACTTGCACCGCAGTGTCGCCGTTTGTTTCCCTGTTGGCCATGCTTGTTGTTGTGGTCATCGGTTGTCTTCCGGTATTTTCTCCGTAAGCGACCTTTCCTCGACCAATGAGATGAGCGGTAATCTGACTTGTCATACTCGAATTGTCATAAGTGTGCTGTCAGCTCATTGGTCACAAAGCAGGAGAGGGGCTGGGAATTATGTTTTCAAACAAAGCGTTAATTCCATTAAAAGTTATAGACTACTTTTGATTCTCACTGTATTACGGGACAAAGTGCGTCCCTTATTAGCTCAATACGGGACGTGTGCTTTTGTTTCGAAATACGGGACGATTCAGTTTTTTAAGGGACGGTTGGCAACCCTAGTTCATGCGCACATAAGACCACTGAGATGGTGATCAACCTTACAAGGAAAAAAAGAGCTGGGTCAGCACTAGGGATGGGTATCGTTAAGGTTTTATCTGATACCAGTACCAAACCGGTACTTTTGAAACGGTGCCGGTGCTTAAACGGTGCTCGAACCGGTGCTTAAAGAATGGAGAACACAAAATTGGTCCAAAAACCTCTCATGTTCAGCTGTTTTTTTGTAAAAAGATAACAATGTTAGCCTTTTCTGCAGCTATGGGGCATATATGGTATCACTCTTGGCTGGAAGCAGTGCTTAAACAATGGAAAAAACACAAACTTTGTCCAAAAACCTCTCATGTTTAGCCGTTTCCCTCTTTTTCTTTGGTCATTTTAGCCTTTTTGGCCAGGGTGAAGGGAGCATCTGCCATCAAACAAGAAGACAGCCGCATGTAGCTATGATGATGTTTGCTAGTTCACCTTACATGCATTAATGTAATAACGTGGTTAGCCTACTCAACGTAAATTATACACGAACAACATTAAGCTACTCACACAGAGAAGAACGGCTGCTGCTGCATCATCATCCTCATCATGTCTGCTACACTGGCAGGGCTAGGGGCCAGGACTCTCCTCTTCGTGTTTTTGGAGATGTTGCTAACTCCGGGTCCGATAACAGGCACCACACCTGCAGTAGATGTGCTCGGTGTGAGGGCTCGCAGCAAGCTATCAAATACGGCGCATTTCTCGGCTTTTAAAAAAACGCTATGCGTCGCCAGGTGTTTCATCAGATTTGAGGTGTTACCTCCTTTGACAGTATCACAGTATCAGCTTAAAGCACTTGTTGCAGCTGAGTTTGCATCTTTTGCTGTGAAGTACAGCCAGACTTTGACCGCTTCACCTTGGGCATTTTTAATCTGTAGCTCTGCTCTAAAAGAACGTACGTACCTGGACCTGCCTACTATCCTCGGAAAGGTAAAATGATTGGCTAGAATCCAAAGTGTATCACAGCTCAGGAAAAAAAAGCACCGAAATGTGCACTGCTTTTCTGGTTACTACTGTTTATGTCAGAACCCGGTACCCATCCCTAGTCAGGACCCATTACAATGTTCCGGTCTTTCTGAGTTGACTTAGACGGTCTTCTTGTTTTGCATTTGCTTGAAAAACACTACCTGCATGTAGTTTGTTTGGTCCTTGTGTACAGTTTGTGTTTGTGTTGGGAGCTGGATGTTTCTTGGTGTTGGTGATTAGTGGATTTGATTTTCAATGACATCTTTTGTAGAAAATCCTACCCCATCTCAGGCTTCATTATGAAGTCATGTTACAATGTTTTCAGATGTTGCCAATAAAAAGCATGTAATGCATGAAAAAGCACTTGAGTAAATCAGTTTTTTCTTATCGCTGCTAGCAGTGAAAGTGAAGAACAAACACAGCAAAAAAAGACGTTAGTTTCAATGTATTTTATTCTTTACTGTAGAAACACTGTACATAAATTACTTTCTCTGAGACTAATATTGATGTACGTATAAGTGGAATTCATCAACCTCCGAAATAAAGAAAAAGATAAACCATAAAACATTGTCAACTTGTCATAACTGTCGTTGAAAAAAAGATCGGTAGCATATGAGGTTAACTCTCTGTGGAAAGTTCCTGCTCTTTCCTTCCAAATGACTAAAGTTACTTTTCAACCTTATAAACACACATACGCACAATGGAAACTCTAAAGGAGTACAGAGACCCACAATCAATGAGTAAACATCCACATTGATCTTTGATCTATTACTGTTACTCGTTAATGTCACTGATGGCAATGCACTGTCCCTTTAAAGATAAACAAGCAAAAATAAAGGGAGAAGCAACGATTTGTTACTACTCACAGCAATCCTGTCCCCCACCCCTCCCACCCAAAGCCATGATAACATGTTTCTATTGCAAGCAATACTACTACCTGTGACTGAGAAAAGCACAAGTCTATTTGTTATGAGGCCGAGTCACATTTTGTAAAAGTGAATAACACCTGGGCAGCCAGGGTACCAGGGGTTTATAGGACCAATGTACATCCACGCAAACACAACGGTGGCCCTACAGTCGCCCTGGTTCTTCACATACGTCAGTTTGACTGTGGTCTCTCTAAATTTGTAGAACTTGTTAGAGCACAGAATGGGAAGAAGTGGCTTTTAAGTAAAAACACAAATCAAAGTTTGTCTTTGTTCAGGTCATATAATGGTCCATTCCAGTGGTGACGGTGCAGTAAAAGTAGTAATAGTGGTATAAGTAATACTATGTAAAAATGTTTTTGTTAATTTTCATATACCCTTTTTGTCTGAAGCAACAGCAAGTTTATATAAAGAAAAAAACTCAAAGAGAAAATCAGTTAATTTTTTTCAGCTTTCATACAAAGTTGAATTTTTGTGCCTGTCCTTCTTAGAGAGTCCACAACGGTGGTTCCACTCAGTTGCTTCAGCCACGGACACGACAGAGCCTACAGACGTGGCTCCCAACAGAGATACGACACCTGCAACATCTCTTAGGGATGCACAGATGGCGATTACACTGACAGTTACCAGCTGTTGAAACGCTTGCAAGCTCATGTAACTGTAAAGTCCTCAGTCGGCCGCTTGAACGAGTCTCTACATCCCACTGTTTGATAGCTAGCTAGCACACAAATATAGCAGTCGGGTTATAGCCCCCACCTTTCACGAAAGGCGGCGGGGATGGGGGGTCATGCGTGCAAGCTGTTCGAAGGCAGACGACCGGGTGAAAAAAAGAGAAAGCGAGATAGAGAAAAAGAACATGACCGAAAAAAGGAACCTTTATCCGGGTTTGCAGACCATCAAACTGCAGCCGTGTTTTGGGTCAGCTGCACTGAAGTGATTGTTACATCATCAGTCTAGAAATCCCATTTTAACATTTTGATCCCAAAAAAAGGGATCGCGGGATCTCTTCAGTGGCTTGGTTTCAGTCTGTGACATCCATGTTTGAAAAGCTTTTGTTAGTCTCTGACAGTCAGTGGGCGGGATCATTGGATTCTGTTAATGCCGTGTTACCTCCTCCCTATCTCACTCTGCCGTAGGAACTGGATGTTGTTAGCGCTGTCGGCTAGCTCGGGGTACTGCTCTATAGACAGTACGTAGTATCCATCATAACCCAAAACCTTCCCGCTGCTTAGCAGCTGCCTCTTTTCTCCCTCCGTCCATAGCCGTACTCCTTCTTCCCCGTCTCTCACTCGCTGTTGTTCGCGCGCCCAGGCACTCGACAGCGCCCTCTGCCTTGCTTGTTCCAGGATTCGCGCTTTCTCCTCATCCAGCGTCGTCCCGTAACGCACGTGAAGTGTCAGGGCGCCGTACTGGAGCTCCACATCAGCAAAACGCCGCGTTCTCCCGTTCATGACTGTTGTGGACTGGGATACTGTGACGTTTACTCCATTTTCTAGTGACTTCCTCCCCGAGGTGAGCCGCAGTGCGCTGAGGTCATTCTCAGGCAGGCTGGTCTTGATGAAGTAGTGCGTGTCTCTTCCCTCCACTGTGAAATGCAAGCCCTCAAGGTAAAAGGCATTATTTAGGACAGCAGCCACCTTGATGCAGTCCTCGTTGGCGATGTTTAGAGCACTGGTCACAACGCGACCTTGGATCACGGCGAGCATCACTCCCTTTCCTATTAGAGACTTGACAGTGGCAAACCACAGCCAAGGCTTGTTGTGGTCTGAATGTCGCCGACTGAGCTGAATTTCTGGCATGCGCTCAAACGACAGAAAGGCCTGAGACTGACGGGTCACTTCCTGCTGGACGCCTGAGATAGACTGTGGAGAAAAAGCAGAAAAGGTGTCTGAAAATGTGACTCACAATCATTGTCGGCTGCATCTAGGTGTGTGGACTCAATCGATCATTGCTGCTCCAAGTCATACAAATCCTGTTCAATTCAATTTGATTTATGTAGCGTGAAATCACAACAACGCTTTATATGATCAAGTAAAAACCCGACAATAATGAAGAGAAATAGAGAGAAGTCGTGTTTCGGGTCATAGAGAGAAAAGCCCAATAATAGAGAGCAAACACTTGGTGATGGTGGGAAGGAAAAACTCCCTTTTTACAGGAAGAAAACTCCGGCTGAAGCAGGCTCAGGGAGGAAGACAGCACGAAGTCTCTCCTGCTTCTTTATCTTTTTCTCTCTTTCAGTTTCTCTCTTGAAACGGCCACTTCTATTTCTGTTGTTGCCTTCATTAATCGCTGAGTTAACGTCAGTGTCTCTACGTCAGCGCCTTTTCCTCACTCTCAGTGTGAGTGTGATTACTGATGACCCGACAACACGTGCACAGACATCCTCCTTTACTGATTTCCTTTCCTTTAAATGGGAGGATGTCTCACTAATAACTTCCTATTAATTTATTCCTCGTTTCTTCTCGTTCTGTTATTTTCTGTTCCTTGTCAACGTTATGTTTGCATGACTATATATAAATGAGTAACTATTAAGGTGTAGAATGTCTCGTATGTGGCCATCAGCAACAGTGACAAGAGTACCGAACAAACCACCCCAGATGTGTTTGATGCAGTTACATCATTTATTCCATTTACAAATATCATCCAGTGACTGGACTGACTGGATTAGCCACCGACTCGCTGCTCCCTGATGGCACGATTCTAAACCCGCTGTCAGTGCTGGCCACTTAGCTACAATACGAGCTCCAGATCAAGCCCTGAGGAGCTGGATTATGCTTGTTAGAGTTTCTTTCTTGTGCTGAAAAGTCAAAGAAAGATGATTCAGACATGTTTAAGAAGTACGTCCAGGCCAGGTTACATCACTGGAGACTTTTGAGAAAACATGAGGACCTACTGGTGATATGTACGACTGATGACGCCCATTCGATTTATTCAATTTAATTAATTTTTTTCTAACACTGCTTGGTAAGATCAAGGCAATAAAACTACTTCATGGTTTGTATTACAAGCAAAAATGAATTTTGCACAAATGTAACCACTGTTTGTTTGACACTTGTTTCACTGTCACTGGGCTGCAACCAGAGAAAACGCCCGCTGTGACGGATCGGGTGTGGTGTTCCTCCATAGTTCATCTGAGTATACATACAGGCAGGTCATCCCACAGCTGGCTCTTTTTCATCTCCAGTGATGGCTGTATCAGGTCAAATTTCGGAATAGGGAATCCTGGGATTGCATTATGGAGATGAAAGCCAAATGTGACCAACCAGATGTTGATATCTGCAGAGAAAGAGAAGAGTGGAAATAGTGATATTTATAAAAGAAACTGAGAAACAACAATGCAAAGCAATCATACTGTATCAGAGGGACTGGGACTAGTTTTATGCCTTCATATAAACTGACAAACCTCTGTTGGTGTTTAAAACACATTGATTCAATTCGATTTTACTCATATAGTGCCTCAAGGTAGGGGTGGGCAGTATAAACGGTATACGGTAGAAACAATATGAATTTGGCTTTTTGCTATAGCGCTCTACCACGAGCACATGTTGATGGTGTCATGCAAGCAAGGAGCTTATAAAGAAGAGCGGTGTGACGCTGGTCATATGGACCTGGTTTGGGTTAAGCAGTCAGATGTTGAGCAGAAAAATATCATCTGACAGTAATGGTGAAGAGACGGAATACAAGTAATTTGTTTCCTCACTTCAAAAACAAAGCCCGTGTTGGAATATGAGCAAAGCCAAAAACTGCACCTTCCACAAACAGTCAGTCCAGTGGAAAGAAAAACGGTGGCCCTACACAGCAGACATTTTACTTTATTACTGTATTCAAAAATGTTGGCGCATTTATCTTCATTTTTATTTGTTATTTAAGAATTTTCTGTTACATTGTTTGGAAAAAGATCTGAAATTATTTGAAAAGTTTTATAATTTAAAATGTAAAAAAAGTTTTGCACAATAAATGTTCTTAAAATAGCATTTTTATACTGTTCAGTCATTTTGACACACACACACACACACACACACATCTATATCTATCTATCTATCTATATATACAGAAGAATATATCGCAATATATACTGTTACTGCACATGCTTCAAATTACACCGCAGTATGGATTTTAGGCCATGTCGCCCAGCCCTACCTCAAGGCATTTAATATCATAAGGTGGGGACCCTACAATAATCCAGAGGAAACAATCAGGTGACCCCTATGAGCGATCACTTTGGTGACTGTGAGAAGGAAAAACTATCTTTGCACAGGAAGAAACCTCTGACACACTCATGGTTGGGCAGCCATCTGCCCAGACCGACGGGGGAGAGGGGAGGGAGACGAGACAAAAGACATGCTGTGATTAATGCAGAGAGGTGTATGAACACATGGTGAATGAACACATGGTGTATGAACACATGGTGTATGAACACATGGTGAATGAACACATGGTGTATGAACACATGGTGTATGAACACATGGTGTATGAACACATGGTGAATGAACACATGGTGTATGAACACATGGTGTATGAACACATGGTGAATGAACACATGGTGTATGAACACATGGTGAATGAACACATGGTGAATGAACACATGGTGTATGAACACATGGTGAATGAACACATGGTGTATGAACACATGGTGAATGAACACATGGTGAATGAACACATGGTGTATGAACACATGGTGAATGAACACATGGTGTATGAACACATGGTGTATGAACACATGGTGTATGAACACATGGTGAATGAACACATGGTGTATGAACACATGGTGA
Organism: Maylandia zebra; assembly: GCF_041146795.1. Classification (NCBI taxonomy): domain Eukaryota; kingdom Metazoa; phylum Chordata; class Actinopteri; order Cichliformes; family Cichlidae; genus Maylandia; species Maylandia zebra. The sequence goes on from NC_135172.1 coordinate 3,648,490, forward strand.
ATGAACACATGGTGTATGAACACATGGTGTATGAACACATGGTGAATGAACACATGGTGTATGAACACATGGTGAATGAACACATGGTGTATGAACACATGGTGTATGAACACATGGTGAATGAACACATGGTGTATGAACACATGGTGAATGAACACATGGTGTATGAACACATGGTGTATGAACACATGGTGAATGAACACATGGTGTATGAACACATGGTGTATGAACACATGGTGAATGAACACATGGTGAATGAACACATGGTGTATGAACACATGGTGAAATAGGGTGGATTAAGAAAAAACGTCTAGTCTACTGCAGCATAACTAAGCGAGGATTCAGGGTCACCTGGTCCAGCTGCTTCCACAGAGGAGGAGAAACTATTCTACTTTTACAGATCTCAGGAACGTCTGCTTCTGTGTCTGAACTTGATTTCGTATTGCTATTACATCATTTAACTTTCTTCATTTAACTGAGAAGTGCTTTATAAATAAACTTGACTTGTTTATTTCTCTGATGAAACAGAATGAAAATGATTTCTCGAGTAGTGCAGCAGGAATTATTCCACGAGTTATGTGACCTTAAAGCAACAGGTAATACACACATGGACTGAAAACATGTAAACAAGTCCAAATCGCTCCTTTACCTGTGACATATTCTTTGACCTGGTGGATCTTGCTGATGGGGTTGTTACCTTGGAACATGTACAGGTTAAAGGGCTGAGGGTCCTTACCAACACGTGTCCATGTGCTGATGTCAGGAGTGGTCCACCTTAAAACACAGACATGCTCTGCTCATGCTTGACACCATTACAGTCACCTGTTACACTTGTGCTGGTCGAGTGTCAGACTGCCTACCTTCCCGCAGGAATGTCATAATCTCTGTCTCCAAAATGAAGCAACCGCGTCAAAGGATCATACAGACCTCCGTGGAAACCAATTACCAACACGAAGTCTGGGTTGGAATCAAAGTAAACTTCACCATACGCTGTGTATTGCACCTACACAGACACACAAAGATCTATTAATTGCATCGGATATGGAGAAACACAGCAGTTCTGATGAATAAAGTCACATGCTGAAGCCTTTTGTTCCGGCAGGACCAACATGCATACCTGTTTAAGCAGGAGCCCATTGTTACTGAACACAGCCAGTGGAGTCCCAGTGTTATCACATGCAATATAAAACTCTTCTCCGCTGCTGATCTCCATGGCAAAAACATGGCCCTGTGCAAAAATAACCAACATTGGATTCAACAATAACAAACCTGCTATCATGCTGCGATATGCAGTTATAATCCATTGCTATGGGGTGCACACACACCGTGTTTTCACATCTTTGTGGAGATCACACCGCTAACCCCAGCCATGACAAATGAATGCCTAAACCTAACTATGACCGAATTGTTACCCTGACACTAAAACCACATTTTGAGTCTGTTGGTCCCCACAAAGATATGTAGACACGGTCAGCTGCATTGTTACAGATGCCTCAACTAGTGCACCATTAGCTTTAGCAGAATAATTAAATAAATTACAGGGAGAAACTGCTCTCTCCGTCTTGTCACTTTTTTCCATATGCTCACTGGAGAGAAACCTGCTGTAACCAGACTGTCGTGCATCAAAAGTACAGCACTGAGTGTCTCGCCTGCTTCTAGCACGACAGCAGAGAGGTTTTTTAACCTGCCTTCTAACTTTAGCAAAAGCACTGCTGCGAGCTAAATGACTCTTTCAGTGTGGTACCTGCAGATCGTAGTAAAAGGACGTGATCTCTGAGCTGGAGTGGTTGTAGACGTGGGTTATCCTGGTGGGATAGTTCAGGTCCGCATAGAAGAACTGCAAGTGCTGGCCCAGGCTGTTCCTAGATGCTACTCGCCGACCCAAGCCGTCATAACGGTACTGGATGGTCCAGCTGGCTGCTTTGCTGTAGACACGAACTAGTAGGCCTGTTGTAAAAAAAATACTGATGCTGTTGTCTTTTATAAGGAAAAAGTGCACATGTTCAGTGCATGTATGACTCTCTTTAGGGTTAGTTTTCTGTTTTCCACATAAGCCTTTAGAGCAGCGGTCCCCAACCCCCGGGCCTCGGACCGGTACCGGTCCGTGAGTCGTTTGGTACCGGGCCGCGAGAGTTGAGGCTCAGGTGTGAAATGTGTGGTTTTCAGGGTTTTTATTGGTTTTCAGCGTTATTTTGTTATCGTTTTTATCGTTAACTCGGTTTTCCTGGGTCTTTTCACGCGTGTTATGAATAAATCTTCTTTTTTTCGGTACCGGTACTAGTTTTATTTTGTTGTATTTATCCGCGACACCTTAAAGGCCGGTCTGTGGAAATATTGTCGGGCATAAACCGGTCCGTGGCACAACAAAGGTTGGAGACCGCTGCTTTCGAGTGAACTTTGACTGCTCAGGATGTGATCAGGTGCTCTATGGCACAATTTGTAAACTTCTGTCTTGAATATAACATTTTCCTACACGTCTGATTTGGGTAATCATTTAAACTGTTCAAGCACAGTCAACGTCAAGAGGACGAACACTACTGTGCCACTTTGCGTTGCGTCTGTTGGTCAAACTGTGCAAACCTTTGGAGTTGTATTCAAATATCTCAGCTCCTCTCTGTCTGAGGAAGCCGTCCTCATCCAGCCTATACTGAACATCTCCCAGCCGAGTGATTCTGTCCCGCAGGTCGTAGCGCAGAGGGGTCAAACGCCCGCTGTTCCCAGGGTTCAGCAGATGCAGATTCCCGTTCAGATCGTAATTATATCTGAAAGGACAGAAAGTAGAATCGTTAATTATTATTTGGCATCAGTGTTTTCTTTCTTTCTTGAATGCTGTGATCCTACCTCCACATCATCTTCTCATTGAGGGAGACGGTCTGCAGCTGTCCATCGACGTCATACTCATAACCATATTTGGTCGTGTTAGCAAACGGCCCGATCTTGATTTCACGCTTTGTCACTCGGCCCATGTTGTCATACTGAATGGTGATCCAGTACATCAGTGACCTGAAAATCTCATACTGGATCTCCTTGATGCGGCCGTGCTGGTCAAAGTGTTTTGTGTAGGTCATTACTGCTGTGGAGATAATCTGGGAATGATGGGCAGACAGAAGATCTACTGTTACACTTCAGCAATGACCCAAAGCCCTGCTGATCAAAAAACTGCACCTGACATCTGGACAGCCCCACCCTGCCTCAGGTGGGGTTTTGTTTCATTGCTTTGAAGACACAAACACAACCTCCAGCTGTGGGTGGAGAAAATGTCATTTGATGAGGGAAGAACACCTGCTGCATCTGACACACATAAATCATACCTGTGACTAACACTGTGTCCAGAAGCATAACAGTGGTTAAACGTAACTGAGGGCTGTGGGTGCTCAAACTCTGAGGATCTGAAAGGATGTTAGCTCGCTCTTTAAATATTAGCTCGTCTGCTGCCAGTTTAACTTCAAGGCTTCGAGAAACATCCACAAATAGCTGCAACACTGAGAGGTCACAATAAACAAGCTGATATGGAGAATTAAGATATCTGAAATATATCCTTATCAGCACAGCGAGACCTGAAATGTCCAGCTACCTCAGCCTAATTAACCCTATAAACCTGTGCTATAAACTCTCAACCACGAAATGAAGATCCACAAAAACTCAGTGTTTCAAAATGTTTTCGTGATCTCTGCTGCCATGAGACACTGCCTCAGCCCCATTTACTAATCACTGATTAATGCACTTATCCCACTTGTTTTCTTCCTCTTGGAGACGTCCAAAGTTTTGTCCCATCAGTGGAAATATTTTAGGTGTCAGTGCCCCTGAAAGGATCTAACTGATGTGTCGTGCAGCGGGGGTGATAACATGATTTGGGTGTCCCTTCGGTCTCTTCCAGGAATCATCGTATGGTTTGATGTGAATGAAAATGATGTTACTCGTATGATATGGCCTTGCCAGTCACTAGATTTAGGAATGGTGCTCTCCACCACCATCAAAAGACCAACAAGGGAATATCTTTTGGAAGAACAGAGTTTAAAAGATTACTAAAACGTTACCATATTACTAGAATCTGAGGTGCTTATTTTAAACAGTATCGAAGATCCGTTATTACCTGATTGATATCGTAATAAATGACTCCAAACTTCCCAAACTGTTCCACTTTCCCAGATATGTCGTCAAACTGATAGAGATCGATGGGCAGCGGCGTCTCGTTGATTACAGCCTGCATGCTGGTGACCCTGAAACTGTTGTCATAGGTGTAGTCAAAGCGCGCGTTCACCATCCCGTCCTCGCTGAAGCGGAATATTTGCCGGTCAACCAGTGGGCCAATTTGGCGGTACCGGATGGAGCAGATGAAGCCTTCGCTCTGCAGGTTGACAGTCTTAAGCACACCAGCAGTCTCGTCATATGTGAAGCTGACCCTGGTCGAGTCATAAAGGATTTCTGCCAGCTTGTTCTGACGAGACAAATATAAACAAGTGTTACAGTGACGACACAAGCAGGATGTCTGCTGTGCATATCACACTTCATCACCAGCCTACAGCTCATCCAACGGTTTCTTTATGGTTCCACTATGGGTAACTTTCAATGACCAAAAGCAACTGTGAAGTTTGAAGCGGGAAAGATGTTGCAACAACACTGCTGCATGCTGCATGTACAGGACAACTGTACCTTAAACATACACAGACATTTCCTTCCTCATCGGTAACCTTTGACCTTTGTTGAAGAATCAGCTGCATAAAGACATGAATAACCTACCTGTCTGCGGTATTTGTACAGTATACGCCGGCCAGTGCCTAGATGAGCCACCCTCAGGAGCTAAGAAAGAGAAAGCAGTGAATGATTAGCTTTGCTGCTGTTGAGTGAAGTTGATCACATCCAGTGTGTCTCTTACTTGCTAAAAACAAAACACACCTGTCCATCTTCAGAGTAATCCACAGTAACAGACGCGTTGCTTTCTGGTGGGGTGTAGATGTTCCTGTAATATCCTATGGATCGGATGGTCTGCATGGTGTGTCGGGCCACGCTGGGCATGGTGACTGCTGACAGGCGGTCCATGGAGTCATAGTCAAGGATGTACTGGTGCTGGCTGTGCAGCAGCAGCACCATGGACTGATGCAGAGACAGGAGGAAGACAATTAGAAGCAGAACACACTGACTGGTCGCGTGGCGGCCTGTAGTGAGAGGCCACAGACGTTATGATTGGATGTCTGAATTACAGTTTCTTATACAGAAAACAAAAGTGGTGCAAATGTTGTAAATGTAGCCTAGATTCACATCAGTCCACACTGCAGATACATGAAGATTCATTCAAGTACAACCGGCACTGCATCGTTTAATCAGATGTTATCAGATAAAGATCCTGATATTGTTGCACCACCTGCTGGAGCTGCACCTACCGAGGTCATGCAAAGCTCCCCTGCATGTGTGTTAGACAGTTTGACATGAATACCAAAGTGGCTTTTCACAGCGCTCAGGGAACACTGACACCACATATGCTGCTCAGATACACCTGATTTGGTCATGAGTGTGTTTTATAGGATACATTTCCACGACCAGAAGAGACACACACATCAAAATAAAGAATGTTGCGCTTCAGTAATGAAATGTGCAATAAAATATGCTTTAATAAATTCATTTACTATTCTTTTATTTATTTAGACATTAGTAAATAATCTATTAATTAATAATGTAAAATGTATCAATGCAAGGTGATGTTGCAATGTAGCAATCAGAGTCTGAAGGCCCAGACAATTCCCAACAGATTGATTTTCCCACGTGGATCATTATGGCTTTGCTATACTGGTCAGCTTAATTGTCACAGTTTATTTGATCTTTATTATTTTTTGGTACTTTTTTTTTTTGACAAAGGATGAACTGAAGCTCTGCCATCACGTAATGTCGCATACTGCTGTTTCTGATGTCATTTAAGAAAAAAAAAAAAAAAAAATTTTTTTGGTACTTTTAAGTTATTACAATCAGAACAGACACTGTGGGACGGGAAAGATGAAGAGAAGTTAGGAAGTTGAGTTAACAGAAGGAGAGGGAAAACAGTAGAGAGGGATGGAGAGAGAAAAGACACTGAATCTGTTTGATCACCTGCTGAAACAAAACAGGCAAAAAGAAAAAACATAGCAGGGAAACCATGGCAACAACCCAGAAAAGCATCAGTAACAGTAAATAATAAATACTGAATGTTACTGAGCAGCAGGACTGATAATGCAGGATATGTTTGGAGGCAGCAGCCTGTGTGAGTCTGTGAGTACCTGTGTGTGTTTGTATTCAACAACCATAAAAAAAAGATTTTCTAAATCATTTAAATTTAAATGTAAAAAAGAAAAATAAATAAATGAAAAGATGTTTTTCTGACATTTAAAATTCCACTCCTCATTTTTGAAATCCACTGAATTTTCCTTTCCTGTTAGCTCACAGATTAGCTTTTAAATGACCAAATAAGATGTTGTTGTTGTTTTGTTTTTTACTGTGCTCCTTTGTCTCAAAGCTTAGCCTAACCAGTTATCAGGTTTAGGGGCGATCATGTTTTCATACAGAGTAAAGGACGTTTGGATTTTTCCCCCTTAACCATAAACACCTTCATTTAGGACTGTATTTTGTGTTTACTTGTGTCGTATTTGTATAATATTTAAATTTGTCTGATGATCTAAAGCATTTAAGTGTGACAAACATACAAAAAAATAGGAAATCAGGAAGGTGCAATGGCTTATTTGAAGAGTCTCAGTCAGGTTTCAGAGCTCATCACAGCACAGAAACAGCTTTAGTGAAGGTTACAAATGATCTCCTTATGGCCTCTGACAGTGGACTCATCGAATATCTACTGTCAGTTAATATTTGTAAATCTGAAAAGCCAAGAAGTTTTGTTATGCATATATATATATCCTACAGTATATAGCTTTTCATTCTATAAAAAAAGGGGAAGCCTAGCTTCTTCCTGGGCCACAACAAGTTTCATAGCTTGAACGTGCTGCTCTGCTGGGTCCTGCCTGCTTGTATTCTGCATATTCTCCTAAATGGGTTTCAGCTGGACACTGTAGCTTTCACCTACAGACAGGCATGTTAGACTAACTGCCAATTTTAAACTGATTATAGATGTGACTATGAGAGCAGAGGCCTCAAAATGTGACATCTTGGATATGCAAATGGCAAACTGTACAATAAAATATGTGAATGTATAGAAAAAAAATGAACTTGTAGTTTCAATCGGTAGAAAAGAAAGGAGCATCGTGTATGAGGACAGTACGAGAACAAAGGAAAGGATGTAGTGGGTACTTTAAATGTAGGGACACGAGGAAGGTAGATATGTTATGTGTGCAGGAGGAGAAGTGGAAGGAAGCAAGGCCATGGCCACTGAAGGTGGATACAAACTCTATCTTGGTGTTGATAGGAAGAGAAATGGAGTAGGGGTGACCTTGAGTATGTGTACTGTGGAGCTGCAGAGTATAAAGTCGGTGATGCATGTACCTGACAAACAGGATGTCAGGTGAGAAAGAGAAAGTTGGATCAAATGGTGCAGAGCGTGTGCGTGTTGATGTGTGGGGATTACATGGTGTAAGTTGGAGAAGCAACAATGTTGCATACAGTTTCGGGAGGAGCTGATATTGTCACAGCCGGGGCAGCAGTCGTGTGGTGGAAACAATGAGGCAGTGGAGATGCGAGTGGAGATTTATGTACAGTGAAAATAACAAAGGTGAGGGAAGAACTGAACATAAAACTGGGAAAACTAACAAACTGAAACATAAGGACAGCAGGAGATGTACAAAGGCTGTGCAGAGAGACGCAGAGGAACACAGGCAGACACACACTATAAATACACAGAGGGACACTGGGAAATCACACACAGTGGGAGACACAGCTGGACCTGATGAGCCTGACGAGACGGGGGACCAACAGAGGGAGCACCAACCCAGAAACCCAGCATCCAAAACCCCAAAACACAAACCATCCCAAACAGTCCACAAATAGTAGTGATAATAATAATAATAACAATAAATACACCAAACACAAAATCACTGAGTCCACGGACTCAGGACCATGACAGATATAATCTCAGAGATAAGCTCCAGGAAAGCTGATGAGCCATACCAGAGAAAGAGTCGCTAGACTAAAGGGAGAGGTGATGATCAGCAAGCAGCAAAGAAGGAACACTATAGGTGAAAGGTTTCTACTGAGGGTGTTGGTGGAGAGTAAGGAGGAGATCAGAATGAGGTGTACTACTGACAGCATGCCAAAAAACAAACTATGATGTTCGTCGAGTGTGGCAGAGAGCTGTGTGTCCTGCTCCACCCTGGAGGACATGAAAGAGGAATGTGAGGCAGTGGTGAGGTGTGCAGTAGAGGTGACAGGTGGGTTTTAAACATCAGCTCTGAGCCTCGTCTTGTTTGCAGTGGTGATGGTGGACAAATGAGGTCTCCGTGGACTATGACCTTCACAGATGACACTTTAATTCTGTCGTAAGAGCAGGGAGCAGGTGGAGGTATGAACAATGAAAATCAATAGAATCAAGAAAGAATATGTGTGTGGATGACAGGAAGGTAGCTGGAGAGGTGAACACGCAAGCAATGGAAGCATTGAAGGTAGATGAGTTTAAAACCTGGAGTCAATGATCCAAAGCAATGGACAGTGCAGAAGAGAGGTGAAGAAGAAAGCGTTTGCAGGGTGGAGATATATTCAGTAGATGACAGTGAGAGCTGCTATGGTGTATGGTGAGGAGATGGTGAGACTAACACAAAGACAGGAGGAAAAGCTGGAGGTGGCAGAGTTTTGTTGTAAGTGATGGACAATTTTAGAAATGAGTATCCCCACAGCCACCTCAGTCAGCTTGGAGATAAAGTGAGGAAGGCAAGACTGAGATGCTTTGGCAGTGGTTTGGGGGGAATAATGGACACAATGGACTAAAGATGTATACAGCTGCCAGCTGGAGGTACAGAGGAAGACCGCATCGATGGATGCAGTGAAAGAGGACATGTAGAAGGTTGGTGCAATAGGGATGAATGCTGTCATCCCACACAAACTCACTCACAAGCTGGCAACACTCGACCTGCACCCCACCCTCTGTGACTGGCTACAGGACCTTTTGACTGCCAGGCCCCAAACCGTCGGGATCAGCAACAGGACTTCAGCCAGCATTATTACAAACACTGGCGTCCCACAGGGTTGCGTCCTCAGCCCCATCCTCTACACCCAGTACACCCACGACTGTGTCACCTCCAACAAAGACAACACCATACTGAAGTTCGCGGACGACACTCCAGCGATCGGTCGCATCACTGGAGGGGACGAGGCGGCTTATAGGAGAGAGGAGGCCGGTCTGGTGTCATGGTGTGAGGACAACAACCTCACCCTCAACACTGACAAGACAAAGGAGGTGAAAGTGGACACAAGGAAGAAGAAGAGGCCTCACCAGCCGCTGTCTATCCGGGGCCTTGGAGAGGGTGAGCAGTAGGGGTGGGGAAAAAATCGATACTGTGTAGTATCGTGATATTTTGTTTGCTAATAATGTATCGATACAGGGACAGCAGAAATCGATATTGTGTTACAAAAAAGGTTTTTGTGCTCTGACTTCAGAGCACGTTGATCCTTTTTCTGCGCAAGAATCCTGACATTCCTTCACTGTCCAAATGTGTTTAACTGGTTTTTTGGCAGCAATAAACATGAGTTTACTTATTTTAATTTAAGACATGTTTTATTTTAATTACGTTTAAAACTTTTTTATTTAACGTAAAATTATATTTTGTTTTAATTTACTTTCAAATTCTTCAGTTGCTGAAGGGGCTGCATAGTTTTCATATTGCATAGTTCAGAATAGCTGTAATTGTACCAGATGGTTGCATTCAGTTAAGTTGGACTAGACTGTAATACAAACCGTTCAGTTTGTCAACAATAAAACTGACTGAGATGAGAGAAAGACTGAGTGTGAGACTTTGACATTAGATAAAATGAATATTGATAAAGTTTACCTTTATGGACAGAATCTGAATATCGCAAAATATTTTTAAAAAATTGCAATAATATCGTATCGTGCGTTAAGTATTGTGATAATATCGTATCATGAGATGTATGGTGATTCCCACCTCTAGTGAGCAGCTTTAGGTACCTGGGCGTCTACATCTCTGAGGACCTCGCCTGGACACTGAACACCACACAGCTGGTCAAGAAGGCTCAGCAGCGGCTGTATTTCCTGAGGAGGCTGAGGAAATTTGGTATGTCGGCCAAGATCCTCAGCAGGTTCTACAGCTGCACTGTGGAGAGCACACTGACCAGCTGTATCACTGCATGGTACGGCAGCACTACTGCTATGGAGCGCAAACACCTGCACAGAGTGATAACTGTGGAGAAGATCATCAGGACCCCGCTGCCCTCTCTGCAGAGCAGCTACCATCGCAGAGTCCAGAGGAGAGCTGCCTCCATCCTCAAAGACCCCACACCCCCCCAACACTTCTGCCCTCGAGACGAAGGTTTAGAAGTTGGAAATCCAGAACATCCAGACTGCCATCAGACTCTTGAACAGCTGACCCATTTTGAACAGTAATAATTATTTTTTGCACGTCTGCTCATATTGAGCTCTTTTGCACACGTCTGTTTCAAATCTCCATATTTTGTCTCCTTTTCTGCCTTCATCTATTTATTTGTACTACTTGTATTTATATGTTTTATTTCTATTGTATATATTAATCGGCATCTGTGGGTGGACAGCAAAGAAAGAATTTCATTGCACAAAGAAAAACCTTTTCTCTCGTGACACATGGCAATAAACACTGAATGCCAGGGGCAGAAGGATATCCAGGACCCCTAAAGAGAGCAGCCGTTTATTTTAAATTAATTTAATTTGATCACTCAAAGCACTTTACACAACTTGCCTCATTCACAGCAGCACTTTTTGCTTCGTATTTTCTGTCTAAATGCTGAATTTAATTGAATCTGCCACACACACACATTCAGCAGAGAGCAACTTGGAGTTAGTATCTTGCCCAAGGATATTTCTCCATCTGTGGTTAGTGCAGGTGACAGTTTACTGGGCCCTTCCCCAGATCTCTGCTTCGATCCTGTCCTGGAGGCTACAGACGCTTCTTCAGCTCACGGCTTGCTTCGTGCTCTCACACTCTCAGTGGAGACTTCTACTGTAATGTCCTGAGGCATCTGAGAAAGAACTTTCAGTGACCTGAACTGAATGTGTACAAATGTAAACTTTGCACACACGAGTCAAAAACAAGACAAGCAGAATTTATAATTGACAATGAAGCTTTGCTAAGCTTTCATGGGTGCAGCCCATAAACTCAGCTCTGCTCCTTGAATTTCCCCTAAAACGTGGGATCGTTGAAGGGGACAGAAACAGACGTCCCAGCGGCGTAAGATTCAGCACAAACAAAGAAATACTCAAACACAAACTTCCACTGACCACATTAAAACAGGATCTATCAACTATTTAATTTCTAAACCAAATAGTTGAATGATGTCATACTGTAAATGCACTGAGACTGCTACACTGTGATAGTACGTACTAAATATTAACCTGCTTACTTGCTTCAGTTTCAGTGAGTCTTGTAAAGCCGTTACTTATTCCTTCCTCTCGTCTCTTACACGCTACACTTGCTTTACTGTGATTCTTGTTTCTCTTCAGCCACACTTGCTGTTTTCTTTCTAGCTCAGTCTCTCCATGTAAGCTCCAACCATCCGCTGACACAGTAGAGCCTGTGACAGCAAAGTATTTCTTCTTCCTTCTCTGTCACTCCCCTACAGACGAGGCCTGCTGCTGCTGTGTCTCAGGCTCTGATGAAGCTAATAAAACCAAAATGTTTCTGATTTACCAACACAGCTCTTACACTGCAAGCAATCCGCTCTCGTTTGCTCTTAAAGGCACAACATGGGCTGTTTTTGTTTCATCACTGCTGTTTTTCATTCTTTAGCCCATCATTTCCTCACATCTGGACTTTCTGACACATCTCCACCTTTAAGGGCACGCTGTTTAATCCTCTGTTCATTTTCTGTGTTCCTTCCTTTCTTCGGTCATTATTTTACATGAATTTATTTAGAGTGAAATATGTGTGATTCGCTCTGTTACGGATGTAGAGTTACCACGACTCCCCTTTAAATCTGTGTCCACGTCCACTATGTTCTATTAACACCAAATTATCACTCAGGCTATGAATTACAGCCGAAGACCCAATGTTTGGCCTCCTAATAAAATATTTGCGCAAAATTACAGAATTATTTCAGAAGAAAAGAAAATGAGCAGGGTCGATATTATTGGCTCCCCTGAAACAACAACATAATACGAACCACTGCTGCGAGCTGATGTGTTTGTAATGTTCAAAGCCTGTAAAATGAAAACCGAGACTTATCTTCAATTTACAAACAGAATAAAAACTTCAGCAAGTTCAGAAATATAGAAGAAGCCTGGCAGTAGGAAGTGAAAGAGTTCAAAGACTCTGGAAAGAAAACTTGTGAGACGTGTCTTTAAAGACTAATGACTAAAGTCAGACCAAGAAATACCCAGACTGAAGTATGCTGAGGACAGCCTGGAGAAACATCACGAATACTGGAAGCATGTCTTTTGGTCAGACGAGATAAAACGAGAGCGCTTTGGTCGCAGAGATGCTGCTTATGTTTGGAGAAAGAAAGACAGTGAAACACGGTGGTGGGAGTATTATGCTGTGGGGATGCTTCAGTGTGTCTGGAAGTTGGAATCTCATCATGGAGGAAAGAATCATACAGAAAGATGAGATGTGAAGATTTTGAAAGAAAACTGGGTCTTCCACCACGACAATGACCCAAAACATACTGTTCTGTCCTCACTAAGTGTTGTCCTCGTGAACGTAGACTCAGCTATACAGACAGCTAAACACTCTCCTAATCAAAATCCAAGGACAGGCCGATGTGTTGAGTTGGATGATTTAATAAGGAAAAAGTGTGAAACTGTCGACAAAACCAGAAATAAACCAATAAAAATGTTGCATCAATATGAAATATACCAAACACATATTCAAAGATATAAGAACACTATATTTATCTGCTTAGTGAGTGCCCGAATAAAACATCAAATGAAATCAGCTCATGATCGAAATGTTAAAGAAACCACATGGCATATGAGCTAGCTTAACCTTACTAGCTTAGGTTATACATGCATTCAAATTAAATTCCAACTACAAACTATATCACGCCTTCACAACAAATAGTAATGCACACTAGTCGTCTCAGTGATAACAAACAATATCACTTACAGATGATGCCGTTTATCAACTTGTGAAGGCGTGGATGGCAACAGGTTAACAGAGGTGAAACTGCCTCTGGCTAGATCTTGCAGAGTAAAAAATACACAAAACAACCACTAGAGGGCAACCTGCTTCAGAACAGAAAATACCTAATGCCAGCAACCATACGCTGTGCCTGGTAGGCAACTGCATGCAGAAGACCAAAGTGAACATTATTGACTGGCAGGCACAAAGCTCTGACTTGAATCCCAAACAAAGGTTGGGCTTACTAGCAGAAAAGGATACACGTTGACTGTTAGCTTATAATTTTGACCCTGGTAGTTTTTGAGAAATAACTTTGTGTCTGCATGCAAAGTGAAATAATGTAAGCATCCAAAGAGTTTGACATTTGAGGAAGTTGTGTTAAAAATTCATGCTCTGTTGAACCATCTGCTCATACCGTGTAGCGGCTAAATCCACATCAGAGCCACACAGAGTCATTTTAAGTGACTCACTCACACTGAAGCTCCACAGTGATGCATGCATGTGTGGTTTTCATGACGTTAGCCTGTACCTTGTCCAGATACGTGTAACTCCACATTTTTCCATCAGCGAAGACTCTGGAAATGATTCGTCCCTGACTGTCGTACTCCCATCTCTCTGTGGTCGGACCCCTCTGGAGACCTGTCACCTGACCCGAACTGGACAGACACAAAGTCAGATCACCAACATTTCAAACATTGCCTTTGAGGTTTTTGAGAGCTTGAGCCAAACCAAAATCTAGTGATAAGCTTTTAAGTAGTTGCATTTTGGTTCCTGTTTCTTTGATCTGTTTCTTATTTCTTTGTGTTTACTTTTTCAATCTCAACTCAATTCAGTTTCTATTTTATTTACATGGCACCAAATCACAACAACAGTTGCCTCAGGGCGCCTTATACTGTAAGACTTAGCAATAATAGAGAGAAAACCTAACGATCAAACAACCCTCTGTGAGCAACCGCTTGGTGACAGTGGGAAAGAAAAACTCCCTTTTAACAGGAAGAAACCTGTGACAGAACCAGGCTCAGGGAGGGCGGGGCATCTGCTGTGATTGGTTGGGAGTAATGGGATGATCCTTCTGCATCCTTTCCCTGTATCTCCTGTATTTTCCTGTCTTTTGGTACTTTTAGTTATATCCTGTTTTATTTTGGTAACTGCTTTGACATTTTACCACCTGTGTCTGTTCTTTTCCCTCCTCTGCTTCTCAAATTGTTTCCACCTTTGAGTTCTTTCACTTCAGCTCCACTGACTGTATGTATATCGTTATGTCTTTGTTCACATCGTCTGTGCTTCCATTAGGGCTGTGCGATATGACCACAATCTCATATCCCGATATAAGACATCTATCGTCCGATAACGATATAAATCACAAACATTTAACATTCTCTGTAAACTCTGTGAATCTCAGGCAGCTCGACTTGCGTGAAGTGTTTCCAGCTGGGCGTCGTGTAGCTGAGTCGAGTGTTTTAACGATGCATGAAACGATACATTTTTAGACATAAGTTGTAACGGCGCCGTTTTCTTTGTATTTATTACACGGCGTGCTGCGGGGAAAAGCCTGTTCTAATGTTTGAGTCTAAGGTTTATTTTTTAGCACCTGGCGGCTCGTTTTAATTCTCATTCGTAAATAATCTGCTTTTTCACGTGATTCAGTTTACTTTGAAAAGTCTCAACAGGATCTTGAGCTTTATTGTGAAAGGTTTATGTGGAAAATAAACAAGCAGACACGCGGTGGTGTTACCGTCGTTGTTGCTAACCACAACGCATAAAACAGGCGCTTGTCTGTCCGTAGTGTGGTTATATTAAATATAAGAGAAAGAGAGAACTTGAAGAAATGAATATAAACACTACAGTGACATCAGAACCATGAAAAAATGTTGCCGTAAACAGTTTATTTTGCGACACCACGAAACAAACGACAACGTAAAATGAAACGATAGATGTTTTTATATCGTCATCCGATATATATCGTTATATTGAACAGCCCAAGCTCGCATGTATCTTTTGGTCTTATTATTCACATCATCCTAGTTTCTTGGAATAAATCAAGTTCCAATGCCGCTTCTCATGTTTTTCACTCTTTCTGAAAACTCAAAGCACTGTAGTTGTTCCCACACGAGGTGATCCATATTACCACAGCCTGGTCTTTCACTATGCATTTAGTGTGATCGCTAACTGTGCCCAATCACAGATCTGCACGAAGTGTTCAGTGAGAGCAGCCTCTTTGAAGAACACTGTATTAAGCAATTAAATCTATAACCGTGTAAGAAGACGCGACGCTTCCACAAATGTTTCCATCTAACTCACAGAGTTGGTTACAATAATGAGCACAGTTGTGCACAGCAAGAGTAGTTTTACACTGTGTGTGTCAGAGACAGCAAGGGAGAGACAGCTGAGATGCTGAGACTAATGCAGGCTAGAGCTCGAGCACGAAACAGCCATTAGTACTTTCCACCATATTCACACACTGTTTTACATTTTTAGGCATATTTAGGCATCAGCATATGAGAGAATACATGCAGCCACTGTGAGAACATGCAAACAACAGGAATCTGCAAAGATCTGAAACCAGAATCTTTGTGTACTACAGTGTTTTGCACCATCGAGCAGAATGACACAAAAGGAATCACCTGGAGTACGTCAGGTTAACCGACAGCAGCTTGCTGCTGGGAACCCAGAGTGTTGGATGGCCTTGGGTATCATAGATGATCTTCAGCAGGAACTTCCTGTGGTCATCATAGATTTTCTCAGTTCGCAGTGTACGATCATAATCCACAGACAGCAAATTCCTCCCATTCACCTGAAGAGGCGGAGACACATTCATAAAACATGCATTAAGATACACAAAATATCAAAAGTTACACAAAATGCACAAACTGACAGTGAATATGAAGCCAGTGTGCTGAATTCTTCATAAATGCAAAGTATTTTGGAAAGTCTTGATGCGTTCTCAATCATCCAGGTAAGAACATCTCCAAAAGTTGATTCTGTTATCTGGACGTTTTCAGTGGGAGAAACGTTTCGTCTTCTCCAGTCTCAGCTGACTGAAACTCCCACACAACGCTACGTCCAGATGAATATTTTGGAAAGTGTAGATTTCCTAAAATGTTTCCAGACAAATCACTGTGCACGTACTATTCACTCACCCATCCAAATAATGGAATTCAGATGTCCCACAGATGTATAAAATCAAGCACATAGGCGTGCACACTGCTTCTGAATGAATGGGGAACTCTAAAGGAGTTCAGTGAACTGTACTGTGATAGGAGAACACCAGTGCAACAGGTTCAGGCATAAGTGGAAGAATCTGACTGGCCTGCACAGAGTCCTGACCTCTTTTGGGTGAATTAGAGCAGAGACTAAACTAAGTCTTCTTGTCTGTTCAGTGTCTGATACCCAGTGTGTTAACCCAGACGATAATAGTGCAATATAGTGTGTATGCTTTGTTCTTAGGGAGTACCACACATATTGTAAACGTCTCAGAAATAAGAGACAGGCTGGACTGTCTCTTATTTCTGAGACGTTTCAGGATAAATACTTAGTCTTCCCCTCTGATCAAAGACTTAGCAATAAATATTCTAATAAGTGTTAACCTGAGATTTGAAGCATGATCCATGAAATAACAACTGAGTTACTTAAAAATCTGCGGCTGAGTCAGTGAACTAAGATCTGCACCAGGAACCAAGTCTTTATTGCTTTATTTAGAAATAAAACAAATCCAGACAAAGTTCTTCAGCGCCTCAAAGACTGGCTGCCTCACGCTGAGCCGAGCTACCCAATCACCACACAGCTAAAGAAATGCACATTAAAAGGTAAAGTAGCTGTCCTGTTCTTGTCATCTCAGTAAAGTTGCTGTTTCTTGTCTGACAGCAGGCTTTGTCGTTGCTCTACCCAGCACGCAGCTTAAACATGCAGCTTTCTAATTCACTGACATGTTGTCCTCAGTTCACAGCAGCAAGATCATTATTTAGCAGAAAGACTGGATTCAACTTTGCTCCTCTTCAAAGGACTGCGATTCCACTGTCATCATTAAGTTGGAAGACAGCTGGACTGTCATTGAGTTATTAATGAGAAATTATACTTCAAATGACTCTCACATGTGCACAGACTTTATATAAATTCACCTCTGAACACTCATTAATAAAAACACATCTACTACTCATTACTGCTCGTTCATAGCAGAGCACTCCCTATTATGAGTCATGGGTCACCTGTGGTGACACTTCCATTATTGCTTAGTGGGCCATGTTGAGAGCAGCTCAGCTGTGTGTTTCAACTTCACTGGAGCCACGTGACTAAAAGGATTGTGTCCCGTTAGGCTGGGAGAGAGTGCGTCGCGTCATTTTCAAAGCGCTGCTTCCTTTCCGAACAGCAAGAACAAAAACACGCACCTATAATATGCAGACAGTGAAACTCTGTAACCTACATGATGGATACAGTGATTGCCGTCTCACAACTCAGCACCATGTGAGCTTTGATTTCAGTCTCTGTGATAGACTTGTTTGTTCTCTCACCTTTCTTTAAGACACTTGTGCATGAGCTATCACACTACAGACCCCTTCTGTAGGCGTCTACGGCTGATGCTGGATGCTGATATATAACAACAAAATGATGGTTTGGCAAAAAACATTGGAGGATATGGTTATGCACCTCGCATTCTTATACTTATTACGTTTATCTCTTTTTAACACACTGGAGTTCATTTAGACCCACACCAGGACCACTGCGGTTGCTTTGGTCCGTAGCCCAGTGCGATTGTTGTGTTCACACCTGCACAAACCAAGCGCACCAACCCGAGTTTGATTTAAATGGACAACAAACTTATTGGTCTGTGCTTATCTAAAGTTTGAGCTAAAGAGCACTCACTCTGAGTTTTCTTCCAAAGACGATGACTTTTCCTCTCGTCTGCTCCTTCCTGAACCTCCACTCCACCAGGTTTTGGCCGTTCTCTCCCGGCAGAGTCATGTTACGTCGCGCAACAGTTGGGTTAGCAGCACCTACACAGGTACGACAACATGTGAAGCCCTGATGGTTTAGTGTACAAGAATCTCAATTTCCTGTACATTTAAAACCACATATAGACGACATCTTTTTGAGGGAAGGCCTTGCAGCTAGATAATGTCGTTATAGTGGAAGAGTTCAGTCCAGACCTTTAATAACGGGCACATGAAATAAAACGTACAACAAAGACGCAGGACAAGTGAAACGCTCAGTTTCCACATGTTCATGGACTAATGTCAAAAGAAGACGGGATGCTACGCCGCGGTAAACGTGGCCCTGTCCAATCGTTGTGGAGGCTTTTGTTTGTTTGTTTGTTTATAAAATAATTTTTTAAAATGTTTTTCCTCAGTAAAAACTCACTGGTTTTCTATGTCCTGTAGAGACAAAAATATGGTTGCATTTTGTTTTCATTTTACACAGGATCATTTTTCTAGAACTGGGTTCTAGAAGATAACAAAATAACTAAAATAACAATAAATTATTTTATATTCTGAGACTAAAATGTAACAATACTGAAATAACTTGAGATGTTTACATGAGACTGATCACCTCCCAGTGTTTCCTTTTATTTCCAAAATGTTACAGCGTGTTTTGTCAAGCTTACACATATTTAGGGAATCATTACAAAACAATTCTCCTTCAGTTTTTGTCTGAAACTCCTGGTTGGATTAAAACATACTCTCAGTGCAAATCAAACCCCAACACGTGACACAAACACTGCACCCGTCCAGCAGTTTAATATTTACTGATTCGTTTTTATTGTTGGAAATGTTTCGTTTCAGTCTCTTTAAATATTATTGCATGCAGAGCATACATAAGTGGCAAGAGTTATGAAAACCATCACAGGAACTTACAGTCTTGTTAACATGTCAAAGCCTCAGCAGGCTGACAGTGAAGTGCTGATAACATTTCTAAAACTTCCTTTATATTTAATAGAATTTAGTTAAGTTTTCCAAGTTTACAAAATTGTTTCAATCGCTTAAAATGTTTTTTACGTCACGTTTGAGTTTTGTTTAACTCTAATAATTCTGACAGATCTTTCTGCAGGTGTTTAGCTGCAGAAAGATCAGAATCAACAGGAGCAACAGGACAGAGACGCAGGGAGCAGAAATCTCAGCATGTGTAGATGGTCCCAAACCAGTGCTTTCCACACACTACATCAGAATCAGAATCAGAATGGGTTTATTGCCAAATGTTGAGCAGGTTTACAACATTAGGAAATTGCTGCGGTGCTTCAGTGCAAACATGCTGTCATAAATAGCACTTAAATAGACATGGAAAAAAATAAAAGTAGGGATAAGAATTAAAAGTGCTACGTGGAAAGATATATATATATACATATACATATAAGTGAAAATAAAGACAGCTTAGATCCTCTCGTAGATTATAAAGTGAAGGCACTATGTTTAAAACACACCTGCCAGAATATGAGGCTCTGTCTGGTAGTGCGTGTCCATCCCGTTCGCATAGATCACCCTCAGTGAGTGGTCGTTCCCCACCTGGTAGCTGTTACGAAGCTGGTCTGTTTAAAAGGAAATCACATTAGAAATGAACCATTTCTTTATTGGATACTTTCCAAGGCATTAACTCATATAGGCAGTATTCTTAGCTGACCTGAGGGTGAAGGAGAAAGAGACAAAAACAAAGACAGCGAAGCATAAAGGCCAAGACAAAGAGGGAGACAAAGTAAGGGGAGAAACCCGAGAGGGCAGCGTTTGAGCCTGCTAATGGAGCAAAGAGCATGTATTAACATCTCCCAGCCTCTTTTAATTACATCCTCCTTGACCTTTCACAGGACTAAAGGCCGTTATGTGTGCATACAAGAGAGAGAGGAAGAACACACAGTCCTCACAGACCATCTCTGAAACAGCCAAGACCCTGGGTCACCAACTCATTCTCCATTCCCACTAAGTACTCTTAATCCAGTCTCCTGTCTCATGTTGTTTACCATGTCAGCCGTGCAGCCCCATCTAACGTGTTTTCATTTCTCTAGCCCACAGGCTAGAAAATGAATGAAGTGATGGAGTGAAATGCTACACTTGTCAATTGCTCTGAATAACTCATGTTGCGATCAATACTTGTGCGTGGCCATGCACAGCTCACTCTGAAGTAAATCATTGCCAGCCTCACTTCAAATGGCTCATTAGTTCAGATTGAACAACACCAAATTACTTTTCCCCCCCTCAGCGTTTAGGGTAGAAAGTTTGACACGAAGGACGACAAGGATCCTTTTGCAGTTCCTAAATCTAGGATTATTAGGGCAGATGGGATTACAGATCCATCCGCAGCTTGTACACTTCCTCATGTCAGATCTTTTCTTAAAATAAACTTTACACAACTAACACAAGCTGCTGATATAACTGCACACATCCCAAACAGAACAAATGTGATGACGAGCACCGCTTTGACAGGATGTCAGATGGGGGTATGTACATTTGCATTTTAAAAATCATTGTATTAACATGTTTAGGTGTGAAATTGACGCAACCACATGGACACTACGCTGTATTGTGTGCATGTGGTTGTGGCCAAGGATCCAGGCTAGTCGCTGATTCCTGATACTGATCGATCAGGGAAAGTGTGGAAACTGCACAATGTGTGAAGTGATGAGAAATCGAACTGTTAGCAACTAATTGAATTTACTATGAACCATGCACTGATTTAATAATAAATAAAGACCATATTCTTACTTCAGCTCGGACTAAAGCTTTTAGTATGCTTCACACACACGAGGCCACCTGTAAAATAGGAAACTTTCTTCCCTTCTCAGGTTGCATTAGCTTCTTACCTTGCACCAGAGTGTAGAAGGAGTCTATTGATGATAGGTTGGTTGTTATGGCAACATCCTCATCCCTCCCTGACATCTCAATGTCCACAGCAACAGCCCCTGACGACATGTCGCCATGGAGACTGGTTACCACCCCAGTGGGGAAGGTCACATTAGTCAAACGACCCTCACTGTCATAGCTACAAGGATGGTGAGGATACAGTAAGAAACAGACATTAGGATCCACGGATAAAAACTCAGACTCACTCACTGACAACCCAGCAAAAAGCAGAGAAATTTAAAGGTTACATCAGGATATAAAGTCAAGACGTAACAATCAGAGTTTGAATTGATTTCATTAATTAAATTAATCTGTCCATTGACCAGAATTCAACTAGAAATCCAAAAAGTGGCTCACTCATAGAAGGTAGTCCAGCCAATTTGGATACTCTTGGTAGCCAACAAGCCACTGTTCCCATGATAAGTAAACAAGACCAGTTCCTGGCCCTGAGCTGTGAGAGTCTTCAGACCTCCATTAGTCCCAATGGTCAGCCAAATGACCTAAACACACACAGAATCACAGGTGATCAAGGATACACACTCCTAATCTGCTAACAAGGCTACTCAGTACTCACCTGATTGTCGGGAGCAACCACACGTACAGGCATCCTGTTAGTGTCTCTGCGCACGCGGAGCGTGTTTCCACTGCTGTCCGTCACCGCAGTCACATCCTCCTCATTGCTGAGTGTGTGGAGAAATGAGTTACTCGTGTAAGGTGCCACAAAAGAGGACAAAAACAGTAAACAACACTGTTGTGTCGAACAATTTTGCAAGGTAATGCAAATGTATTATGGTGCCGTGTGTGGTCTGGGCGGAGCTGCAGGGGAGCCAATGCCGGGATCACCAGGGGGTATCTGGCTCTCCAGCCGGTTCAAGGCGGTCCATAGGCAGGGGCACAGATGGCCAAGGAAACTTTCCTGTCCCCGGCCTGGGTTCCAAGAGTTCTGAGCAGGTACTAAAATGTGATGTCGTCACACTGCATGCAACTGATTGGTTGGTCAGCAATGAGCAATGAGAGCGTCTCATTTACAAAAATCCAAACAGCCATTTTTGAAACTTGGCTACAAAAAACAACGCCGTGTTCCCCCAAGTGAGAACAACCCACAAGACAACTCGAGTGGAGTCATGGTTATTAGTGGCGAGTAGGTGCTAATGGAAAAGCGGCTTCAGTAACCAAGCAGTGCTGCAATGACAGTCACAAAAATGTGTTTCCTGACAAACACCAACCTGTAACTGAAGTTGTATTTGTAGTCTCCAGTGACCAGAGACATGGTGAACTGGTGAGTCCCATTTGCATCAAACACGTAGAGCTCTTGAGAGGCTGGACAGGCCACTTCATAGGAACTGGGACCTGAAGCCAGAGAGCCTGAATACACAGACCAGCAGACAGACAGACCAGTGACTTTGTTTTCTTTATCTTCTTAGATTATGTTCCTATGTTACTTTTGTTATCTATTATTGTTTAATATTTTTGTTTCTAAACTCACACAATATTGCACAGTCTATGTCATTTGCCATTACATGAATACCTGCATAACTGAATAACTTACGCAGGTATTCTCTCTTTGCAAATCTATTTGATTATTCTGCTGATCACCGTCACTACACATCCGTGAGACAGCTGTCTGCTTATTAACATACATGACATTCAAGCCCTCTATTGCACGTCTACTGTGTATGTGCATACACTTTATATACACACCCGTAGGTGGTTGGTTGCGTCGTACGGCTCGAATGCGGATGTTTCCCAGATCAGCCACATACAGCGTCCCATCCGGAGACACAACCAGAGAGGAAGGACAATTAAGCCTGGCATCTTTGGAATAGCCATCTCCGGTTTGATAGCAGTCGCAGTTTGCATCATTCTACAGGACAGCCAAACGAGGGACAACAAACAACATCAACACAAGAAATTCTCGTCTCATATATGTGTGTCTCAGGTTCCCAGTCATCCACATTACTGTAGTGTAATGAGCTCGGAAAGCAAGCCACTGGAGTTTTATGAAGACATTTCACATCCCATCCGAGAGGCTTCTTCAGTTCTACAAATCAAACGATGGAGCGTCCCAGGTATTTAAACCCTAGTCGGGGATATCTCTTGGTCATTGAGCCTCTCATTGACCAACCATAATCATGTGCCTCATCACATTAGCCAAGGTGTGATGAAAAAAAGGTGTGGGTCATAATCACCAGGTCTTTGGGTGAGAACACTGTGAGATCTTGCTTCACCCTATCATGTGACCTCTTTGGGTCACCTGCTGTAAGATGTGCGGAGGTTGAGGGACCTGCGAAGGAATCTCAAAACTGCGTTGTAGGTGGAAGTTGCTGTCGTAAGCCACCCCTCTGTTCAAAAACGGGCTTTCAACGTGAACATAAATGGCACTCCTTTTAAAACCATCTGTTCTCTCAGTCCAAAATGTGAACTGTGGTATCATCAAATGAGTCCTTTAGCAGATGGTGTGCAGCTGTGTCTTGTCCTGCCGCGCTTGCTCTTCTATGTTGTGCAGTTCTATGGAGCGGCTGCTTGGTTTCTCCAGTGTAAAGGTCCAAGCACTCCTTGCTGCACTGCACAGCGTACACTATGTTGCTTAGTTTGAGTTTGGAAGTTTTGTCCTTGGGATAAACTAGTTTCTTCTCTAATGGCATGGTTGGGTGACTGGAATGATAATGTTCTAGTTCCCTCTTTCCTGTGCATCTTTGCTGATTCAATGAGGGCTCATTTGGGATAACCACTTGTTTTAGGAGCTTTCTTTAGATGTGTTTGTTCCTTTCCCTTCTGGCTTACAGGAAACAGTTTCTTCTCATTGCAGTGTCCTGACAACTCTGTGTTCGAGAGGGTGTTGGGAGTCAAAGAGTAGGTACTGGTCTGTGTGTGGGCTTCCAGTAAACTTCAGTGCTGAGCTCCTCCATGTGCAGAGCATAGTCCAGAAATAGCAAGCTATTCTTCTTCACTAGTTGGGACCACATCCTCATGCAGGTTTGACAGCATAATAGATATTATCTAGTAGATAATGGCAGATGGCTTGAGCATGAATTGTCTCCAGAGGGGACTGGCAGCATCTCAGGTCACTGGCAGGTCACCAAAGAAGGCATACCTTTTTTGAGAAGGCTTGTGAAGAGAGGGGGCCTGTAAACCTTGATTAGGTGGTCACAGATTAGATTGCGTGAACTGGATATGCTGGCAAAATTGATTGGCGAGAACTTAACGTAAGCATGATCAGCAAGGTGGAGTAGAAGCAAATCACGCTAGCACCCTGGCACCAGCAATGATTGGTGCTGCATTTGGCAGACTGATGCTACAAAGGTTAGCTGAGAGGAGGCATCGTGAAGTGCCATGAAGGTTTGTGCCTGCGTTTTGCAGGGAAGAGATAGTGGAGAAAAAAACTGGCATCTCGGTGCAAGAAAAAGCAAATAAAAATCTATGTTTTTGACTTTTTAAAAAACCCATTATATGTAAAATATGTGGTGGAAATTAAACAAAAGGGGAAAAAGCATAGAGCTGTGGTGAGGTCCTAGAAGAGCACCCTTTAATTCAAGGGAGGGAAAGGCCTGGGTTCAATAAACAGCAATGGGCTGTGCTCGTCACCAGATGTGTCCTGGTGTGCATCCTGCCTGGAATGTCAACTGGTAAATCACTCGGCCATCCAATGGGTGGCTTTGCATCCATTACCATTAATGGAGGTCCCGTTCAAGTGCAGTGGTATGGACTTCATCGGGACAAGATCCCCGGAGTGCCAGGGGACATTGCTTTGTATAAGTTCTCGTGGATGATGTGATATCCCGAAGCAGAGCTGCTGGCACGGGTGCAGTTGCAGGTGATCTCCTGAGTCGGAATCCCAAAAGAGGTACTGACGACCACAGGGTCTCATTCATGTCTCACACACAAAAGAGCTGTACCACCCCCAGAGCGATGGGCTGGTGGAGTGCCTTAAAGTCCATTACTTCCATGTTTATTCATGAGGATTAATGCAGTAGGGCTTGCTGTCAAAGTCTTTTGTTTGCAGTGGAGGAGCTGCCCTGGACCTCCATGGAATTTTCTCCCTTTGAACTGCTGTTTGGCAGGAAGCCACAGGGGGATTTGGACGTAATTACAGAAAACTGGGAGGAATTTCCAAGCCTGAATAAGAATGAGATTTAATATGTTGTGGACATTGTGAACCACACACACTGGGTCGTTTATTATGGGAAAATTTGTGTTTTCACACAAAACCTCTGGTGATAATTTCCCATGCCATTATTCACACCCTGACTTATGTGATGACAACTACGGTTTAAATACCTATGACTCTTCATTATTTGATTTGTAGAAATGAAGACGCCTCTCTGATGAGAGGTGAAACATCTTCAGGAAACTTAAAGGAGTCCAGTCACTTCTCTTCCTCACATCCTGTTGCATTCACACGTCACTATTTGGATGCTACACATTCATTCTGAATTCGAGTACTTCAGTGAGCTGAGCAGAATGACCGATAAGGACTGAAAACAAGAAGTAGCTGTGATGGGTACCTTGCAGTCACAGTCAGATAGCGCTCCAGCTAGATGGGTAATTTCTCCATCAGTCGACACCTGGAGTTTTAGTAGAGAAGGAAATGATTCTTAAAGTTTAGCACAGTGGCACTTTCTGTTACAGCTTGGTAATAAAGTAGTAATAGAAGGGCAACGAGGCAGAAACAAGAACGTAATAATGTGGTAATTTAGTGGTTATTACTACTAAACCAGTTAATATCATGGTAACAACAGTGGATACGGTTAAGTAATATTACACTGAGCTTTATGCAGTTGGATAATAAGGGACCAAAACCTGGAGATAATAATGTAGAAATAAAGACATCCCCACGAGGAAAAAAACATTAGTAATAGTGTCGTAATACCTTAGTAACAATATGATAACCTGCTAGAAATAAGAGGGTGATATCTGTGAATTTGAATTCTCACGTTGTTATACAGAGTTAAATAAGGTAACATTGGCTGCTCTTTTAGCATATTTGGAAAGTATTACTTTATTAAAAAGCTTGAATTTATCCCACCTTAGATTTCCAGGATTCTGCTTAACATTCATGATTACAAGGAAATTCTGTTCAGCAGACTACCTGTCGAATACGGTGGATTTTCTTCTCATCCGTCTCTGCGATGTAGAGAACGCCACTGTAGGATAAGGCGATGGCTGTAGCACCCTCTAGCATGGTCTGAACCGCCCTCTTTCCCATGGTGTACTCTATACCAGGCACCTGGCAGTGCATGGGACGACCTGCCACAATACGAACCTGAACACACACATTTGCACATGAATGTTAGTTAAGAATCATTAAGTAGCACTGTGCATTTGTTGTTGTGGCACAGGAAGGCTGTGAAATACAAATGTCATTAAATACTTATATATTAAATATATATAT
The DNA here is from genome assembly GCF_041146795.1 of Maylandia zebra. NCBI lineage: Eukaryota > Metazoa > Chordata > Actinopteri > Cichliformes > Cichlidae > Maylandia > Maylandia zebra. Next base: position 3,674,937 of record NC_135172.1, read on the forward strand.
TAAGTCAACTCCTAGGGAAAAAGTATGGGACCAGTGCGCCCCTCCTGGGATAGTTTTACCATGGGCCCACCTTGGAGTTGGGCCTAGGGAGGGGGAGCACACAGGAGAGGATCTGGTGGTCAGGCTTCAGCCCATGGGGCTCGGCGCAGCCTAAAGAGAAGACTGTAGGGACATAGGGCTCGGGTGCAATGTGTGTGAGGAGGCAGTCAGGGATGGAGGCCCTGGCAGTCTGATCCCTGGCTACAGAGGTTAGCTATTAGGACAGGGAACATCAACTCTCTGGAGGAAAGGAGCGAGTAGGTGAGATTGAGCATTGCTGGCTACATATAGCCAGGTTCACCTGAATGCACGGCTTAGGCTCTGGAACCAGTTTCCTGGAGGTGGGCTCGACTCTGTTCTAGTCTAGAGTTGTCAGGTTACCACCAGTATGTTGGGGGTTTTGCCAGTGGAGGTGAGGGTTGCTTCCCTGCGCCTTCAGGTGGGGGAACAGGTCCTGACATTTGCCCTTATGCACCAAAACCAGTTCAAAGCACCCAGCCTTTTAGGAGTCACTGAGTGGGCCGCTCAAGGGTGCTCCATCTAGTGACTCCAAATTCCTAATGGGAGATTTCAATTCAAAGAAAGTGAGACCTGGAAAGAGGAAGTGAGCATGAACGGCCTGATCTGAACCTGCGTGGTTTTCTGTTATTGGACAACAGTCACCATTTTTGAATATGAGGATGTCCATCAGTGCACAAAACACTAGGATGATGATGAGTTTTGTAATGATATCATCAGGTATGCGGTCCTGGACACATTCAGTACTTTCATGCAAATTAATTGTGTTGTCAGATGTTTGGGCATGTTGGAGGTATTTCCACCCTTTGCTGTGATCAATGTTGAGGTTGTTAATCAAAAAAGTAACTATTACACAAGTAATCATTACACGTGTGCCCATTGTTACAGGCCATTTGGTCCCCGTACAAACACACTTGTCATTAATAAGTTGGACTTGTTTCCAGTGAGTGTTGGACTCCACTCCCTTTGTCACTGGTTCTTTTTATAGCTTACATGGATAAAATGTCTGTCAAGCAGGCAGAAGGCTTCTACTTTGGTTACGTCAGAATGGGTGGGTGTCCTCTCTGACATAGGCTCAGGGTGTCAGTCATTCCAGAGGGTTTCGATTGGAGCCAATACTCCTCCATATCTAAAGGAGCCAGTTTGGGGATCTGATAAGGATGCTTCCTGGGCACCTCCTGGGTGGCATGTCCCATGAGGAGGAGGCCCACAGGGTAGACCCAGGACACCAGAGAGAGATTATATCTCTCAGCCTGGGAATGCCTCAGTGTACCTCCTGATATGCTGGAGGTGGCTGGGGAGAGGGAGGTGGGCCTCTGCTTAGGCTGCTGCCCCTGCAACCTGGTCCTGGATAAGTGGAAGAAAATGGATGGATGGATAAAATATACATTCAGCAAAGGGATACATGATACCTGTCTATTTTCAGTGATCTGCAGCACAACATTGTTGTCCAGCACATAGATAGAGTTATCCATGGGATTGATGGCTAGATCTGTGGGCCACTCTAACCGCACCTGGAAGGAAAGAGGACAGAGAAGAAAGGTGACACTTCACTTCCTGTTCATTGTCTCACACACACACACACACACACACACACACACACACACACGCACACGCACACACGCACACGCACACGCACACGCACACACACACACACACACGCACACACACACACACACACACACACACACACCACATCATGTGATATTTTCACATAGTCTGATATTTTCTGATCAGCAAAGAGGTTTTAATAGTTAAAGGTTACCTGTCTTATGTGCATGCTGGTGTCACAGGTCAAAGGTCGTGCAGAGGTCAGATCATTGCTGCCCAACACTGTGGAGATGATCCCGTTACGATCCACTTTCCTAATCATAGTTCCATCCACAAAGTAGATCAGCCCGTTTTTATCAACTGCAATTCCTGTGAGTAGTGAAACACACACACACACACACACGCACACGCACACACACACACATGATTTTATGATAGTAAATTATTAATGGAACTGCTTCAATGCATAAAGCAAAAAACAAAACGAGAGAAGTAAACATTTTGAGTGCAGATGCAGCATACATAGTTACAACGAAAAATACAAAAAGATACAATAATAATAACATGAATGCAGTAAGAGTTCGGTGCACTCAAGCAAAGTCTGCAGAGATTACTTAGATTACTATAAGCAAGAAAAATGTTACAAGTGATAACAAACAAGTGGCAGCTCGACAAAATAAGACGTGTTCACAGAGAAGGTTATTAGGAGCGACGGTGTGTGCGATTCTCCTGTGATTTCTGCAGCAGCAGTGTAACACATACAAACATGCAAATACAGTTAGCTATATGGCAAAGGTATGATCTCTGACAAAAACAACAGTTCTCCTGGACAGCATGGACTTTATTCAGAGAAGGAAAACACAGGCAGCCTGTTGTTGATGACAGAGGTCACAACAGTTCAAATAACCTCTCTCTATAAATAGACTGATACTGCATCATCTCACAGTCAAAATCCCAAATCTCAAACTGCTTTAGAAACGAACAGTTGCGACTTCCTGCTGGCTACCAGATTGAAATACATAACAGCACCTTTATAATGTGGTACAACTGGACATTTGCAGCATTTCCTGTGCAGAGATGTGTTTCAGTCAAAATGTAACCTTATCTAGACTCTGTTGCACTTGAACTGAGGCTTTTGTTGGAGCAAAAGAAACCTTAGTCTTAGGATGGCGTTCCTGATAAATAAATAAAGTTTGCTATGACTTCATGTCCATCTAGGATAATGCAAGTCTGGGATTATTTGAAAGTAGTGGGGAACTGGCAGTTACATCCAATATTCAAATACGCTCACGCGCCTACAGTGCTGAAGGTGTTAATGGTTCTGAACAAGTTTGCATTGATGTCAGTGTGACTTCCTGAGCTTGATGAAAGAATTGAACTTGCACACCTGGACAAATGCTAGGTGTGGGAATTTAGTACTATAACAACATGCACTGATGCTATGACAGCTATGAATTCTGCTGCTGGCTGCAACCAATAAATACTTCATCTGCTTCTTGCATTACACCTCCCACACTGTGTTTTATTTGCCCACTGTCAGGACTACTGTTGGTACGGCTCTGCAGTTCCAGTGGACGAAGGACAAGAGGATATCTGACAGGTAATACATCTAGTAAGGCTATGCTTATGTAACTGACTTAAATAATAAGCACCTGTGTGTGTGTGTGTGTGTGTGTGTGTGTGTGTGTGTGTGTGTGTGTGTGTGTGTCTGTGTGTGTGTGTGTGTGTGTGTGTGTGTGTCTGTGTGTGTGTGTGTGTTAGAAGGAGACAGAAAGATTCTGTGTACGCACCTTTTGGTCCCAGTAGCTGGGCCTCTGTAGCTTTTCTTCCATCTCCACAACGCGCTTCATCAAATGGAGGACACTGCTCACCTGTACCAGCCACTACTTCTCCATTACCTGTAGACACACACACACACACACACACACACACACACACACACACACACACTAAGCATTAACCAGAGAAAGGTACAAAGCTGCAGACTCACTGGAGTCTCGTATGACAACACTGTCTTATAACTACATTCATAACAGGAAGTAAAAATGCTGATGCTTACTGATGAGGTCACGGGCACCGCTGAGCACTTTGGGGCGGTAAATCCGTCGTGAGTTAGTGTCGGACACATACAGCTGCCCTGTTACTGGGTCAGTGGCTAAGTAGTACCGGTGAGCAGGGTTGTTGCTGTGGAGCACAGTGAAGGGGAACAAATAAGAAAGACAGAAGAAAACTCATTAGAATGACATCTGTGTCACATCCCTGATAAGTTATCAGCTGTAACACATTTAGTAACCAAACTAATCACACTGTTGTGTTTGCTTTCACAAGGTAAATCTGCTAAATGTGTGGACAGATAAAGATCGAACTGTGCAAGTCTACAACTTCAGAGGAGTGAAAAACTGAATTTTTATTTCATTACACAAGAGGAAAAGTTACAGAAAAGCAGGGAAAAGCTGTCCCCTGCTGCTGAAATGACACTGATGCTGAGCAGCTGCAGGACAGCATGCTAATAACTAGCTGGTTAAAGGATCACTAATCAGTCTGTCAGGCTTTAGCCTCCGGTTTGTACTGTTTACTGGTTAATACATAATAATGCACTTCAGGCCAGCCTGTGCAGTAAGGCAAATATATGTAATGAGTACTGTAACAGCTTCATGCAGGAAGTAAATAAATAACATAACAGACATAAAAAAAGCAGAAAAGGTGAAATCCAAAAGGCTTCTATGAAGCGTCGGACAGTTTAACTTTAACTTTCCAGAAGAAGTCGCAGCACGAGTTCAATTAAACGCTTGTTGTCCAACGTGAGGGCGACGTGGAAATGAAGGAGACTTTCTGCAGGAGTTGTTAGTGTTTGGGTCCGTGTAGCTATGCTGTAACTAGTGCGTGCGCTTATATGTATGTGCAGTCTCTGAGATTTAAGTGCAGCTGTGATGTATGTATGTGAGAAAGTGTGTTTATGTGGAGAGAACATGAAACGTCTGTGTGGAGAGAACTAACCTGCTCCAAAGAAAAAAGAAGACCTTAAACAGCAGGAAAAACCCAAACATACTGCATGTCTGTCCTGATCTGGACTGGGGAGTGATTAACCCTTTAAGACCTACCATAGAACCAAGTCCGCCGGAGCTTATATTATATTTTTACATGCTGTGGAGCCATTTTTGGGAGCATTTCAAGTTGCTATACATCAATACAACCATTATAGCCCAGATTTTAATCATTTGTATGCATTAAGTGCATAGTAATTACATAAATTGCAAAAAAGTGCAATAAACTACAAAAAAATTGAAAATCGTTTTTGTTTTTTTAACATATATTTCTAGTTAGAGAAATTTAAGAGGCTTCTCCCTCAAAACTGTAAATACAAAAAAGTTGCACAAAATAGTTTCCCACCACAGGAAATTTATTTTGAGTGTCTTCATAGTTTTATTTTTGAAATACACCAATTTTTATACACTGCAGGAAAAACGAAAATAAATATTATACTGCAAATTTGCAAAAAAACAACAACATCTGCATCAAAATAAACTATTTCCAGCAGTGCAATATGAGTCCTAAGCATCCCAGAAACGACACAGAAAGTCATAAAGTCAAACATAACTTTTAAAAACACCAGTATAGGCCCTGAGGCCCTGATGGTAAAAAACTACATTTCCACGAAAATGACGTCACTTCCGGTTTCGGGCAGGTCATGGCGGACATGCGATAGTTTGCGCTGACGTCTATTCCAACAAAGGAAGTGTTATGAACAGCTGATCGGATCGGCAAAGTGTGTTTCTGGAATATTATGTTTTTGTTCCTGCAAGCGCTTTTTATGCAGTTTTTGCAAAGCTTTATGTGGAAGGCAACCGTGACCGAGGACAAGCTGATGGCATCAGATGTAAGTACAACTCCTCCGGTTTCATATGCAAAAATTTTTTTTGCGTTGCCTTACATGGTTGCAGTGCTATCGGGATTTAAAAATAGTTACGCAAAACAGAGCGTGCCCGCTCTGACCGGTTTTAAAGGGTTAATGTGTAGGAATGAAAAGATGCAGCTTTGATGGAGATGAACCTACAGAGGGCTCCACTCAAAGAAACCCTGAAAGGGGAAAATGCAGCGACTCATAATCGTCTGTATCGCCCCGATGCGTCTGTATGCATGCCTGACAATATCAGGGTGTGCTCCTAATGAGAAGCTGGATGATGTCCTGGGTTATCTCCTCCCAGATCTGGATCAGGGCATCACCAAGCTCCTGGAGTGTTTAAATGATTTTACAGCCGCTGACATTTAATCTTTATGTAGGAAAACTGGAATAAAACTGAAACGTTCTAAAGATGAAAGGCAACACAAATGACTAGAAAGGCAAAGCAGCTAATGAAACTCATGAATCACCCGACCTGGTCTGTCTGTCAAAATCTAAAATGAAGTCAGCTTCTTTCCATCGGTCTGACCGACTCTTTATGCTAATTGAACGCAGTGACGTCCTGATGATCTAATGTCACGAAAATGAACCCAGTTTGTCTTCCTTAGCTTCCTTTTTGAAATGTCAGTTTCCATCATTATTATTTGCATTAACAGTCACAGCACAGTGTGTAATATGTTACTGCCAAAGCTGACGGGCAGGGAAAAGAAAATAGGAGACAGGAAATAATAAAAGAATAGAGCAACAGGCTGTGAACTCATACACCTGTAATAAAAAAACAGAAATCATTTCAGTGTTTAAGTGATGTGTTTTCACAAAGCGCCTGAGAGAGTGTGGGCCACGAACTTACCCCACCCCCCACATAGGTTAGTTGGTGTTGTGACTTTTCTCCTTTTTTCTCTTATTAATACAGTGACACTGTCATTGCCTTGTGTTAAGACTTGTAAAATAAAGCCCATTAAGCTCTGATTCAGCTCTACTTATTGCTCCCACACCCTCCTCTAGACCTCATAATGGGGACTTAACGATTTGGAAGACACTGAAACAGCTGTGTTAATGGTTCTGATAGATGTGTGTTGCTGCATGGCTGCTTATTGCTTAGCTTTGGTGTGTTTGGTAAACTCTCTCGACATGTAGCTCAGTTTCCTTCAGACGCTATTTTTTTATTTTGCCTTTGTTACTTCAGAAGTCATACAGGTGGAGACTTTTCCAGCCTTAGACCAGTAAAGCTTGTGCTGCTCTCCAGAAGCTAAGCAGGCTATGGTTTCTTTGGGGAGAGATTCAGTTGCATTGTTATTCATTGTTTAGCTTGCAATGCTATTAATTTGCTTCTGATCTAAAAGTCTCTTTGTGTCTGGTTGGATGGTTACTTGGGATCAGCTGTAATTCATTTTGAAAGAGGAGGAAAAATCTACTCAAGAACAAGTCAGAGAACCTATTGTGGGTATGGACATGTTGAGGATGCTGGAGAAGTACATTTGAGCTGACTGCTCACTGCGAAAAACAGATGCTAGCATTGACAGGATCAGGGAAAGACAACTTTCATCGATTTTTGGATCATCCAAATTAATATGCAGAACATGTGGTTCATTGTAACAACGTCTTTAATTATAATCTGACAAAGAGCTGCGTGGTATAAAGAGCATCACAGCAGCTCTCACTACCCTCTTGTAAACCTTTCCTTTCTCTCTTGCTGCTCTCAGTCGGTCACAAATCACCCAGACACTCGTCTCCACCCACTCCACCCACTCCACCCTGCATGCTCCGCCTTCTTCTCTTGTGCATTGCTCAGACATCCTCTCACTCTTCATGATTGTGTTAGCAGTCCTGTTAAAAAGTTTTCTACTCTCTCTCCTAGACCTCTCCGTACCTCCACAGGTATGTCACCTGGACCAGCCGCCTCTCCACTCTTACTCCCCTTCATAGCTGCCCTCACTTCCTCCTTACTAATCCTCTGTCCTCTCTCTCATATTCTACAGTCATCGGATCCTCATAGTCCTCCTTCATCTTCCCAACAGACTGATGGTAATTGGTCTTTAATCACGTTGCAACACAGTGCCTCTGTTTAGCCAATCAATGCAACAAAAATATAGATATTTTTAATTTAAAGCAATGAAAAATATTGCATTGTAATTACAATTTATTTATAAATGTCATGATTAAGTATTGTGTAATGTTTAAAGTTCCAAACTGTAATGCGACTCTTTACCACTAGGGGGCAGATAGTGAGTGAGCAAAGTGTCCACCATGGCTTACACACTCATACACGCCTCGCGCCTTTGAGGCAACTACTACTGTGATTTGCACGTTATGCAAATAAACAATACAAATGTATCATTATTGTTTTTGCCATTGGGAAGACCAAAACAGGCAATCCATCCACTCGAAATCCAAAGTGTAATTAACTAAATGTGATCTTATATGAATAATTAGTGTCAGATAAGGGAAAAGGAAACTTAATGTTACTATGCCCTTAAAGGAAATATGAAGTCAGCATCAAGTATTTCTGTATGTGCACATGTAGCTACACCTTGGATGAATTCAAAGAGGAAGGTGGAGATGTCCCTGAGAAGTGAAGGGATAAAGAAACAAAGATATGACGGATATCCACACCGTCTGTACCCGCCCCCCTCGCAGATGCTCTCCTTGCAACCCCTCCTAGGGCCTGCCCCTATTGTGAGGATTGTGTGCTGTTCAGCAGATTGGGGAAGAATAGACTCAATTTCATGTTTACACTTTTTAAAATTAGGAAGTTTAACAACCAAGCAGGATGAAAAAAACAAGATGAGTGCGTCTCATTTTGGTGGTAGATGCCAGGACTTCTTCTCTCCCAAATTTTCATTCTCTGTTCTCTCTGATGAGAGCGATCATTGTTGTAATCATTCAATCATTCAGTTCCCAGAATACTTTATTTGGTGAGTGAAATGTAAGTGATTGAAATGAGAACAAAAACAAGCAGCAGACCCAAAAACAAAGTAAAATCTGGTGCAAAAACCGATGGTGGAACGAAAAGAAGTCACAGGTTGAAGAAGGATTAGTCACACTTACCTATGCCTGAAATCTTTGTTTCTTTGAAAAAAAGCCAGAAAACCCAAGAAAGCAGAGAGACACAAGTTAGTTACCAGATTGGTGCTCGGCTGATATTACAAATAACTCTCTAGGGCAGGGGTCCCCAATCCCAGTCCACGAGGGCCGGTGTCCCTGCAGGTTTTAGATGTGTCCTTGATCCATCACAGCTGATTTAAAGGGATAAATGACCTGCTCAACATGTCTTCAGTTCTCCAGAGGCCTGGTAACGAACTAATCATGTGATTCAGGTGTGTTGACCCAGGGTGAGATCTAAAACCTGCAGGGACACCGGCCCTCGTGGACTGGGATTGGGGACCCCTGCTCTAGGGGAAAAATACTACAGCATGAGCAACAGTTAGGATGAATTATGGAAATCAGTATGAAAGAGATGTTAGTCTAAAACATGGCCGTTTTCCACTATGTTGTTAGTTCTTCATTAGTTAGCTAACATGAATGTTAGCTAATGTAATTCTATCAGCAGAAACCAACCAACCCAGTGACATCGTGGCACTCAACATGTTCTTAAACTTTAAACACCTGTTTCTTTAGTCCAGACAGTGTTAAACCTGTTTGAATGTAGGGCTCCGTGGTGTAAATTAGCATTACATTATATTATGTTAGCATTGCTATTAGCATTAAATGTAGTATTACACTTCTACATTAAGTACTCTTAAATCAGGTCATTTTGACAAATCACTGGGTCCTGTTTTGTTTTACATCAGCTCATGAATATTTACAGTTACCAGGCAAAGCTGGATGAAATGGTTTGGCAACGCTTTCTTGAAAAAGGACTCTCAGTTCTGTGGGTAAGACCTTGGGCTGTGTCCAAACTAAGGGGCTACATCCTTCGAAGGCCACGAAGACCGGAAGTGCAAGGCTGTTAAACTGGACGGTCTGCCTAGCAACCGCCACATAAGCAGCTACAGCTGTGGTGGACGGCATGTTCGATAGAAATGCAGGAAATATTTATGTCATATGTTTGACTTTTATCTGAGAAAACTGTTGTTTCATGTGTGTGTGATGCATCTGGGAGAACATTACAACCATGCACTGAGCCAACAATGCTAACTTTAGCTAGCAAACTAGTTTGCTACTGTAGTTCATGAGGCTAGCCTCATTTCATTTTGATGGTGCAAATGTAAAAGGATTACATCATGTTTTACTGTATATACAGCTTTTTGAAAAAAGAAAAGCAAAGCTCAGTGGTGGTATAAAATAAACTAAAAGATTTGATCTTTGCGTGTTTCAGAAAAAATGGAAGACAAGCTGATGCAGTAAATATTCTTTTATTGATGAGAAAACTGTGCAATTTAAGATGTTGAAGATATGAGAGCATTAAACAGGCAGGTTTGTGTAAGAGGCTCTAACAGGAGAGATGACACAGAAACATCACATCCTTATAAAATACTGACACACTTTATGAAGGGACAACTTTTCACAGCCCTTTGAACTCTTTATTTAAATGAGCTGCATACGTTTCCCAGTGAAACCAGCACTGTGATAAAAACAATACTTTAACTAAATATGTTCTGGATAAAACAAATTGTTATCAAAGGTGTCCGTGGGTCCCTTTACTGTTCCTTCTTTCCCTGTCAGATCCTGCAGGATAAACAGCAGTGAGTGGTTCCCTGTATGTGTTGGAGATGCAGGAAGCAAATATCGAGAAACTGTTTAAATATTTCCACCAGTCCCTCAGCTACAGAGAACGGCTGTCAGCTCTCGCCCTGTTCTCCTCTGCATCTCTCAGCTGCTGCTGGCTCCTTTTTCTCCTCCTCTTCCTCACACACTGCTCCTGGTGTCAGGGGTGGAGAGCCTCGTCCCGTCTCCTCTCACCTGCTCAGTCTCTCCTGACTCTGGACACTTGCAGAAGGAAATCAACCATGGCAGTTAACAACTAAAGCAAAAACGTTATCAAATATCTGTCAACGTTCAGATGAAAATGCAGTTTTCTAATAGATTCACATGGACAGTTTTTTAAACTAAGAGAAAATGGAAACAGGACTTACGATCCTGCAGAGTGTTGATCTTTATAACAAGGGTGACGTGCTCAGGTCGTTTGATATAAGCCTGAGAAAAACATGAGGAGGACTTCTCCATCTACTGTCCGTGTCATTATTAGTGTCTTACAGGCTGAGAGCTCCTCCAGCTGTAAACCACAGCGTGGTTGAGTCTGTGTCCTCACCACAGTTCACGGGCCACATGTTTGGTCCCCGCAAACACACTTGGCTTAAAGAGCGAACCGTCCGCTCGGTTTATCCTAAAACCGTTAAGTACGCTGAGCAGCGCCAAGCAGACCCAGCTTCAGTAAAAAAACTAACCAGCCAGAGCTTGTATGACCTGAGCTGCGTTAAGAGGCTGACGTCACGTAACTTAGCCAAAGGTTAGTAGAATTTAACATTTGAAGACTTTTCAATATGCTAACATTTGTTCTGCTGCATATTTCAGTGAGATAAAAACCCAGTACTTACTTTTAAAAGTTTATTTCCGGACCGCTTCGCTTCGACTTTTTGCCATTTTCTCCAAACGATTTCTTCAACCTTTGATTTGCAATGAATCCTGGGATAGGGTAGGCCACGAAGGATATAGCATCCTTAAAATCTGGGGAAAATGAGGACGCACTTGTGGGCTGCATTTGGAGCCGCTTTGGAATTTGGACAGCCTACAAACGCGGCCTCTGAAGGATGCAGCCTCTGAATTTGGACACAGCCTTCATCTCTGTGAAACCAGGGAATGTATTCTCTGGATTAGGCTTCACTTCCAACAGCAGCAGTGGATCTCCTTACCTTAGCTCCATGACACTGGTAACATTCCCAGAGGGAAAGATTCTTCTGATGTAGTTGAAGTCGCCAACGAAAATGCTGCCGTCTGCTCCACATGCCAGAGCCAAGGGCGCCAGCAGCTTGTTGCCCTCTGCCTGCCCATTACAGCTGGGGCACGAGATGCTGCGGCGACGACCGTTTCCTAGGAGAGGGAGTTAAAATTCACTTTTCCACATGTGAACCAGTAGCTGGTTAAAATCCAGCTGGGGTGGATTCACTAATTTCCAAGAGAACAGCTTTTTATAATAGAAACAGCAATGAAAAGCAGTCTGCAGTACATGTGTGTGATTCCTGTGTAGTTATCTGTGATCGGGAACAGAACAACACTTTTCTAGTCTTACTGACTACTTAAAACATTTTTACACTACAAGCCATTTTTAACCTTCCAGTCAAACAAAGCACTCCTGCCCCGCATCCATGACCAGGTTAGAATCATCAGGTAATCCTAACATCCATGTCTTTGGAAAGTCATTGATTTTCATTCCGGTGGAAGTATGAGGAGGAATACTGATGGCCACAGATGGGATATGAAACAGGAGCCCTTTTTGCTGTGAGGAGATGCTAACCAGCGCATCACCATGCTGCCACCATGTGGCTCGTTGAACTCATGCATCACAGCAACTAGTTTACAAAAGCTTATTATTGTACTCAGGTTGACTCGAAGGTGGCAACTATGTCTTTACTGCAACATGTGCTTCATTGAACTGATTATCCTAAACCTTCATAATTAAACCTCTAATGACCAGTTTACCTTTATTTGGGATTTTCTTTAATCTACATGGAGTGAAAAATATATAAGTTGACTCAGATAAATACACAAATCTATTAACCCTTTAAGACCTACCATAGAACCAAGTCCGCCGGAGCTTATATTATATTTTTACATGCTGTGGAGCCATTTTTGGGAGCATTTCAAGTTGCTATACATCAATACAACCATTATAGCCCAGATTTTAATAATATGTCTGCATTAAGTGCATAGTAATTACATAAATTGCAAAAAAGTGCAATAAACTACAAAAAAATTGAAAATCGTTTTTGTTTTTTTAACATATATTTCTAGTTAGAGAAATTTAAGAGGTTTATCCCTCAAAACTGTGAATACAAAAAAGTTGCACAAACTAGTTTCCCACCACAGGAAATTTATTTTGAGTGTCTTCATAGTTTTATTTTTGAAATACACCAATTTTTACACACTGCAGGAAAAACGAAAATAAATATTATAGTGCAAATTTGCAAAAAAACAACAACATCTGCATCAAAATAAACTATTTCCAGCAGTGCAATATGAGTCCTAAGCATCCCAGAAACGACACAGAAAGTCAGAAAGTCAAAGATAACTTTTAAAAACACCAGTATAGGCTCATGAGGTCCTGATGGTAAAAAACTACATTTCTGCGAAAATGACATCACTTCCAGTTTCAGCAGGTCATGGTGGACATGCGATAGTTCACACTGATGGACGTAGGAAGTGTTACAAACAGCTGATCGGATCGGCAAAGCGTGTTTCTGGAATATTATGTTTTTGTTCCTGCAAGTGCTTTTTATGCAGTTTTTGCAAAGCTTTATGTGGAAGGAAACCGTGACCGAGGACAAGCTGATGGCATCAGATGTAAGTACAACTCCTCCGGTTTCATATGCAAAAAAAATTATTGTGCTAGCTTACGTGGTTGCAGAGCTACCAGGATTTAAAAATAGTTACGCAAAACGGAGCGTGCCCGCTCCCATCGGTTTTAAAGGGTTAATATGTTTTTCTGAAGGTTCTACCATGAATTCTATTGAAAAGGCCGTTGCCTATTAACTTCTCATTAGTGACATCCGGTACTTGTCAGCATAAAAAGATTTGTTTCACCAAGTTAAGGATGAGAATCACACACTGGCAGCATTGTGAAGCTCTACTGAAGTCATTTCTAAACAACTACACATACAACTGAGGCAGCATCATCCTCTAGGACTGTTTTGCTGCCAGTGGTGTGGGTGTATTACACAAAAGTGGACCAAATATTGGACAAGTACTAAATCCTTCAACTTGACTGCAAATCAACAACGAGAAGTCTGAAAATACAAACGTGAAAACAGGTTTTGTAATAAAGCAGTTCATGTATCCAAAGCTGTGACCTCAGTACTACTGACATCTTAAAACGACAGCTCTGTGACAGAAAATCAACTCATTTAGATCAACCAGTTATGTCAAGAGTGGTCAAACATCCAGGTGTAACATCAGCTAGCTGCTGAGAACTAACGCTGTCAGGTCAAAGTGCAACGTGCTGAGGGAGGTTTGATCAAGTATCAGTGATTGTGTACGTATATGTTCCAGCTTTGACGCTCTGTGGAGAAGTGCTGTACAATCAAGACAAACAAAATCCTTTCAAAGACTTAATTCAAAAGAAATGACCATGAAACCATGATGAGTTACATAAACCTCTGACCACAAATGTATGTAACAGACAACAATTAAAGTACAGGCTTTAAAGGAAATGTGCAGTCAGCATGCAGGGACCAGCACTGATTATGTGTGTGCAAGCTCAAACACACTGGGAAGCTTTTATTCTATACTTACCCATGATGCTGTTGATGACAGGTGGCTGCTGGGAAATGAAGACATTCTCACCGCTGCCTTTGTACAGTATCCCTGGAAACGAGATGGATAAAGCATTGAAGGAAAGTGTCTGTGTGTAAATCAGAGGTGTGGACTCGAGTCACATGACTTGGACTCGAGTCAGACTCGAGTCATTAATTTTATGACTTTAGACTTGACTTGAAAAAATGTTCTAAGACTTGTGACTTGACTTGGACTTTTACACCAATGACTTGGGACTTGAATTGGACTTGAACCGGTTTACTTGAAAAGACTTGATATTTTACCCCAAATATAAAATTTAACATGCATATTATATAGAGATTGAAAATGTGACGTCATTCACGGGTAGAACCGCAAAGGATTCTGGGAACTCGTGGCAAGCGGTACTAGCGCACGCAGGCTTTCAATTAAAATCAGTTACACAGCGATAAAAAGAAACACAAAAATGTCAAGAAGCTGTTGTATTATTAACTGCAATAGCCGGGCGCATGACAGCCACGGGAAGCCGACGGGTAAAGAGATCGGTTGTTATCGGATTACGTCGCTGAAGAGAAATTGTTCAAGCCATGTTTCCAAAGTAACAAAGACGCGACGGATGGTCTGGATTGCAGCCATTCAAAGATCAAATATAACGTCCCAGAACCCTCCAGCTCACAGGTTAGTCTGCTCCAAGCATTTACACAAAGGTCAGTCTGCTGTTGTAGTTAATACGTCATTTTCATAACATAATTGGTGATATAGCAAGTCTGGCGCTGAACAGAAATTGTCGCGCTATGCTCCTTTGTTTATTGTGCATAAATAGTGAATTGTCCTGACACAATATTGCGTTTCGCTTCTGTTATTATGGTACATTAACAAAAACATATACTTTTATTCACAGGATAAAACAGGTTTGTATCACTAATTGCCCAGTACGATTACAGCATACAGTATTATTGTCACTGCTACATTTCTGTGATGCTACCAGAAATTATTTCCACTACTAATTAATTACCGTTGAGCTCAAAGGTTATATTAATAAACGGTTAACGAATGTGTATTTATGAAGACGATTTGTGAGACTGGTAAACTTATGATACGTACGATGGTCTTTCGTTCTACACGGTGCATTTCAAGGTCCTGCACCCATCCGTCGGTAAACTGTACCTGGGCTTGTTGCAGTGACCGGAAGTTACTAAACTTCATGAGTGTATGCACTCACTCCAAGAACCGTGTAATTATAAATATGCATATAAATATGCTAAGATGAGATAGCTGACTTCATCTAACTAGCAAATGTTGTCCAGGCTACGTTGGTGATGCAGTTTTTTTTAATGTGTATGATATTTTTGTCATGCGATTTTAAAGCTGGTCCTACAACCGCATCCAAGAATAACATGCAGCTTATCTCAGAACTGTCGGTGAAAATTATTCTTGGAGCTAAGTTTAATTGAGCTGCATTTTATAGAGGTGCAATTTCACAATTTGTGTATATTTTCTAAGTTCACTATTTTGTATGTGTTGAGAAAAACACAGATTTTAAAATTACATGGTCTAATATTTACATTTAGCATAACTGCAACATTATTTTTTCGTTTGTTTTTTTTAAAGACTCGAAAGGACTTGAAATTCAAAGTTTCAGACTTGTGACTTGACTCGGACTTTTACACCAGTGACTTGAGACTCGACTCTGACTTGCCTGACATTACTTGAGACTTGACTTGAGACTTGAGGATAAAGACTTGAGACTTACTTGAGACTTGCAAAACAATGACTTGGTCCCACCTCTGGTGTAAATACAGGGAGGCTGCAATCAGCTGGTTCATCTATCAGACTCATATAAAATTAGACCTTCAGTCACCTGTTAAGTTCATGTACTATTTTTACAGTACTGTCCAAATAAAGTTAAACTAAAACTTCTATAAATCGACCCAGTCGTGTCTGAACTTTGGTAGCCAGCGCCTGAGGCACACAGTTTTAAGGGAGAACATTGTTTAAACTGAGGTGTAATATTTTAGGTTGGTAGAAACAATGAAGGATGACAGAGGAGAGAAGCAGAGTAAGAACGATGAGGGGTAGGTCGGCTGGCTTTTGACGAGGTTGATGAGGGAAGATGAAAAGATCAACAGAGGAGAGATGCACTTGTTCTTCAAAGTAAGACATCAAAGTCGCCTCCTGTGGTGAACTGAATTATTAAAACTGCCACTTTCTTGGAACCCAGTTCATCTCATCTTTCTTTCTTATTTTATGCTTGGATGCAAAGCAAACAGAGATTTTAAAAAAAGACAGGCTTCATTTGATGGACGTGGAGCGTAGATACAGTTAGTAGTGCTGCGCTATATCATACCGTTCACGGTAATATCGGTGAACAGTATTACCGTGGGCAATGTTGGGCAACGATAAGAAAATGAAACATGGCGATAGAATATGGGTAAAACGTGCATGCGCAGTGCCTTTGTTTTCATACGCACACGGTGGAAAAAGCATGGCGGGGACGCAGAATGAGAAGAGCGAAAGTGGATCGTTGAATGAAACCATGAACCTGAACTGGTTTGTAAAAATGCTGCAGCTTCACTGGTGTGGAACTGGTTTAGCTTTCGTCCGTCAGATACACAACAAAGCACTATTTTTGGTAGCGCATGCTAGCGGGCCGTCGTTATTACCGTGTTGTTTGGAAAATACGGCACACTTAAAATCAATCCTTTGATTTTTCTGAAAGTCGACAGAGTCCCTTATAATCCCGTGTGCCTTATGTATGAACTCTGGTTGTGTTTATGACCTCGAAACGATTTTATGTGCACAGCGCTCGAAAATCTGTCAAATGTTTCAGTACGACTTTGCTGAGCTACGAAGCCGCACCGCTTGATGGATTGTGGGAGCGTTACAGCTGTCGTAGGCGGAGCCTCGCGGAGTGATACGTGCTGTGCTTCAACATAATGTTACCGTATTGTGTGTATAAGCTCTTTTTAAGTTTTGTGGACATTATACATGGTGATGCTGAGGATGTGTCGGCCAGTTTCCACTGGAAATGCCTTTTGGTTAAACTGTCAGCGAGGAGTTTGCACTGTTACATTTTTATATAACTTTAATGCAGATAAAAAACAGCTGCTTGTTTAAGTGAAAATACATTGATGGTTTTTGCACTAATAAAGTTGAGGAGTTGTAAAGTATTTTGTCTCGTGTCAGTTATATCCTCAGTTATATCGTTATCACACATTCATATCGTGATAAATATTTTGGGTCATATCACCCTGCTCTACAAACAGTGTCTGGTTTCTTACTTTTTGGCAAATCTGTCACATTTGTCAAATTTTAATAGAAGACAAAGAGAACCAGAGAAAATACAAAATGCAGTTTTTAAATTTAGTTTATTAATGCAAAAACAAACTAAGCCTACCTGGCCCTATGTGGGGAAGTAATTGCCCCCTAAACCTAATAACTGGTTGTGTCACAGTGCAGACCCACACGCAGACAAACAGAGGAACAGACGGTGGTTTAAACTGAAAGAGAGTCTTTATTTGATGGCTGTACAAAATACTTCAAAGCAACAAACGAAGGGAGGAAGTGAAAACGCTAACAAAAACTTTGAGAAGCTAAACAAAAGAACACAGAAGAAACGTAGGCGATGAAACAGGCGAACCGGCGAGGAACAGAAGGAAACACACACTATATGAACACACACAGAGGGTAACGAGGCAAACAGGCAGGGAACACAGCTGTGAGTAATTAGACTCGCCGAGACTGGGAGGAAGACAAACAGAACACACTGACACAGGACACAGACTGTCAAAATAAAACAGGAAATACGTGAATGGAGAGACGAGGATGACAACAGGTAACACATGAGAGGCACAATAACATCTAAACACTAGAATCATTAACAAATAACCACAAACAAACTAAATCGATCAATAATCAGAATCACAAATCACTAGACTCTGTACCATGACACGCTGAGTCACTCGTAGCAGCAACAACTACAAACACTACAGAAAAACAAACACAAAAACAGCTTTTCTTTATGAAAACCCATCTAAACCTCGAATGATAAGAATGGGATCCAAAAACTGGAATCACGTCTTTCTAATAGGAAAAACTACCCACAAACTAATTCCTGTGCACTTTGACGCTTCTTTAAGGAAAACATGACTTCTTTAGAGAATAAAAAATTCTCAGTTTTGGATGTAAGTGGTATCAAAACATACCAATTGTGCTGCTTGTCTGCAATGCACAGCTTAACTTTTCTGCCCTTGAATTACTATTACAGTTACGTTTATACTACTTTATTACTAAAAATATTTGAACCATTCCTTTAGGACAACAACTACAAGACACCACTCACTCAGCATCTCTAGACCCAGCAGTCTTAGCTAATTATAATCTCCAACCTTCCTTTATATCAAACATCCTTGAAAGAGTAGTTGTCAAACAGCTAACAGATCATCTGCAGAGGAACGGCTTATCTAATAAATGGAGATTTTAATATTGCAGGTTAATTTCCATTGCCATTTTAAGAAGGTGGCGTGTGTCGACCCTTCAAAAGTCAAGAAATCCCGGCCAGCTGTTACTCCAGCTGTTACTCCAGGCTAGGTGGCTAATGCACTTCACCTCTGTCCTCCACACTATAAAAGATGGCTCCACTTCTCAGTTTCTCTCTTCTGCTCCACCTTCCATCAACTCTTCGGTGATGCTTCTGTCTTGGTCTGTTTAATAAATGCTGAACTTCTTCGGTGGACTCCCTCCTTCTCACCTACTCTGAGGCAGTTTGTCAGGTATGTATGTGTGTATCCGACTAGACACCCCTGTGTCATCAGGTTCCCAATCATAGATGACTTCTTTTTTGAGTTACCACATTCTGAAGATCTTTGAAAAACTTGACCTTCAACCTTGATCTAAAAGTTGAAGTCACTGAAATTTGAACTCGTCTGATATGTTTAGTAGATGGTATCAATCGAGCTTTCCGTTGCATCTTTCTCGACTTGGATATCTATATCGCCCCCGCGACCACCTGCCCGCCCGGCAGGTCGATGACAACACCCCATCAGTCATTTACGGCTAAGGGATGACTAATCTCTTACAAAAAGATTAATCCAAAATAAGACAAATCTGGATGGATCAACTTAAGACACACAACTCTTGTACATCATGCTTTATTCATGTTCTCAGCTTGAGGTTGTTTCTGGTTTCTTTATATACACCAGGATCATTATCACTCTGTTATATACGATCACACACACAGGGGATGACATTTGAATTCACCTTTCATAATATCACCTTTCTTTGACAAATACAGTCTTCCACTGTTTACCATATGCACTTACACTGTTTACAAGGAAAACGGTGCATTAATGTTAGTTGATGTAACCACTTAATGTTTGATGTAGACTGAAAACTGCAAATATTAACAGAATTCACTGATTTGAAAATCATTTAACTGCAAATAGCACAAAGACAAGAACTCAGGTGAAGTCATATTGCTGTGTTTTTAACTAAATGATCAGACCGTCATGATCCGGAGGTACGTCTGGAAAACTCGTTCAGGCACCTGAGCTCCTTGGTCTCCATCCCTGGGCGGAGCCATTAGCTCCCCTGCAGAAGCTGATTCTGGGTATTTGGGTTGAGGATTTAAGCTCTACTCAGAATGTCCTTCACCGCCAGTTTGTCAACGACCTCAGGTTGGTATCAGCTCCAAGTTTTCAGGCTCTTGTTTCTTGTTTTTTCTGTTTTCCTATGCCACAGTTCACCTGGACCTTCCTTGCCGCTTACCTTCAGCTTCAGCTCTTCTCGGACTACCTCTCCATTCTGGAAAATACAGCGAACCTCACCTGCCTGCCCTCCTATCACCACCCCACAGTGGAACTCAGTCTCTGCCATTACTCACCTGGATTCTCACCGCCTGTCCCTCAAAGCCGAACTCACCCTGGCTACAAGTAAGTCCCATCAGTCGTACTCCACTTCCCCAAGTGTCCTTCGCCTCGCCACCTTCCTAACCCCGTTCTCTTCTCTTCTCAGACGTACCCACTTCATTCCAGTTGCACCTGTTAAGTCCCAGTTTTCCCTTACTGACCCACGGCCACGTCGCTACGCCACCCACGCCCTCCTCTACGAATTACACTCTGTTGTCTTATATACACACTGTAAAACGTGCTCGCCGTCTCTGTTGTGGTTCTAGGCGTTTGAGTCCACTTTTGCAATCGGTTTGCGCCGCTGTGACACACACTGGCACCAGAATAGAGTCATAACCTTAATGCAGGTATGAGGCCCTGTCAGGTCATTGTACTAATGTTCAGTTGAATATGAGGCTTTGGTTCAGATGACTGTCACATGCTCATGTCTGCTGTCATATAGTCTGTGATCCATTTATAACTCGGTTTCTTATGTTTACTCAGTCTAAGAGTCATCATATGAATCATGGGAGCATTCCTCATTGGCAGGGCTTCGTCAGTATTCACTAAACAAGTGTGCTTCGTGCAAATATAATATAAATTATGCCCATTCCACGAGAGCACATCTACAGCTGAACTATGAATAAAACACTGGAGCAGTGTTGGATTCCCAGACAAATAATTATTCCTGCAGTGTGTTTGGTCTCAAAGAGACTGCACTGCAGTTCTGTCCCTCCAGATTCAGAGTCACACCCACGGAGAGCAGAACACATGTTGCCAGATATCACAAATCACACTTGCTAATAGACACACTCTTTTTCATACACACACATATACACTGAATGGGGGGAGGAGGTGTTGAAAGCCCAGGAGGACCGCAAGGAGAGAAGGTGACTAGCAATGTGATGGATAGGGTGACAGACAGAGTTCAGCGAGGGAGCTGCTGGAGAGGGGTGAAGGGTAGAAGGATGAAAAGCCTTTAAAATGTATTTTATAAACATGTGCTTTACGGGATCGTTGCATCTTAACAAGACAAATTCAGCACAAAGCTACAAAAATGTGGCTGGCTAATGCTGCTGTCTGCTCAAAAGCATAGACAGCCGACAGCCAGCGCAACTGCTGCCTTCATTACAAATGATCAGATCTGATTGGTGAGGAGCGAGTAAGAAAGGCAAAGTTAGCGACTCCAAATTCCAACAAATGATTTCCCTACTCGCTTGACTAAAGCCTGCATGAACAACATTAATATTAGTAGGACTGTTTTCTTTTGCAGTGTTGTCACATATTGCTGTGTCTAGTTCAGTAACACTGAATATAATGTACAACCTACCATTCTGTACGTCCAGGATGTGATGCTTATCCAGTGTCCATCCTCCCACGTTGGAAGCATCCAACTCATAGCCCTGCAGAATAGCCGTCCTCTTCTCCCACAGGATGAGATCCAGGCAGGACTCGTATTCAAAACCTACGGACACTGTTAGACAAAGAGTTTCAGGTAAGTCCACATATTTAATCCTTCCCGTTGTACATTTTCAAACCAAACAGGAAGGCCTGTGCAATTCTGAACAAAGAACCCAGGTCTATACACGGGCCTGCAACACGAGCACCCAGCACACCAGTGACCCTCACATGTGTTTGCTTTTGCAACATGCAGTGACTCCTGATGTTGGTTCACTGAGAGCCTTCATTTTTACACACACACACACACACACACACACACACACACACACTCACGCACACACACACACACACACACACTCACGCACACACACACACGCACACACACACACACACACACTCACACACACACACACACACACACACACACACACACACTCACGCACACACACACACACACACACACACACACTCACGCACACACACACACGCACACACACACACACACACTCACGCACACACACACACACACACACACACACACACACACACTCACGCACACACACACACACACACACACACACTCACGCACACACACACACACACACTCACGCACACACACACACACACACACACACTCACGCACACACACACACACGCACACACACACACACACACACACACACTCACGCACACACGCACACACACACACACACACACACGCACACACACACACACACGCACACACACACACACACACACTCACGCACACACACACACACACACACTCACGCACACACACACACGCACACACACACACACACACACACTCACACACACACACACACACACACACACACACACACACTCACGCACACACACACACACACACACACACACACTCACGCACACACACACACGCACACACACACACACACACTCACGCACACACACACACACTCACACACGCACACACACACACTCACGCACACACACACACGCACACACACACACACACACACACACACACACACACACACACACACACACACACGTACACACACCAAGTGTGCATATGAACTATTAGCCACTACAGCTGAGTATGTATAGAAAGCTTTTTAGTGCTACTTCCTTAGCACCATCACCTGCTATGATATTGCACATTTGAAATACAAGACTGGTGCCAGAGCCTCTGTAACATCAACTTTCAGTATATTCAGATACACTATCAGTCACAGCCTCTCATCTAAAGTTTTTCTTTATTTTCTATGTGATTGCAGATTCCCACTGAAAGCATCAAAACTATGACTGAACACATACATGATCATGTAGTAAACAAAAGAAACATGTTTTATATTTTAGATTCTTCCAGTTATCCAGCCTTTGCTTTGATTCCTGCTTTGCTCACTCCTGGCATCCTCTCCATGAGCTTCATGAGGTCGTCACTTGAAATGGTTTCCAACAGTCGTGAAGGAGTTCCCAGAGATGCTGAGCACCTGTTGGCTTGTTTGCCTTCACTCTGCGGTCCAGCTCATCCCAAACCATCTCAGTTGGGTTAAGGTCAGGTGACTGTGGAGGCCAGGCCACATAAATCACCAACAGTGTCATCAGCAAAGCCCCCCCACACCATCGCACCTCCTCCTCCATGCTTCACAGTGAGAACCATCAGTTCATTTATTCTGCCCAAAGACCCGGCAGGTGGAACCAAAGATCTGAAATGTGGACTCACCAGACCAAAGCACAGATTTCCACTGGTGTAATGTCCACTCCTTGTGTTTCTGGGCCCAAATAAATCTCTTCTGCGTGTTGCTTTTCCTCAGTAGTGGTTTCTTAGCAGCTATTTGAACATAATAATGTAGCTGCCATCACAAGTGTGTGAATGTGTGTGTGGATGGGTGGGTGACTGAATGTAGTGTAAAGCGCTTGATTTTAGCAATTTTCTAACAGTTGTCAAATATGGCTGTCAGCTGTGCACCAACCTGACTGCTGCACAACACAACTGATGGTCCCAACTCCATTTAGAAGGCAAGAAACTCCCCCAATGAACCCTGACAGGCTCACCTGTGAAGTGAAACCATTTCAAGAGACTACATCATGAAGCTCGTTGAGAGAAGGCCGAGGGTTTGCAGCGCTGTCAACAAAGCAAAGAGTGGAAGCTAAAATATGAGACATAATTAGACTTATACATCAATTTTTAATAAAGAAAAAACATTAAATCAAAAGATGTGTCCAGTGATTAGAGTTGGTCCGACTCCCGACCAGGGCGGGGCGTCTGTATCCAGTAAGCGGCTCTAGGCAAGACAAGCCCCCCCCCCCCCGATGCTAACCAAGCCTACCTTGGACATGAGTGAGAGACATAAAAATGAAGCTATACCGACTAAGACGTTGCCAAGATTAACAAGGTGCATCAGTTGTTGAGGAAACAGCACATGCTGATGAGAAACGGGCTACTGGAACAAGGTAGCATAAGTGGGCAAGAGATGAAAATAGGGCACTGTTGGAATGCTACTACGCAAGTAATCCCAGCAGAAGGGGTTACATGCACAGGATGAGGGATCCAGAGTGACAGCGAAACAACTAGTAACAACTCCTCTACATGGACGGCATCAAGCTGTATGCCAAGCATGAACGAGACATTGATTCACTGATATACAGCAGCAACACTGTAATGTCATTCGGACTGGAGAAGTGTAGTAGTCAGGTAGTCAGAACCGAGGGGATCGAACTACCAGATGGCAACACTGCAGACATCGAGGACAGCTACCAGTACCTGGGGATCCCATGAGCAAATGGGAACCATGAAGAGGCCGCTGGGAAAGCTGCAACCACCAAGTACCTGCAGAGGGTCAGGCAAGTCCTGAGGAGTCAGCTGAATAAAAAGAACAAGATCCGGGCCATCAACACCTACGCCCTGCCCGTGATCAGGTACCCTGCTGGGGTAATAAGCTGGTCAAAGGAGGCGATGGAAGCCACTGACATCTAAGACGAGGAAGCTCCTGACCACACGTCCAGCACCCTGAGACTGTACACTCGGCAGAAGGAAGGAGGCTGGAGACTAGTGAGTGTCAGTACCACGGTCCAGGTGAGACAGCGAAGGCAACGATGGCATCTGGATTTATATTTAACATGAGGAGTTCGTATGGCCGAGCCATTTTGTTTTGTCCCCTGAGCAACAGGTGGAACTTCAAGTTCTCATAGAAAGAGCTCCTTGTTGATATCGCTGTTGTTGTTGTCAGTTTTGGTGCTTTAGACACACCACATTAGATGATGGAAAAATCAAGCCTCTGCATTTATGAGTGAAAAGAGAATATTACATGTTGTAAGTTTCAAAACACTTTTTAACATATTTAACACATTAACATCCAACTTCAGATAAACAATTTAAGGAAGAAAAAGATGAGATTGTTAGAAAAGTGTCTGCGAACGTGATTAAACTAATGCTGTTTCATGCAGAGTGGCAGTGACACTGTTTAAAGCCCTATATGTGATGCTGAGGATTTGTCAGATACCAACCCTTATAGAAAATGCCCAAAACTGCCTGTATTTTCTATTTGTACAAACTTACCGACTGCCTCTGATAGTCCATAGACACGCTGGCCATAGGCATCTGTCTTGTCCCAGATGAATGTGTATGACAGATTTGGTTGTGCAGGGAACCATTTTTGGAAGAGGCGGCCCACCACTGCCACCATCAGGTGAACCTGGATTGACAGGAAAGGGTTAACTTCATGATACTGATTAATTCACAGAAAACAGTAACGGTAGGCATTTGTCTTAGCTGTAACTTGAAATGCTGGGAAATATCACTCATCACACCTTCATCAAATTGAAAGGTATTGATGTCTGCGTCATGGTGACTTTCAGCACTGGTTTATATCCTGCTGCTCTGGAGCTAAGGTAGATCAGGTTTAGATCACTGCCAGGTATTGATGTTTGTTCTTGTAGAACCTACAGAAAGAAACGAAACACACCAGACACATCAGTACCCACGGTTCCAAATGGTAAATGGCCTGGATTTGTATAGCGCTTTACTTAGTCCCTGTGGACCTCAAAGCGCTTTAGCACTACATTCAGTCACACACACATTCACACACTGGTGATGGCAGCTACATTGTAGCCACAGCTGCCCTGGGGCGCACTGACAGAGGCGAGGCTGCTGGACACTGGCGCCACCGGGCCCTCTGACCACCACCAGTAGGCAACGGGTGAAGTGTCTTGCCCAAGGACACAACGACCGAGACCGTTGGAGCCGGGGCTCGAACCGGCAACCTTCCGATTACAAGATGCCCCATTTCAAAACTATTTCAATCTATTTTCCAACTCTAAGTGGTTCACAGTACTGGACAAGCTAGCTTTATTTTCATTTATATGTGTGAATGACACAGGGCAGCACGGTGGTTAGCACTGTTGCCGCACGGCAAGAAGATCCTGAGTTCAATTCCACCATCAGGCCGGGGTCTTTCTGTGTGGAGTTCTCCCCGTGTTTGCGTGGGTTCTCTCCGGGTACTCCGGCTTCCTCCCACCGTCCAAACACATGCAGCTTGTGGGGATAGGTTAATTGGATAATCCAAATTGCCCATAGGTCTGAATGTGCGAGTGAATGTGAGTGCGAATGGTTGACTGTCCCTGTGTGTTGGCCCTGCGACAGACTGGCGACCTGTCCAGGGTGTACCCCGCCTCTCGCCCTATGACAGCTGGGATAGGCTCCAGCGCCCCCCGCGACCCTGAAAAGGATAAGCGGAAGCGAATGGATGGATGGATGTGTGAATGACCAGAAAAGTGTGTACTAATGCAACTGCTGTAAATGAAAGGCTGTTCAGTTTCCCTAGAACTATAAAAAATAAAAATAAATGAAGCTTCAATACGGTCGATCGGTGGATCTCACGCACAAAGACATAAAACAGATCATAACGATACTTCTGTGACCTTTCTGATAGCCAAAGTGAGCCAACTGTGTGTTCAATGATGGCTGTCCACAGTGAAAAGAGATGGCCTCTTTTACTCCTTCTTCACACCACCTGTCTCCTCTGTCCCTTTGAAATAGGGTAGATGTGGTTAGAGTGATGATATCAGCTGTGTTGGCCAGCCTTCCCTGCACTGAACCCACTGCTTTACCCGTCCCCTGCAGCTGAGCCACAAACCACACTCCACCACATTCCTGATTAGGGATGGGTACCGGTGTCCGGTTCTGACATAAACGGTAGTAACCAGACCGAAAAGCAGCGCACATTTGGGTGCTTTATTTCTGTGCTTTATTTTTCCTGAGCTGTGATACACTTCTAGCCAATCATTTTACGTTTCCGAGGATAGTAGGCGGGTCCAGGTACGTACGTTCAGTTAGAGCAGAGCTACAGATTAAAATTCCCAAGGCGAAGCGGTCAAAAGTCTGGCTGTACTTCACAGCAAAATATGCAAACTCAGCAGCAACAAGTGCTTTAAGCTGATACTGTGATACTGTCAAAGGAGGTAACACCTCGAATCCGATGAAACACCTGGCGACGCATAGCGGTTTTTTTTTGTTAAAAGCAGAGAAATGCGCCGTATTTGATAGCTTGCTGCGAGACCTCACACCGAGCACATCTACTGCGGGTGTGGTGCCAGTTATCGGACCCGGAGTTAGCAACATCCCCCAAAAACCCGAAGAGGAGAGTCCTGGCCCCTAGCCCTGCCAGTGTAGCAGAAATGATGAGGATGATGATGCAGCAGCAGCCGTTCTTCTCTGCGTGAGTAGCTTCATGTTGTTCGTGTGTAATTTACGTTGAGTAGGCTAACCACGTTATTACATTAATGCATGTAAGGTGAACTAGCAAACATCATCATAGCTACATGCGGCTGTCTTCTTGTTTGATGGCAGATACTCCCTTCACCCTGGCCAAAAAGGCTAAAATGACCAAAGAAAAAGTGGAAACCAGTTAAACATGAGAGGTTTTTGGACAAAGTTTGTGTTTTTTCCATTGTTTAAGCACTGCTTCCAGCCAAGAGTGATACCATATATGACCCATAGCTGCAGAAAAGGCTAACATTGTTATCTTTTTACAAAAAACAGCTGAACATGAGAGGTTTTTGGACAAAGTGTGTGTTCTCCATTCTTTAAGCACCGGTTTGAGCACCAGCACCGTTTCAAAAGTACCGATTTGGCACCGGTATCGGTACCGATGCTCCTGATGAAGTGCTGTACTAAGCGCAAAATTGCTGTCGATGCCAAGTGCGGCAGACCCACAATAAACTTTCAGAGGAGTGACTCAGGAGACTACCAATGACAGGGAAGAATGCCACTGACTGACATATGAGCTGCTAGAGCTTCACCCAGGCAACCAGAACCAACAATCACAGTCCCAGTGTGCATGCAACTTAATAGCCCAATTGACAGCCTTGCATATTCATGCCATAATTCTGCTCCCTTCACTTTCTTCATGTTCTTTATTTATTCATTTTTTTCTTCCTAACATCCTTGTACAGGTTCAGCTTGGTTTCATCAGTCCAAACATTTTCCTGCCAAAGTCTTTCAGTTGTTTTCTGGCTAAATCTAATCTTGTCTTTTTGTTCTTGAGTGTAACCAGTGGTTTGCACCTTGCTATAAAGCCTCTGTTTTAGACTTTGGTGTTCTCGATTAGGTTTTATGTTGTGAATGTTTAATTTAGAAACCGAAGAAACAATTCTGCAAATCCTCTTTCACTTGCATCAACGTACATGTGGACCTCAAACTGGGAGCTACGAAATAAACGTTTAACACACTGAATCAGTTCCAGATATTTTATCTGCTTCTTTTGTCAGACAATAATCAGGACATAGGCACCTGGGCAAGCCGCTGCTTGTCAGTGAACGGTCCATTTACCTTGGAGATTCTCAAGATGAGATTATGTATAAAAAATTCCATTATTAATGAACAGTTAATGCACGCAGTGGTTCTCAAACAGCATGGCACGCCCCACTGCTGGGGTGCAGAGCTCTGACAGGTGGTGTGCAGGTTACCTGGCAGAAAAGTCATGCAGAACTACTGTTTACCATCGGAATCGCTTCTATGGCGGAAAGAAGAAATTTGCAGCAGTTATGTTAATAATATGCGCATCTGCTGAAAAGCTGCAGGCGTGTGGACGTCAACAGCCGCAATAAAGAAGTGTACTGAAAAGTGCGAACGGGTCTGTCGCGCATCGTTTGCAGTGATGCTGAAACCCAGGACTGGGGCACGAGAGACCCGACCACGTGTTCGCACTTTTCACTACTCTTCTTTATTGCATCTGTCGACTTACACTCGCCTGCAGCTTTTCAGCTACAGCCTACACACACCAGCAGCAACGACAGGACCCAGTTCATTCTGTTTTAAGCCGGCGAGGCGTGATTGCAGAGGCCGCTCAGGTGCGCCCGCCTCCCCCACAGCCACGCCGCAGACCACACCCCGCCACAGCTCTGCAGTCAAAAACTCTCACTAAATTTCATCTGTGTTCACAAGTTTTATAAGACTAACACTGAACTTTATTCCATGTTTGGCAACGTTCACATTCTGTTTCACTTGTTGTTTGCTGAAACTGCTGAAGGATTCACCGTGAATGAGTTTATTATCCAAATAAAGTTGCAGCTCGGCTTTTCTGTCATTGCTTTGTTTAGATGAGGTGTGAAAATCTTTCTTCCTGTCATGTGAGGATGATGTGAAAAGTTTGAGAACCACTGAGTTAATGTAATACTTTTGTTAAACATAAATAAAGATGAAAGTCTGCAGTTGAATCACATTTTGATTGTGAAGAGAAACTGATGTTTGTGGTGCAAATGCAATGCAGAAGTGTAAGCAGTCACAAATTAGAGAGCTAGATTAAAAATAGCAGCTGGAAGCTGTCTCGACATGCCATCGAAGACGATCAGCGACATTTAAATCTGATGATGTTTTTATGGTTCTTTTCCCAGAACCATAAATACGAGCAGGTCACAGGAGTTGGTCCTAAAGCTTTTGACATTGCCCCCCTGCAAAGCTCTGCCTAGTGCCTAATGACTGCCATGGAGTTAGAACCAAAAGAAGTTATTGAATACAAAACAACAGAAAAGAAGACTGAGTTTCATTTCCAGGTACACAGCAGAGACTGCATGTTCCTGATTTGCTTGTGATTCTTCCACCTGCTGCAGTTTACTTCCACAAATCTAGAGGTATGAGTTTGTCTCAATGTTTGTACTTTTAAGGTCCAAACTACAGCATTTCAGGGGTCTGTCAATAAACATTTAAAAAGATACACAATTAAACTCCAAATGAGACAAAAAGAACTCCTATCCTAGCGATGTGAGGTAAATGATCTACAAGCAACAGGACAGAAGCTGAGAAGACTTCTGAAAAGGGAGAGAGAAGAACTGATTGAGACTACGTTGAAAAAACAGTCCTGAGGGAATACTCCATTTGCAGTGTTATACTTCTCAGCTGCACTATTGCCTTTTCATTAGCTGTGCATTTAGCATTCATTACAGATCCATTTCATGCCTTTAAGGCCGGCCTCACTGCCCTCCCTCTAATGGAGCCAGCTCCACCAAAAGCTAAGGAGCAGTTTTCCATTTGCTTGCTTTTGATCTACACTCGAACATGTGCGCGCACACACACACACACACACACACACACACACACACACACACACACACACACACACACACACACACACACGTGTCCACACAGATAGATGTGCTGTCCTATTCATGTGCAAAGACACTGGCTTTGTTTTTTATATGGACAAACACATACAAAACACATATGCATGTTTTAATCTGCTCAACCTAAAGATTTAAGTTTGCCAAGTATAACACAGCTGGCACAAAGTGTTACATTATTTTTACATTGCAAACTTATTCACAGACAGAGAGATCATACTCAAAGTGTCTTAGCTCCCATTAAAGTCCTCTGATTGATTCATTACCTGTGTTTCAGGTATGATGGGGCCATCTTCAGGTGAGCTTCTATAAAATGTAGACAGAGGAGAAGCAACAATGACAGGACTCGGTCTGATGAAACCACTCAGGTCACAGCTGGGAATGTCATTTTCCTCCTGAAACAGCCAGACACGACATGTGTTGGTCACTGAATATGGAAAGGTGAGCTCAGCAGTCACAGCACTGATTCAATTATTCATTTAACCCGAATACATCTGTGATAGAAAGAGTAAATGAAACAAAGGTCGTATCTGCATATTCAGTGCAGTGTCAACAGTCAGACCCTCAGTCGTTCACCTTCTTCATCACAAGCGTGTCCATCACATAGAAGACATTCCACGGCACCCAAACAGTTCTGTACTGCGTGAGGAAGGGAGCACGCTCAAAGCTCAGTGTGAGGGATGCCCCGCCATTGGCCAGAAGATCAAACCTGTCAGCACATCATCGTCAAACAAATGTGTACAGTGAGTGCTGGGAAACAAGACGTGTGAGTACCATGCAGCTGAATTATACAAGCTTTAATAAGGAAAGCCTCTTAATTCACTGTTACAGAATATAAGAGTGGATTTGCAAACTTCAGCAGGACAAAGACTCTTAAACTTTCATTTGTGACGGTGTAATTGGCTCATTAAATTCTGTGAGTGTGCTGATGTGCATCTTGTGTCTATATATTGTGTGCATTACATACGTTTGTTTGTGTGCAGGTGTGTGTGTTCAACAGTGACTGAGTGCGTCCCTGTGAATCCAGTGCATTTTAAAAAGCGTCTTCCCCACACGCTCACACGTTCTCTTCAGCTGACGTGAGAATGAAGAAGCTGTGTGAGCTGAGGTGGGAATGTAAGAGCACAATGTAGATGTCATTCTCCCGTTGTTGGCTGTCCGTTTTTGTGTTTGTGTGTGTTTATGTATCTTTGTGGGGACCAACACTGTTATGGGGACAAAATCCTGGTCCCCACAAGTTAAAGGTGTTTTTTAATGTCAGGGTTATAATTAGGTGACAGTTAGGTTTAGGCTAAGGGATGTAAAAACACGGTGTGCACGCGTGTGTGTGTGTCTGATTGTGAGGGGGTTACTCAGGAGACACCCCCCCCCCCCTGCTGGGCATTTGAAAGAATGCAGGTTTCACATTTACATGGAGCTACATCCACTTTTACTTTCAGGATATGTTTCACACACATGCAGATCATTGATATGAAAATGGTTTCATTCTAGTTGTTGGTGGAAACCTCCATGAAGGAGCCCTGTTTACCACCCTGGTCATCAAGTTTATTTAGTGAACAGACGATGATTAACATCTGTTTTAAACCACTGCTGAGAGGAGACATTTTTGGAAAAGGCACAATGTTTGTATAAAAGTGTATGAAAATATTAATAATGAATAAGTACACACATGCCATCCTTGCGTGTTATAGTGTATCCATGCTCAGGATAGTGAACAAATGTCACGTTGACTCCAATCAGAGGTGTTCCATCAGCTGTCAGGACCTGACCTCGAATTATCGACACCAAGCTAAAAAGAGAGAAGAGAGCAGAGAGAACTCGTTTACTCACACTGCCTGCAAGATTTACTTAAAACATTACAAAATGTTTAATGGCAAATAGTTATAATACATAAATAAGCCCATCAAGAAGTGAAATTTCCCTGAGTCCCTGTGGCTGAGCTGGAAAACTGTCTTAAGAGATGGAAACACTCACAGCTCACCGTAGCTCTGCAATGTTACTCATTGTGATCGAACTGCAGAGTCCACTGAGGGATAACTTAAAAAACGACAACGGAGGAACTTCTGAGTAATGCTGATGTCACCACGGTACTTACAGTACATGTTGTCGTTTGCATCGGTGTTTATGTGTTTTCTGTTACTGTGTGGTTATTGTGGAAAAAAGAACCACATGCATCTGCCGGGTTTTGTCGGCCTCGTCTCTTGTTCCCGTGTTCAGTGTTCTCTCTCTCTCTCACCAGTCAGTCATGTTCCCATATCTATTTTTTCCCAGTCCAAGTGTCAAGCCTGCATGTCTTGGTCTTTGTTGCCATGGTAATCGGACTTCCTGTTTTATTTCCACAGTCTCTCGCCCTCTTCAGTGTGCTCAGTTTTCTCCCTGTCTGATTAATTCCAGCTGTGTTCCCTCAGGTTTCCTGTCCTTATCCCCGCGCTCCTTGCTTGCCTTGTTATTCCCAGTCAGTTCCCAGTTTCAGGTTTTGTTTTCCTGTCTGATGCACTTCATTATAAAGTCACAAACATGTCAGACATGCTTGGATTGGATTTCAGTGTTTTAGTTTTTTCATCCCATTTTACTTGCTCCTGTGTAGAGCTGCTTTCACACACACACACACACACACACACACACACACACACACACACACACACACACACACACACACACACACACACACACACACACACACACACACACACACACACACACACACAAATAAAATTGCAAAAAACAAAATCATCTTAAACCCCCAATTTTTCCCCCACAATCATTTGCGATGCTCCATAAAATCCACATAAATATCATTGCACATACAATACCATGACAATAAGCTACAGGCAGTAATCTAACAATTAGCTTTACTAGCAACCAGGTCACAACTGCAAGATGTTTGAGCAGCTTACATTTATTTTCATGTAATTTAATTGGCAACTTGTCATATCTGACATCTAAAGGTAAAATTATTCCAGACCATAGACGATGCCAGATGCTTGACATTTTTCAGTACTTTACCCATGCTTTGCCTGCTATCAAAGCACTGACCTTATAATTTGTGCGCAGTCTATCACCTGAGACACAGCTGACATTTTCTTCCAGAAGACCCTTACATTCCTACAGTTTTAGTCCAAAACCATTCCCTGCCCTGCATCTGAGTCGTCTTTTGTTAGATGTTGAGCATTTCTACCCATTAGAAATCACACGAGTTTTATCTCTGTGGCTGTAAGCCTTATCCTTAAAAGAGTACAGACACACACACACACAGTATATCTGTGTTTTCATGTCTAAAATAATCTTTTACGTTTGCAGGTACATCCCATTAGGGAAACACTGGACACTTTATTACAGGTTTGGTATTACAGGTTCTCCTCTTATGAAATATTCAGTAAATCATAAAAATATGACAAAAGCAGAAAGATTGCCAAACACAATTGCTGTCATGTTTCTTCCCTCTCAGTAGAGCTGCCTTTCAGCCTCTGTATTTGCAGACTGGCCCCTGTCATTCCCTGTTATCACTCTCAATGAATGCTATCTTTGAGGCAGGTGTGGGCAGGAATGGCTTTTGGCAAGGGAAAACAGCAGACCTTGAGCACTATATTTGGATTTTGCTAACATGTTTTATCATTTTCATGCCTACAGAAAGCAAAGCTAAACTACCACTTCTCATATTATGCTAAATAAAAATAGGATACACCATGACCTGCAGGCTTAAAAAATATTAGTCAAACAATCACAGAAAACAAGGACATCAATGAAACCTACTTTGACCTACGACTACAGATCATTTATGCTTCAAAGAGCAGTGCATGAGATATGAATATGTGTGATTTTTCCCTGCCAATGTGCAGGTGGAGTACATGGTTATTGTAACTGCTCAATAACACTGTGTGGAATGATGAACACGGGTGAATCCAGTTACTGCAGAGCTGAACCCATAAAATATGTCATGAAAAAAACAGTTTACAGTAAGATGTCTGCAATATCCAACAGTCATTTACAGCAAAGCAGTGTTTCCATGGCTTGGAATGAACATCTGCATGTGCATGCCAATGTTGCTGCTTTATCCCTAAAATGTAAGAGAAAAAGAAAAGAGAAAACACGACAGAAGACATGTTTACCTTTTATTAAAAGGATTTTCACCATTGATTATGTGAGTCGATTCAGGCCCAACTAGAAAGTGAATGCGCTGGTAGAAAGATCTGGCAGCCTAAGAAAAGCAAAATAAATAAATGGGTAATCTGATGCTGAAAGGTGTCGTCATTTTGTCGATTTCTGACGGGATCTTCTTACCTGTTGAGGAGGCACTGAGGATGGAGACTGGCTGAGCACCTCGCCTGGGTCAGGTGACCCTTTGCAGTACAGCTGATTCTGACAGGAAGGCTGCAGACAGCAGTCTGGATCCATGCAGTCAGCCAAGCCATCTGAAACATGCACAAGCCCTACAGTCACAAAGCTAGCACAGAGTTGGGGAAAACATAGTCGTTTAAAAGCTTTACATGTGAAATCTAATGAACAGCTTAACATGTTTCAGTTCATAGCAAACAAAGGCAGCATAGCATTAGCTGCAACAGCTACATAAACAATTTGTTCAGTCTTTCAGACAGAGGTTTCAATGACCAACAGACGGAAATGTACTAATGCACGTTTAAAATCTGCAGCATTTATATGATTTTATAAACTCTGGTAAGGTTCCTGGAGCCCTTTATATTTTGCATCCAAAAAGCCAGACTTCCTTGTAATTTTTTGAAGTGGTCTTAACCAGCAGGTCTTCAGTGCTTCTGAAAGCTTTTCAATTTTTTCTGCAGACAGCGGCTCCTTTATCACTCAGCTTTAGTGCTGTCCTCATGCGTACGGAGGAGGAGCCGCGCAACAGCGAGTGTCTACAGCCATCAGTGAAACATAGTGGACGCTCTGTCACATTTTCAGGCTGTACTTTAGCCAGTGATGTCTGTCAAACCTGATGGAATTATAAATGCAGGAAAATACGATCAGGTTTTGATCCACCATGCAGCCGATGCAGCGTGTGTGCACGTACAGAGAGACAAAGAAGGTGAGACAAGAAGAGCGACAGAGACAAATACTGTCAGCTGATAGGCTAGAATAATATTTAAAACTTTTACTGTCTCAGAGGTTTTGCTTTAACAATATTATTGTTGTAGTGTCCAGATTGAAACACACAGACAGATAAGATTAGGTCAGACGAGTTAAACGTGTCGAAGGGAGGAATAAGGAGAGCAAGTAAGGAGTCGGGACAGAAGGAGGAGTGCAAGGTAACAAAATCGTTTGTCTCCATTAGTTGATAAAAGCCACGTGTACATTCTGCATACAGTGACATTAAAAACACACACTGACTGACAAAGCAGTCCTCTGATTTCTCTTCCTTTCTTTTCTGTTAACATAGTGATCAAATTAAAAGTAGTCCCAGCTGTGTCACTGGCACAGTGCATATGTTGCTGGATAAAACAGCTGTTAGCTGACATATGTAATGCCTACAAAAGATCCAGTTCCCAGTAGTGTTGGTGCACCTTTCTACGGCACTGTCACAATAAGTTTCAGCATGCATAGATCAACGCTCAAGTTTGTAAATCAATCACAAGGTCGAACCATCTTAAAGCGCATCCTGATTTATCATTTTTCTAAACACTAATGGAGACCAGATTTGAAAAATGACAAAAAAGTAAAAATACTAGAGAGAGTGCAGGTTAGAGGCACTCAGACGTTCAGGCAGCCGTGCCCAGCCTTTACACTTTACTGGAACACAGCACATGAGTGTCTGCCCAGCAGGCAGCAGCACAGTCACCACCTCATCATTTATTCATCATCAGGCATTACTTTGAGCACCCATACATACACAGGCAAAGTAAGTAAGTACTCTTTTGTACTTACTCTCTCCCACTCTAACACAGTGTTGTTATCAGCTCTTGAAGTGATTGGATGGTACAAACTGATGTGTCATTTTTCCTCGGTCCCCTGCAATTTAATGCGTGTGGGAGGGGAGGGGTTTTGAGGGGGTGTTGCACTCACCTGTGCTTTTCAAAGTAATCTCCGACCACTTTCTAAAGCACCTGTCCACTGTTCATTTCTTCCTAATGTCTGTCTTTGTAGTCGTGGGAGGACGTTTGGATTATTGTGTCGCTAACATTTAATATTCTCCTTATCCTGTGTTCATTCAGCCGTCAAACAAATCTGTTCATACATTTAACCATCTGTCTCCCCACTTTTAGTGTATCTACACAAACATACCTCCTTCGTTGTCCTTGCTGTCGGTACATAGTGTTTCCATGGCAACGTGGCACCCCGCCCCTCTCCATCCCGACTGGCAGATGCAGTGCCATCCGCTGGCCTCCAAGGTGCATCGTCCATTGTTATTGCAGAGACCTGGACAACCCTCTGGGCACAGGGGACAAGCACAGTTAGCAAAGTCACAGCAGTGGGAATAAAGGAGGGGACCATGATGACCGTCAGGGTGAAGACAGGCTTAAACCTATATACGTCTTTGAAGTGAGGTGATGATATTTTTGTACTGAATTGCTGTGAGAGGAGATCATTATTATTTATTTAATTTAGGGCCACGTTCATGCTAAAAACGATACATATTCGGAGTTTCCCTCTTGACTTGGAAAAACCTCTGAAACAGCACCGAGACCATGATGGGACGAAAAAGTCAAAAACAGCCAGAGGGGCACTGGAGGCCCCCACAGGACTGAGTCTGGACTCTGCTGCACCACACTGAGCTGACTCTTCAATTCAAACATCTGACAAAACCCACCAACAAGC
Source organism: Maylandia zebra (assembly GCF_041146795.1). Classification (NCBI taxonomy): domain Eukaryota; kingdom Metazoa; phylum Chordata; class Actinopteri; order Cichliformes; family Cichlidae; genus Maylandia; species Maylandia zebra. Next base: position 3,711,567 of record NC_135172.1, read on the forward strand.
AAAAAATACACACATGGGCTACAATAAATATTCATCCAAAAGGATCAAATAGAAAAAATAAACAGGACTTAATTTTGGTTAAGCTGGCCTTTGGATTCTGATAGGGCTGAGACTGGGCTGGATCGGTGCTACAGCCAAAATCGATCTGTTTCATTCAACAAATGTTTATACCAGCTGTCAGTTTAGAACATTTTAGAAAACATCCCATCATAGTATAAATGTGGTTTCAGATGCTATTCAGAAATGATTCTAACAGACATAAAAGGTTGTTGGTGTAAAATGGAAATGCACAGAATGCAACGATTTCCAATAATTAAAACTAGAAAGTACGAGTGCGCGATATAAACGATATACGATAGAAACGATATAAATTTGGCCAACGATAGAGATTTTGACTATACCGCTCTATCGCGATAGCACATGTTGATGATGTCATCAAGCTGCGCCTGTTTTGGTTGAAAGCATCGCAGCGGCTAAAACCATTATCATCTGCAAATTATGACGGGCAACAGTCACAGCAAAGAGATGAAGCACTTTTGAAACATGGGGAAAGCCAAAAACTGCGCTTCCTCCACTTCCGTAACAAGAATTCATTAATGTTGAATTCTCTCGCAGCTGCTCTATTCCCATGTTGTTGCAGTATATTAATAACTAACCTGGTATTGTGGATGAATAATCTCAGTTGTTCTCCTGACTGAAGGTTGGCCCGTGTATAGCATCCTGCTATGCGATTGCATTTGTCCCTGACCACCAGAATCCCTCACGTTAACTTTTATCGAGTGGAAGAAAAGTTGGCGTTCATCCTCCAGCTTCACTGTGCTAATGTTATGCTAACATAGCTGTGTCGCTAGCAATCACGTAGCACAACATTATATACCAGCTAGCCCAACGTCAGTAACCCTACAAACGCCACTGCTGTTTAGTTTTCTGTCTTCATTATTTTGGAAGTGGTAGCAGAGCTGTACGTTTGAATTAGTTTCAAAAATCTCTCAGTCAGAACATGGTATGAAATGTTTAGGTGGAAACTAGCGAGCTAACTTCCTGTTAACTTGTAATTCAATAAATCTGTTTTCATGGATGCCTGGATGTTAAACTTAACTGTTACACCTGGTAAAGCAGCAACGCTGATGATTTAATTAAAGATGAAAGAATTTAGACAGTTTTTAACTTTGACTTTGGGACCTGAAGCTGACGGAGTTTTGGACCCAGATTACTCCGTGAAGCTCCTCACTACGGCAGCCGTAATGCTCTGACAATCCATCAAGCAGTGCGGCTTACCAAAGTTGTACTAAAACATTTTTAACAGATTTCTGCAGCCAAAATCGGTTCGAGGTCAGTAAGCACAACCAGAATTCATACATGAGGCACACTCTCGATTTTTGAGAAAATTAAAGGATTTTAAGTCCTTATAGTGTGGAAAATACATTATACAGAAGAAAAGAATATATCGAGATATATATCGTTACCGCACGTGCTTCAAATTATATCACGATATGGATTTTAGGCCATATCGTCCAGCCCTACTAGAAAGCTGCAAAAAGCAAACGGAGAGGTTGTTTAATACTAAAGAAAACAACCAACCAACTGTTGGTGAGTTGTGGAACAATGTAAGATGTATGTAAAGTATTAGATTCATTAAAGATCTGATGATAGCATCTCAGAGAGGCTGTCTGTCAGAGTAAAGATGAATGACCAGGCTCAGTGTAAGATACAGAGGATCTGCATTCTTCCTATTAAAAGATTTTATTCAGATAAATTCTGTATTGATGGGACCGTATTTGAGGCTTTGGGCAAGACTTCTAAAATCACTGTTACTGGACACGTGAAATGCAGCTGCGTCCTTGAGGCTAAGGTTCAAATAGCAGCAGGTGATGATACTGTGGTGCATTAGTACACTAAGGCCACTAGATGACATCAAGGTAACTTCATCGTTTTTTCCCCAAAACAATAGTTTGTTTCAACATTTGCCACGTTTGTTGTGTGTGTTTGTACTATTTTCACTCTAAATTCTTTTGGAAATAATTGCACTCCGTCTTTTTTCCTACATTTTCTACATTTTCCAAAACTTTAAAAAGTTTATCTTCTCTCTCTCAGCAACTTCAGTACAAAAGTACCAGGCTTCAAAAACCCACACTGGTTAAATTCAGATGTGTATAAAGGCATTCAGCCCCGTTCGATGGACATTTCTCCAATTAATGGACTCACAGACTGACACACAAATAAAACAGTTAATTACAGTAGCCCACATGTGAGAGACAGACTGGCAGACAGACAGACAGTCAACCTTTGGTGAAATGCACTGATGTTGTACTTTCACATGAACTGCTAGAACTGCCAGCAGCCAAAATGGCCACGGCGTGCTGCTCGGCTTTAATTAGTGCAAAATGAGAAGTTTTCTTTTCATCTGCGAACAAAGAAAAAGAAATGCTGCATAATAGGAAACAGGCCACAGAAACAAACCAAATGAATAAAGGCAAACGAAAAAAGTCTCAACATGTCAAACTGAAGGGTTTGTCTGTCAGAGGAAATGACATCAGAGGGAATTTTAACACCCAGTGAACTGACAAAGACTGAAATTTCCATTCAACAGGATGCTTGTTTCAGAAATATGGATTCATCTGTGCTCGTTCTTCTCGTCAGGCAAAGAAATAACGCAGCGAGTTTAAATCCATGTGAAAACACAACAGGTAGACATAAAGGCAGAGCACAAAGTATAGGGAGGACTGCGCGCTCCACAGACTATACTTTATGCCTCTGTTTGGCATTCCTCATTCACAAAATCGACAGTGAGGCTGGCAATCAGATAGGCTGATTATAACAGTGAGAACCAGAACCAAGCAAAGCCCAGAACAAGGAATGGAGATAAAGACTGGGGGGGAGGAAAGTGAAGACAGATCGAAGACAGGAGGACAGCAACTGGCTTATTTAACACATATATCAGGCTTGTGGATGCAAGACGAAACAGGAGTCGCACACCTTTGCTTTATGACTGTGCGTGCACTTTTTATTTGTATTCACTGCTCTCGTGTGAATCTATCTATGGTCTGTTTCGTGTGTGAGAGTCAGAGACAGGAAAAGGAATGACCAGAAAAAAACACAGAAATAGAATATACGACAATACAAGTCTAGCTAAACCGAGCACTGAGAATGACTGGAAAACAGTGAGCGAAAGGAAAAGACAAAACCTAAAACGAAATGGAGTTAACCAAAAATATGTTATAAAGCAGAGTGTGAAGTCATTGTATTCTGGGACAGTAAGGCCTTTATTGTTCTTTAGCAGGAGTTACCTTTATATCCTGAGAATAGGAGAGGGCACGAGGGAGAGAGGGAGGAAAATTAGGGAGAAAAGTAAAGTGAAACAAAACCAGCACTGCCAAATATTTAGTCTGTGATCGATAAATGAAGATGGCAACCAAAGGAAGAGGAGGCAGGGAGGAAGAGCTAGGATCACAGCAATGAAATGATAAAGAAAGAAGTTGAACCACAGCAGTGTAAATACGTCATTCACATGTTAGATCTCAGAAGAGAGAAGAAGGACAAAGCTAATGACAATGCAACAGCTGTCATGTTGTACACAACGTAGCTTCTGTTAATAAATACAACTGGTTTTATACTGACAAACTATCTGGTGCAGGTTACCAACCTTCTGTAAGAGGATCGAGCAGCTGTCACCACAGCCTGTGCTGCTGTTCCTCTAAACTACTAGATTAAGGTCTTTAAAGCAGGAGGTGTAGCATAGTTTAGTGCACGATAAAGCATGTGCAGCCACAGAGATGAAGAAATGAACAAAATGCAAAAGTGCCAAAACAGTAGTTGGTTCCAAAAGTGAGCCATGACTCCCCTGGCCTCTTTAAAGCCACTGATGGACCTAGAATTTTGTCGCCTTGTTCTTGAGTTGGGTGTCCGTGCTGTCCGCCTGCCCACTCGCCCGGTGGGGTGACGACAACAGCCCATCAGCCTTTTATAGCTGAGGTTCTGCACTGCAGGTTTAATGTTACTTAACATGGCAGCCCGGGCGAGGTGTCGTCACTGATTTCTACAACTGATTCGATTCAGTTTAGGCTCAGACAGTCAGAAGTATTATGGATATGTACTGATAAATGATCGTAATTATTATGTTTCTAACTGTGTATACAAACAAAGCTGACACTGTGAGACTTCAGAGGTGTGAACATCACAGCAGATGTGTTTGTGTCAAAGCAACTGAGGATAAAACATGAAGGAGATTTTCCTGGCCGGGCTTTTATAGCAGATGAGCCATGAATCGACATGCGAACATTACCTGACGCTGCTGAGGCTTGATTAGAGACGCAGCTGAGAGTTTTACAATTTGGTATAATTTTAAAAAGTTTGCATTTCTTTGGTATTGAACGCCAGAAATGAGGCTTTCTAGTCGGAGGTCAAATGGAAAAAGCCGCGTTGACAGCGCTGAACACAGCGGCAGACTGATGCGTAAAAAGCAGCGAATAATGCAGAAAACAGATTTTATGGTAAACTGGTCTCTGAGTACACTGAGAGAGAGAGCTGTGCAGGAAGTGTGAGTTTATCCTGGTGGAAGCGAAACAGCAAAAGTAAGAAGGAAATAAATGACAATGTCTTGAAAACATGAAGCTACTTTTGATCTTGTTCTGCTGCTGGTTCAGTGAATTGTGGTCAGAGTGACGAAACCTGCAGCTTCAGAATCTGCCGGCGTTCAGCACACGACTGCGTTCACGTCTTTGATCGTTTGCTGCTTTAGCTGTTTGGTGGAAACAGTTTTGTGAGCTTTAAGCTGAGATTCTGGCGTTTCTGGCAAAATACATTTAAAAATCACTTCAGACTTGAAGTTGCTTTGTTTAAACTAAAATCGTTTGGAATCGGGAAATCAATTTTTTAAACGCACTTCTAGTCAGAGGCCCAAATCAGAGCTGCAGGAAATTAACTGTTAATTAAAATTTGGGTCCAAAACACACTTTCACCTTTCAGCTAATTCTAGCAGCTCAGGTGTTGGAGAAATTGTACTTACTCCTGGACAAATGTTTTTACCGTTAACTTTTTTCCATGAAGGAATTCAATGTTTTGTGAAGATTGAATCAGAACAGCGTCATGCTGGCAGATAGATAATCAAAACTGGGCTGACTCAGCAGGACCCTGTTTTAAAGAGATGCCTTTTCAGGCTGAAACTGGAGGCTGCATGAAGAGGTTTCACAGAGTTTGTTATATATATAAAACCCTGGAAACATGCCTGCAGAGCACGAGAATCAATACACAGAGCTGGAAGCAGATTTTAGGGAGAAACAATTTTGAAACTGGTTAAAAGAAACATAACTGTGGTTTTAGAAAATCATTCAGTGTAATTGTAAGAGTTAATACTGTGCAGGGTAGAGGCCTAAAACTCAGAGAATCAGTTGCTCGAGTCCTGCCAGGAAGCAGGACTTCCTTAGCCTGCCACGCTCTGGGTTATCATCTCTGGAGAACTCCTTGACCTATCTCAGGTTAAACGCTGCTGGTTCCTGCTCGGTCACTTCATCTTCTTGCCCCAGCAGCCAACAGAAACGTCGACTTAGAGAATCCCTCCAGAAACAGTAACGATCCAAAAACGATCGTATATAACCACAATCACTTTGGTGGCTGATACTGCATTGCTATCCTAGAGCTCTGCCTCTGGAATATTTACAGATTTAATCTGTAAATATTCTTGGAATAACAGAATATTACTTAAAATAACACTGAAATTAAAATTGTACTTCTAATGATATGATTGCCTTGTGTAAACTAAAGTACGACTTACATCTTTAACGCAAAAGGCAATTGTGTGAGTCAAATTACAGCTGCTTAAATTCAGTGACAGTTATGAGAACATTTGACTGTGTAGCAAATACACGTGGACAGGACAAAGGAGGAAGCAGCTCACAGGAAGACCAGCAGTAAAGACACAGCAGATTTCTCTAATATTGGCTCCCTGTTAAATCCAGAATTCAGGCCCCATCTTATCTTAATGACCTTGTAGTACCATGTCACCCTATTAGAGCACTTCGCTCTCGCTCTGCAGGCCTACTTGTTGTTCCTAGAGTATTTAAAAGTAGAATGGGAGGCAGAGCCTTCAGTTTTCAGGCCCCTCTTCTGTGGAACCAGCTTCCAGTTTGGATTCAGGAGACAGACACTATCTCTACTTTCAAGATTAGGCTTCAAACGTTCCTTTTTGCTAAAGCATATAGTTAGGGCTGGACCAGGTGACCCTGAATCCTCCCTTAGTTGTGCTGCAATAGACGTAGGCTGCCGGGGGATTCCCATGATGCATTGAGTTTTTCCTTTCCAGTCACCTTTCTCACTCACTATGTGTTAACAGACCTCTCTGCATTGAATCATATCTGTTATTAACCTCTGTCTCTCTTCCACAGCATGTCTTTATCCTGTCTTCCTTCTGTCACCCCAACCAATCACAGCAGATGGCCCCGCCCCTCCCTGAGCCTGGTTCTGCTGGAGGTTTCTTCCTGTTAAAAGGGAGTTTTTCCTTCCCACTGTCACCAAAGTGCCCACAGGGGGTCACATGATTGTTGGGTTTCCTCTGTATGTATTATTGTAGGGTCGACCTTACAGTATAAAGCTCCTTGAGGTGACTGTTGTTGTGATTTGGTGCTGTGTAAATAAAACTGAGGCAAAGATTTCATGGTCTACATCAAAGACATCAATACTGATTTAGCCTGTGCTTGTGTAGGTCCTGTCTGCTCAAAGTAAAATGCTCAGATGGCCCAAGTCACTCAAAGCCAGTATGACATCAGACATGCAGTATCACACAGGGACTGAATACAACAGTAACAGGGAAATGTGTTTCTGTAAGTCAAGCTGTTATTACAGCTCGTGTAAACTGGTTTGATGACTTCGCCCTCTTTGGGGCCCAGCTGTAGCATCCAGTAAATACATCAATAAACTCTATCGCTGGTGCAGCTAAAGTTCAGCTTTAACAAAAAAAGCAAAGGATGAAGAGAGGAAAAGGAAAAAACTCGTGATAACAGTGACAAGAAGAGTTTTTAAAACAGTGTACAGTACCTTTAACTCTAATATCCGGATTGTGAGCTTTAAGAAGACAGGAAAAAGGAAGAAAAAAGACATAAATAAAGAGGATTTAGTTCAGATAGGAGGAAGCAAAGAAAAGAGATCTAACTGAAAGTGACCACGAAGAGCAAACAACGCTTATCAGGACCAATCCAGTTATTTTGTATTGATCGGTTACGATGTCAGGTGTGCTGTTTCCAAGCTGAGATATGAATCTGGAAGCAATTCTTTACATCTCTGCGTTTCTAACATGGATCAACATACGATGCAACTGTAGCGGTTACAGACGATTCCTACCAAGGAACGCTTAACTGATCATCACAGTCATAATCCAGTGTCTGCAGCAGCGATACAAGCAACAGCTGCTCTTTAGTCGACTGGCTCAGTCATGCTGATGTCTAATAAAAAAACAACCGTCTTCACTACTTGCTCAAGTCACTTAGCACATGCCCCGGTAGCTGCATTAGTGTTTTCTCTGAGACTCTCTGGATGTTTTCTGGTCCCTGTTTATTTTTGATCATGGATGCAGATGAAAGATCTTTGTTGCTTCAGTTCTTCTTGAGGACTACACTGATAACTTCCTGTGACTGTGTGCTGGATAGATATTTATAAGACCATAATCTTTCTGGATGTTATTAATTGCAGCGCTGAGCAGATCAAGTGCTGGTAACTAACACCAGCTACAAAAAAGCAGTTACCTAGAGCGATCCTAAGGGGAAATTCTGCTTTGAGCCCAGATTAAGATGTTTTACTGGAAAACAACAAACTAACACAAACATGTACATCCACATTATCAGCAGCATCATTTTCCCTGAGAGCAACCACAAAGATGAGAAACTGTGATAGGCTGGTTAACAATGGCACCGGGACCAATCAGTGAAAAGAGCTCATCTAAGATATCTGTAGTGTTGTTCAAGGCTGTGCGCTACTCTGCTGTGTCCAACTGGATTATTTACGTGTAGTTGTAATGCTAACTTATGTTGTGTGTGTGCGAGTGTGTGATCCACTCACCAATGTTGCAGTGCTCCCCTGTCCATCCCTGGTCACACTCACACTTCCCGTCTTTACAAACTCCGTTCTTGCTGCACAGTGGGTGGCAGGCCTTTTGGTCACACACACTTCCAGTCCAGCCCTCCTCACAGCGGCATACGCCGCCGTAACACACTCCATGGCTGCCACAGTCCACTTCACACACCTCTGTAACAGTAACAAAGAGAAATTACTTCATCGACTGCAGAACCGATATAAGCACGTGCACGCACACTGATGCACTCTGTTCTTATTTCACCCGCAGCTGCGTCCTGGACTGCACCCTGTGCACGCCAAATGATGTCTTTACGTACAGTGAGGTTCAGGAAAAGCTCAGTACAGATTACTACAAGTCACTGTGTTAATTTGTGTGTTTGAGTGCACTGAAGGAGCTCAGAACGTCTTTATTTTCCTGAAGCTTGGGTTCGCAGCATGCTAGCCGCTCCTGCACAGCTACAGAAAAGTGTCTGCTCAGGGTGCAGCTTCCCGAGGGACATATGTGATCTTTGACCCTGTTGTATACCTGTGTGCATTGGAGATGGATGCCGTGCATCCCGTTCTTGTTTTTTAAAGCTGTTAAAGATGTATGCTGTGCACCACAATCATTGTACTCTGGATAAAGAAAAAAGTGACTTGTTGTAATTTGGTGCTATATAAATAAACTGGACAGAAATGAATTAAATGTGATTGCAACATGTGTATCGTGTGTATGAATATTATTGCATCATTTGCTGCAATTGTAGAGAAAAACATGTGGAAAATGTTGACGGTGAGCATTTTGTAGGTAACACTACTGTGTGTGCTAAGTTTTGTTAAAGAGTTAACAACATTTTCATGCAACATGCTGATTTCTGTAGTACAGGCCAATACTAAGTGATGACAGTCTGACTTTATTTCTCTTTTGGAGTTTGAAAAATAAAATGAAACTTTTTTATTTACCTTAAATCTTCTTGGTTGCATTGCGTCCAGTACTGCAGCGTTCAGGGCACCTCTAACACTGTTGTCTCAAGTAGCTTCTAATTTGTAACTGATTTGGATTTTTTATGGCGGTCACTTCACTTCTAAATCCCCTCATAACACATCTGTACAGTATTCTGGTTTTACACATGCTTCAACAGAAGGTTTCATTCTGAGAAATAAGAATATGAAATGTGGACATAGACAGGTAAACAGTGCACACACCTAAAGAGCAGTCAGCTCCAGTCCAGTTCTGGTCGCAGGCACATGTGCTGGTCTCTGCATTGTAGGTGCCATGGCCTGAACACTGGTCTGGACACATGGCCTTGGTAATTTCACAGCTGGCTCCACCCCAGCCTGGCTGACAGTGACATTCGCCATGAATACACACCCCATGGGCCGAACAGCTGGGGTCAATGCAGTCCACTGGAGGCAGAGAGGAAATTATCAGCACACCAAACAGTACATACAGGACACATGCACACGTTCACGCATCAGCTTTACTGTTGAACTCTTGAGGGCAGTTATCTGGAGCCAGATGCTTAAACTCTTCAACCTTAATTACAAACAGCTTTACATACACTTGTGCATTTCCTCTTTTCTGACTCTAAGTCATGACAGAATTTTATGCATGAGTGCCTCATTTCCACATTAAGCAATGAATGGATGTTTGGCTTCTTTCATTACATGCAACCAGACCCCAGACCAGTAAACATATTTGAGGTGTTTTTGGATAACCGCTCAGCACTGCTCACACATCCACCGCTTTGATCATCGACTCAGTGCAAACACAAAATAATATTATGTGTCGTTTTGTTGGGGTAAACCTACACGGCATCTTTGACATAACTTTTCAGATTAGCAGCTGTAAATAGGCTTAACACACACACACACACACACACACACACACACACACACACACACACACACACACACACACACACACACACACACACACACACACACACACACACACACACACACACACACACACACACACACACACACACACTCTGTCTCTTTCCGACTGATGACTGAACCCATCTGAAAGTAATGCGATTACTGTCCGCTGTGATATGCATTTTCATATTTGTAGCATTGTGTCTGCATTTACCCACAATGTGAGTCACAGATGATCACTTCCCTCAGCACTGCTGTATGCCTGTGCAGGTCATTACTGATTAATTTACCTTGAATTAGTGCAGTGCATTGTTTGCATCTTGCTTGTAGCCAGGTATCTGGCTAAAACAGATGCTGTGGAAATGTATTTGCACATCATATTAGAATAAATCAATTAAGCGTTTACAGCTGGGGAAATAATTATTAGATCCCCTGTAGAATTGGTAAGTTTGCTTTTAGTGCAGAGACAGAATATCAACCAAAATTCAGAAAAACACAGTGATGTAAGCATTTGGCTCCCTACCCCTGAATTCTGGCTCGCACAGATGGGCTGTGTGCCCATGTGGCACAGATGTAACAGTAAATTACTTACAGACACTTAAACTTGTGTGTCTAAAGCACACCTGTCCACAAAATCAGTTTCTTCCATTCCGACCGCTCCACCACCGTGGGCAAGACGCACGAGAGACGAGACTGCACCGGCCATAAGACCAAGATGGTGGTGAAAAGGTAACAATTATTCCGATTGGAAGAAATAGAAAATGTTTCATCAGTCAATCATCAGTCACTCCGTGCAAGACCTTGGTCTCAGGAGATGAGAGTGAACATGTGGTGGATCAGCCCAAAACTACACAGTTAATGGTCTAATAGCAGTTAGGACCATGGTCACCAGGAACATCATTGGTAACACTGAAATCTTGCAGCACTCGCAGTGTCCCCCTGCTTACAAAGGCACAGGGATAGTTCCACCTTTAGCTTGACCGTGAGAAGGCTTGGGAGAAAATGCTGTGGTCAGATGAAGCCAAAATCCAGCTCTCTGCCGCCAACTCAACCCGCCATGTTTAGAGGAAGAGAAATTACCCAAAGAAGAGCATCCTCATAGGGATGCCTCCCTGAGCAGGGATGTGCTTTCCTCAGCCAGAACGCTAACGTGGGATTGGATGCGTCCTGCAGCATGACAGTTATCAAATGTACCACCAAGGGAAAAAAGGGAAGAAACAGAGTGGATGTAGCCAGTCTCCAGACCTCCGTCAAGATCATTTCATATACTTGATAATTACATCGTTCATATAAAGTATTCTTCTACATTTCTGCTTCATATTCGGTCTCTCTTCATTAAATGAGAAATTAAAAACTTTCATTTCAAGTGAGCAAAATTGCAAATTGATCTGTATAAATCTGTTGCAGCTACTGCAGCTGAACGCATGACATTTATAGAGGGATGGAGAGAAAGCTCTTAATACGGGAATGATGTATAGATTGTTTTGCCTTTTAGGGGTTTTACAATATTAATGTAATAATTAAATAATTAGTTTGTCCACAAACACCGGGTAGATCTGTTTTCACCGTTCTTCAAATGAAATCCCCACATGTCCGCGTGGCTACAGTCGAAGCAGTTCATGCTCTGGATTCTAGTTTTGACTGCCGCACACAGGTACTCATCACCATCTGTGCCCATGGCAACACACACTAAGAATATGTCACATTCTTTTATATCACCAGCGAGATTTTATTGAAAATGGTCACAAGGTTCCTCTCTCTGTGACCTGCTTCACAATTTAGCATCTTTAGATGATATTTATTGGATAAAATCTCAGGAAGGAGTTTGATAAAGTACAGGGCAGGAAGTTTGAACAAAAGGACAATTAAATAATTGAATTATTGTAGAGGAAGAGCATTATAGTAAAGAGTCATCCATGGGACTGCCAGGCAGAGAAGCGTGGTTCATCGCTCCACAGAACACCTCTCCACAGCTACAGAGTCCAGTGGAAGTGTGCTTCACTCCACGTGACACATCACTTGGTGATGCAAGGCTTGGATGCATCTGCTCAGCCATGGAAAGCGCACTGTTCTTCAGCTAATCTGAAGGTGACGTGCAGTCACGTGACTGTAGTGCCCGACTCTGCAGAAAGCCTCCTACCACACTCTGTGCTTCAGCGTCCACTGACTCCACTTTGTGAGCTTGTGTAGCGTACCGCTGCATGTGTGAGTCGCTGTCAGTCCCAGTCGATTCCACTTTGTTACTGATGCAGCAGTCGAGCCCCTCTCTACTGTTAGGACTCTTATTCTATCTGCATAGATACCAGCTAATCATGACAACAGATGGAGGCAAAAACAGAAAAGCATAAACCTTTGTCCATGCGAGAGATGGATCTGCTCTTTCTCAGTTTTATTGTTGAAAACCGAAACTAATGGGAACCAGATGAGGTAACTGTAGCATGTTACTAACGGCTAACAGGGCCTTTTTCCTGAGTATTTGTCAGAGAGTTTGGATATATTAGTCCAAACAGAGTTAAATCTAAGTTAAAAGCATCACAGGTGCCTCTGGCCATGACAGGTCTACACATGATATTTAAGAGTTTAATATTCTGCACAAGTGTGAGACACTATAAGATGATCACATGCAGAAATAACATTAACACCAAAACAACACAAGAGAAATAATAATTAGAATAACAATAGTTTACTGAATGAAAGATTATGTGGAACTTCAGTGCTGTGGTGACACTTTCACACTCTTACCTTCCTCACAGTTCTCTCCCTTATAACCAGTGTTGCAGATGCAGGCGCCCATTATGCAGATACCATGTCCTCCACAGTGGATGTCAATACACTGGTTGGCTGGCACGTCGCACTCGGTACCTTTCCAACCACTGTAGCACTGGCAGCGTCCACGAGAGTACTGACCGTTACCGCTGCACAGCACCGGGCAGGACGCTGCACCAGACACATGCATGAACGGAACAAGTCACACTTACTAAATCACCCAACAAAGGCAGTAAGATAATTGAACCCTCGAGTTCCCATCAAGCTACGTACTGTGTAAACAACTAAGATGGATTAATGTTCAATAAAATGCTATTCAGTTATAAAGCTCGTGCCCTATAAACACTTAGTGTAACTTTTCAATCATTCTTGATTGATTAAGGAGCAGAGCAGCTGAAAACATGCAAAATATTTAAAGTCTTTGTCATGGTCAGTGTCTCCTTTGCTAAAGGTAACGGGGGATCATGCAACAATTGCTTCTTCCCTGTAGGCGAGGCAGGATCGTTTACCTCGAGAGCAGTCGGGCCCCAGGAATCCTGGGAAACAGTGGCAAATCCCCGAGAGACATTCACCGTTTCCATGACAATTGTGAGGACACTCCATAATCGACTCTGATTTAAAGTGGGAGAGAGAGATTATTTAAAGACATACACACACCAAACTGTGTGACTGCTCTTCTGCTATTACCATAGTTACAGCCAATTAGTCCAATCAATGCATCCAATCACCACAACCGCTCTTTCCCTCTCTGCCGTGCTTTTCTTTGCTCCTTTGCTCTAATTAAAACTGCACACACGTGTGCCAGTGAAGGTTTTCACAGCACACTAGTATTACATTAAATATTGGTCTTTTATTGAAAATCACATCCAGCCAATATAGTTGCAGGTCGCTTCAGTCTCACCAGGTTTATCTGCCAAATTCATTTATCGTGCCTGCATTTCCCTAAAAAGCCCATTCAAGGTTTCTAGTATGTTAAACAAAGACAGAATAATCCTTTTTACAGCGCTAACCCTAACAGACGATTATGTAAGTGGTGCATAACCACAACCAGTTTGGTTAAAAAGTAAAACTGGATGAAATGTTGTTGTCATTTACATGTAGATTATATCGTGACTGATGTTCCCTCACAGAAAGTTCTGGGCTTGAATCTGTTAGTCAACTGTCTGTATTTTCACTTCAAACTCATTTTTCGAGATAACTTATCAGGGAATCGAATGCAGCTTTACTCAACGTTGCTTCGAGTTAAGATCGAGTTGTCTGTCACGTTCCAGATAACCATGAGCTCCAGAACCTGCTTTGATGTTTCTCACTATAATTATTGTTGTTATTATTAACAGTAGTAGTAGATTTGAATTTCTGTAACAACAAGCTGGTAGCACATACGTTGAGCACATGCTTTGAAGAGGTGCACTCACTCTTACAGCAACGTCCCAGGAAGAACAAGCATGTCTCACCTATGATGATGGTATTGTAGGAGACTTGTTCTGTGTTTCGTCCATCATTGTAAAACGCCAGGTGCCAGATTCCAGTGTCCAGGTACTGGATGAACCCAGCCTCATGCACATTCACGGAGCGGATATGTCGGGGGCCTCCCTCAGATTCTTCTTCGAAAGAACCGGCTAGACGTATGTGTGCTGCGTCGGTGTCACTCAGTGCTCGTTTGTCTTTCGAAATAAGTCGACTACCATCCAACAGTTCCACAAAGTCATACTGGAAAACAAAAAAGCACAATAATGCAAACATCTTATTTTCCCCAAGGTTTAGCCTAAAGTTTCAGCTATGACAATCTAACCACTGTGCTCTTTGAGATTTAGAGGTGATGCTCAGCATGTCCAGTTTCTGTCACCCTGCACAGTACCTGGATTCTCCTGAAGGGCCAAGGCCTGGCAAGGACAGCAGTGCAGGTCAGTGTGACAATCGAGTGGTCTTTTTTGGCCTCTTACTGGCTTTGTTAGGCAGTGCAGTGAGAACACATCTTACTAGGGAGCATGGTGACCGTAAGGTTTCACATCGCAGAGCTACATTTGGTCAGTCAGCATTTTCCAGCTTGCCGTCTGTGGAGCACACTTCCAACCGAAGTCAAACATCAGACCCTTTACAGTGAAGGTCAAAGTTTAGTTAAAGGCAAATCAGAGCTGTCGTCATTTTAATGAATGATTTTTTGTTGTTGTTTTTTTTTTTTATTGTCTATTAATTGTAGTTGTATCCATGATGTATTTTAGTTTTATGAAAATTTATGTTCTATTGTAAAATATGTGCATTGTGATTGTGACAAGGGACAATGGTTGAAAATGAGCAATAACTCTAAACTTATGTGCGTTACATCAGTTTTGTCACGGTCCGGGGCAGCGGCCGTGTGGAGAGCGGAAGGAGGACTCAAAACGCAGCACTTATTCAGGTGTGAGGGTGATTTATTGATAATATCCAATATAAAGTGGGGATGGTAAAACAGAACTAAGGATGAACTAACTGGGAGAAACTACACAAAGAAATAGCAAACCTGAACATGAAGGGAGAACAGCAGGGAGAGCACGCAGGGGATTACACCAGGTATGAAGACAGACGACGCGACGAGGAGCAGAGGAAAACACACACTATAAGTACACAAAGAGACACTGGGAAATCACACACAGGTGGGGGAAACAGCTGGACCTGATTAACCTGACGAGACAGGGGAACACTAACACCAGGGACCAACAGAGGGAGCACAAACCCAGAACCCAGTGTCTAAAATCCCAAACACAAACCATCCCAAAACAGCCATGAATAATAATGAAAGTAATAACAATAAAGAACATAAACATAAAGTCACTGAGTCATGGCCGCAGGACCATGACAGTACCCCCCCCCCCCCCCTCAAGGGCTGGCCCCTGACAGCCACAGAAACACACCACCAGACCCGGGCGGGTGGCAGGGGGCCCAGGACGGAGGGACCGGGCCATGACCAAAACGAAGACCCCAGAGTCCCAAACAAACGTTCACAAAACTCACAGGGGAGCAGAGTCCGAAGCACAGTTCAGGCGGCCGGCCACGAAGAAGGCCGTGGCGGTGCGTAAAGAGTTCGGGAGGCCGTCCACGAAGAAGGCCGTGACGGCGCGCAAAAAGTTCAGGGGGCCGACCGTGCGGAAGGCAACAGCGGCCGCTCAGGCGAAGAGGGTCCGGGGGCCGGCCGTGTGGAAGGCAACGGCGGCCGCTCAGGCGAAGAGGGTCCGGGGGCCGGCCGTGCGGAAGGCAACGGCGGCCGCTCAGGCGAAGAGGGTCCGGGGGCCGGCCGTGCGGAAGGCAACGGCGGCCGCTCAGGCGATGGCGGTCCGGGGGCCGGCCGTGCGGAAGGCCAGTAGCCTAGCCAGCGGTCTAGAAAACGGCCGTTTAGCTCCAGACCCAAACGAGGCTGGGCCAGGCGAGGCTGAAGGCACGGAAGCCGGGGCCACAGCGGGCGAAGATGCTGAAGACGCTGCTGCAGGCGATGGTGCGGATGCTGAAGATGCTGCTGCAGGCGATGGTGCGGATGCTGCAGACACGAAGGCTGGACCAGACGAAGATGCAGACACGAAGGCTGGACCAGGCGACGCTGAAGCAGAAGCTGAAGCCGGACCAGGCGAGGCTGAAGCTGGAGATGAAACTGGGCCAGGCGTGGATGAAACCGGGCCAGGCGTGGATGAAACCGGGCCAGGCGTGGATGAAACCAGGCCAGGCGTGGATGAAACCAGGCCAGGCGTGGATGAAACCGGGCCAGGCGTGGATGAAACCGGGCCAGGCGAGGATGAAGCCGGACCAGGCGATGAAGAAGCTGTAGCTGAAGCCGGGCCGGGCGTGGACGAAGCTGTAGCTGAAGCCGGGCCAGGCGAAGCTGACGCTGTAGCTGAAGCTGGGCCAGGTGAGGATGAGGCTGGACCAGAATCAGGCGAGGATGAAGCCGAGGATGAAGCCGGACCAGGCGTGGATGAAACCGGGCCAGGCGTGGATGAAACTGGACCAGACGAGGCTGAAGCTGAAGCTGAAGCTGGGCCAGGTGAGGATGAAGCTGGACCAGAACCAGGCGAGGCTGAAGCTTCAGGCTGAGGCGTGGCAGTAGCAGGTGGTAGCGCTGCAGGTGATGGTACTGCAGGAGGTGGCGCTGCAGCCACAGGTGGAGAAGCAGCCACAGGTGGAGAAGCAGCCACAGGTGGAGAAGCAGCCACAGGTGGCCGGACGGGATCCTCGGGCCCCCCAGCCGACGTGGCAGTCAGTGTGGCACGAGGCTGGACGGGCTCCTCGGGCCCCCCAGCGAAAACAGCCGCAGAACCAGTGGGCACCGGGGCCCCCGGCACACATGAAACAAAACCAGTAGGCACGTGGGCCTCTGGCACACATGAAACAAAACCAGTAGGCACGTGGGCCTCTGGCACATATGAAACAAAACCAGTAGGCACGTGGGCCTCTGGCACACATGAAACAAAACCAGTAGGCACGTGGGCCTCTGGCACACATGAAACAAAACCAGTAGGCACGTGGGCCTCTGGCACATATGAAACAAAACCAGTAGGCACGTGGGCCTCTGGCACACATAAGGAGGGCTGCAGCTGCGCAGAGCACTGACCCTGCTCAGGCAGTGACAGCCCGGTGCAGTTCACAGCTGGCATCTTGGCCTCCAGGGGTCCAGAGTAATCTGAGGGCAGTAACCCAGCCTCTGGGGAAGCCCCGGAGTGAGCAATAGTCTCTAATGTAGCCAGCTTTTGAGGAACAGGTCCGTAGTGAAACAGTTTGTCTCCCTGCTCAGAAACAGCGGTGGAAAAACAGTGTGAAAATTGTGGCTTAAGGGAGGCTAATGGTTGAGCTACAGACTGGGAAGCCTGTGGCTGGACACAGAACTGAGCCGGAGAATGGCAATAAAGTCCTGGCTCAGAAGGAGCGGCAGAGACACAGTCTGTCAGTTTTGCAGCGGGTTTGTACACGCCCACTTGGGAAGGATCCGTTACCACGAAGGTAGGTAAGCGATCCATACAGCCTCCCATCCCGCTCTGAATAGCCCCAGAAAACAAAGTCCCGGAAACTGGGGAAAGCAATGCATCCCGCTCACTCACCGCATCGGGCTGCTCGAAAGTGAATGCAGACGGGGGGTGTAGTCCAAGGTCCAAAAGGAGAAACTCCCGCTCCCACAGACATAGCGAGCCTAGAAGCCATGGGAGACCGGTCACCAGACGCTGTAGCCGCCTCTCTATAGCGCGCTGGGACTCCCCGCCCGGGTTTTCCAGCCACAGGTCAATAAGCTCCTGTGTGGCATCGATTAGATTCTCCCGTAGCTCCCTGGACGGGTTAAGCGCTGCTGGGTCCATGTTGTGGTCGCGTCGTACTGTCACGGTCCGGGGCAGCGGCCGTGTGGAGAGCGGAAGGAGGACTCAAAACGCAGCACTTATTCAGGTGTGAGGGTGATTTATTGATAATATCCAATATAAAGTGGGGATGGTAAAACAGAACTAAGGATGAACTAACTGGGAGAAACTACACAAAGAAATAGCAAACCTGAGCATGAAGGGAGAACAGCAGGGAGAACAGCAGGGAGAGCACGCAGGGGATTACACCAGGTATGAAGACAGACGACGCGACGAGGAGCAGAGGAAATCACACACTATAAGTACACAAAGAGACACTGGGAAATCACACACAGGTGGGGGAAACAGCTGGACCTGATTAACCTGACGAGACAGGGGAACACTAACACCAGGGACCAACAGAGGGAGCACAAACCCAGAACCCAGTGTCTAAAATCCCAAACACAAACCATCCCAAAACAGCCATGAATAATAATGAAAGTAATAACAATAAAGAACATAAACATAAAGTCACTGAGTCATGGCCGCAGGACCATGACAAGTTTCATGTTTTGCACTTGGACTATGTTAGACTGCACTGTCCCTTTAAATAAAACACATGCAGAAAGGACAGAGGTCAGCCTCGAACCCTGGCCAGCCGCTCTCAGCCACACAGCCCACTGAGCTAAACCGGCCACGATGCTGTCACATGGTCTTAGGTGAATCTTAAATATATCACCAATTAAACTCTGAGTATTCACATGACATAACAGACGTCTATGAAATTCGCTCTGTGTGTAATGGACCATTTCACAACAACAGTAATAGAGAAAACAATGAGTGAAAGGGGAAAACTCCCTTTTACAGGAAGCAAAGTCATCTAAAGTGCTAACACTGAGCTGTGTGACTGCGTGGATTAGTCCTCTGACAGAACACAGAGATGTCGTCATTAAAGGAATAGTTTAGTGAAGAAGCTTATATTCATTTTGGACTAAGATTTATGAAGCACTTCACTCACTTGCAAAGTTGCCTGTGAAATATTTATAACTTGAATCAGAATCAGAGAGTCGGAGAGCAGCTGCCTTAGGCTGCCACTAGGACGGCGCCGTCGTTCCTGTGTTGATTTGATGCGCTTTTCTGAGCATTTCGGAAATTTGTTGAAAGTAGAAAAGTCAGACGAACTAGGGACGACGACAAACTGTCCTAAATGTTATAGTAGTGAACAGATATCAGCTGCAGCCACTGGTTCAGTGAGGTTTCATTTTCAGGCGTAAAGATAAAAACATCAATATCGTCTCAGTTGGAAACATATCATGTCGTCCTTTGCCTACAAAATCTCATCCCAGGGTCATGACCTACATTACCATGGCAACTATTGCACACATACACCACAATTAAATGAGTCAGCTCTGTATGCTGAATGCATAACATAGCTTCTAACCTTTTGACAGATGCCCTTTCATCTATATTTACATTATAAATGAAGGTTCCTCTCAGTCCCTTTCAGACATGACCGAGCATAAACAGAAACAGCCACATGATATGTGCCACCTGTAATTTTCTCATCATTTATTGAAGTATTCTCCAGGCTTCTTGAAGGAGATTCCAAGGTCCGTCTTTGGATCTCGGCTGCCTTTCTTTCTGTTCTCTGTCAGAATGATCGCACTTCAATAATGTTGAGGCTGACACTGTGAGAGGCCAGTCCAGTACTGCAAGCTTTCCATTGTGTGTTTTTTCTATCCGAGTATGCTTTTACTGCACTGGCCGTGTGTTTGGGACCATTGTCATCCTCAAACATGAAGCCATTGCCAGTCAAATGGTTCCAATTCTAACCAGATCCCATCGACACCATCAGGCTTCAGCGAACAGTCGATGATCAGCTGAAGGGCCAGATGCAGCTCTCAGGTCCTGTGTCAGGCCTTTACTGGAGTTCAGCCAACATAACAGAACAATCTGGTTATGTACAGACTCTGCATGTTCCATGTCAGGATAATGTTTTAGGTCAACATAAACAGATTATCTTCTCTTCTGAAAATTCACCAATGAGATATACGCCATGATTCAAACCCTAACACCAAGGCTGCCGAACCTGGTCCCCGAGCTCTGAACCTGCTCTGACACTTCCTCTCCGTCGTTCTGCTCCCCTGAGGCCTTCAGTGGTGAGTTAGGTCACTCTCTCTTGAAGGTAATCTGTTGTCTAAATGAGTTCCTTATCCTTTCCCAGATTACTTATTAATTAATAATTAGTAATAGTCTTTAGTGGGCTAAAACTTACTTAAGGTCACATCCCATTGAGTCAGCTTCCTTCTCTGACTTTAGATACGTTTGACCAATAGAGGAAAATTCACTGGAAAAATGAGCAAAGAAGCAGCAACTGTGAAAGAGCTTCAGAAAGACCAGAGACGCAGCAATACCGAAAACATTCAGCCGAACTTTGTTTTGTTTTGTTCAAAAAATGTTGCTTTGTTTTTGTTTTTTACAAATGAGTCACGCAGATGCTGGAAAATAATGTCAGGGCACTACACTAACTTGTTGCCACGGTTGCACTGCTATGCCTAACTTTTTTTCTTAGGCGCACCCAAAGTTTTCAACCACATCGCTTAACACAGCAGTTCTACATGTGCACTTTTGGGGGAAATTGCTGTCTATGCAGACAAAATTGATTTGTAAATGATTTACTAACAATCTTGTCAACACAAAGTTCTTTATTTGGAGTGCATTTCTAGAAGAAAGACAAGTTACTGAATGGGTGCTTGTGCTTAAAGTGCGTTGGCACTCTTTGGCAATATTGCAGACAATGTTAAACTCAATCATCACATCGGCTCCTCTGACGGCCTGTTTGGGGGAGGAGCCACTTGGGCAGTGCTATCGCAGCCACTTCTGTCAGGCCTAGGCTGCTCACTACGGCTCACTAGGGCTGGGTATCATCACTGATTTCTACAATCCATTCGACCCCGATTCACAAGGTCCTGATTCGATTCAATTTTGCCTCAGACAGTCAGAAATATTATAATTCTGATCATTTATCAGTCCTGATACACATGAGACTTCATCAGAGGTGTGAACATCACAGCAGATGCGTTTGTGTCAAAGTAACTGAGGATAAAAGAGAAAAAAACATGAAGGAGACTTTCCTGGCCTGGCTTTTTATTGCAGATAAACTTAAAACTATTCTGCAATTTTGCATCATTTTAAAACAACGGTAGACTGATGGGTAATAAGCACATGAATGATGCCGAAAACAGAGATCTGAGACGGGAAGTACAGAGAGAGAGAGAGAGAGAGAGAGAGAGCTGTGCATGAAGTGCAAAACAGCAGAAGTCAGAGGGAATTCATGACGAGGTTTATGTGAAGCGTAGTTTGGATCTTCTTTTGCTGCTGGTTCAGTGAATTTTGGTTGGAAAGAGACAAAACCTGCAGCATCAGAATCTCGCGCAAAAAAGCCGTAAACACAAAGCGCGGACCGGACGCATCAGAGTCAGCGAGCTGTCGGCGTGTCCGTGTACGGGCCGTCGGGTGAGAAAGCCGCGAAACAGAAAGCTGATTCTGATGCATGGAGGTCCGCTCTGTGTTTACGTCTTTGTGTGGAGTCCGTTACCTGCTCTCATGATGGTTGTTGAAATAGTTTTGTGAGCTTTAACCTGAGATTCTGGCGTTTCTGGCAAAATAAGTTTATATTTAAAAGTCGATTCAGGATTTAATGAATCGATATCGCTTTATTCAAGCTACTCACCTCTCTCTCATATCATAGAGGTCCCGCCCCTGACTATAATAATAATAATGGATTGGATTTATATAGCGCTTTTCAAGGCACCCAAAGCGCTTTACAATGCCACTATTCATTCTCTCTCACATTCACACACTGGTGGAGGCAGCTACGGTTGTAGCCACAGCTGCCCTGGGGCAGACTGACAGAAGCGAGGCTGCCATATCGCGCCATCGGCCCCTCTGGCCAACACCAGTAGGCAAGTAGGGTAAAGTGTCTTGCCCAAGGACACAACGACCAGGACAGAGAGCCCAGGGATCGAACCGGCGACCTTCCGGTTACAGATACGCTTCCCAACCCCCTGAGCCACGGTCGCCCCACGACTATGTCTGATTGGGACACACGACAGGGGCATGATGTGTGTCAGTTGTTGACCACACGGACTTTCAGAGACTTTTTTTTTTTTTACTGGAACAGCTGGTTGCACTGCTGCTACCAATTTTTTTTTTTTAGTCGCACCATTGAAATATTTGGTCGCACTCTAGAGCCCTGAATGTTATTAACAATGAAAGGATGGACACAGAGGCACAGAGGATATATTAGCAGTCTCTTAAAAGTCAATGCTGACTGCCAAATGGCAAAAACTTGAACCTATGTCATCGCACGACAACGTGAAAATCACTCAGGTGTCATTTTCTATCACTGCTGTTTGAATCAATGATTAAAGCTAGACATTACTTCATTAGTACTTCAAATGGTGAAAATATCACTTCATGCACTTTTTCCACTCTCCAATATGTTGGTGCAGTAGTTCTAAAGTAGTCCTGGTAACATTTGCATTCCCGTGTTACCTGTGTATGTGAAGGTGGTAGGCCTTTGCGTCCATACACACCAACAAGAGCATCTCTCTGGACGGAAATGTTGAATTTCAGGAACTGTGGTTGGTCGATATACAGCTGGGACCTCCAAAACACACCTTGAATAAAGAAACAGAACAACATTAACGTCAGTGATTTAAATATTAACACTCCCCAACTGACTTTCAGAAATGCCGCCTTCTCAGTGTTAATTGTCTTTATAAAAACAGTGTGATTTGTTATTCATTTCCCATCGACTTCTGTTTCCTGCAACTGCGTGTGGTGTTGTAGCACAACAAGTTACTACTGCGTCTTATTCATAAATATGTGGCAAAGGAATTCATTTCAAGAAAGCCGTTTAACCTTTAAGGCTTATTACTGTGACACACTCGAAAATAATGTCAGAAGTGAAAACCAGTAAACAAAACTAGTGATTTCATTCACAGTGCTACAGATGCAGAGTTCCTCACATGTGGAATATTTATAACTCCATCCTCACAATTTAGATAATGAAAGTCTTTGGACTGTGAAGCCAGAGAACCCACGCAAAGGCCCCGGGCAGGTGGGGGTATTGAACTCAGGACCTTGTTGCTGTGTGTAACAGTGCTAATCGCCACTGTGCTGCCTTGTTTGCAAGTGTAGTTATTATAATATGATTACGTTCCTCTTTGTAGTAGATTTAAGTAACACACTCCACTGAATTGTTAGAATCTCTGCCATCACTGATATAACTGATTAACAGAAACATGGAGGTGAAACACAGAAAGATTCCACTACACGATGTAACAATCCTACAAACTGGTGTGGGGTGTTGGAAATGTTACACTGAGTTTACAGAGTATTAATCACAGCAGATCCCAACACAGGTGCATTTGTGTACACAGCTCACCTGCAGGTATATCTTGTATGGCTCGTCTCCCCACATCCACCTCTCCTGTGTCTATGGTGTTGTTCTCTAGAAAAAGCATCTTACCTGCAGAAGGAAAACACATCAAACTGAATCCATGAGATGCTCTAAAAGCCACCATCATGGCTACGTAGGAAGAACACTGTCCATCATCGACATCGGAGATAATACCAGTGCTTGCTAGAGAGCTAACAGACACTGGAGACAGGTTACATTGGTTGTGGTACTTCACTACAGAAAATTCACTGCAGAAGAAATGATTATGTTTGGTCAGTTGAAAACAGTAAGTAAGTGAACATATAATAACACTCAGAGATTTCTTACAGGTTAATTAAGGTTTTCTTTTGAGTGAGTGCAAAGTCACAAAAGAAAACAAAAGCTGAACCTCAGAAAGTGTTGGCACGCTTACGTGGCTGATCCCTGTGGTTAACAGTTATATATGTAAATGGTAACTGGGCTGGTTCTTTTCTACTCTTGCAGAGCAGGTTGTATAAGCACCTTGGATGCTTTATACAACCTGCCTCATTCACTTTTGCTATGTTTTTCTGTGCTTTCTATCCAACATTCAGCCTACAGGAAACGCAACAAAGAGCAACTTGGGGTTAATATGTTGCTCAAGGATGTTTGGCACACAGACTCGAGCAGCCAGGAGTTGAACCACCACCACTGCTTTGATTAGTAGATGACATGTTCTTCCTCCTGACCTGTACCCCATACCTCACACAGAAACTCCAGTGTATGTCATGCTTTTAAGAGGGTAAAGAATAATCTGCAGGTATAACATCTGGAACAATGAAAGTGGAATTTGTAGAAAAATCTAACCAGTTAAAGTAAAAACCAGTTAACCTGGAACACCTACCACACAAACCATTAAAGAAAAGACTGGGAGGGCCATAACAACAAGGACAAACGTCAATGATGCATGTTTTATAGAATCTACACCTTACTAAACGTTGACAGAATGTATTATACTGTAATGGACGGGATTATGAGTTAACTTGGCTGTTGTGTTATTAATGTTATTGTGTTCAGAACTGCCACACTGTTAAAGCAAAGACGCCCTTAAACCTGCAACAATGTGATTTACTGAATGTCCTTGAATGTGTCAGTCGTGGACTGTGACACTAACACTAACTGATACTGAGAAAAGGTTCCTTCACACAAAGGAATCATGGCACACACACCAGTTTGCAGAGAGTAGAGCTAGAGTGTGTTCACCAGCACTGGCTCAGGTGTGTCAGCAGAGTGTGAATATTTACCTGTGCTATGCATTAGCTGATATGACATGCTGCATATAACACAAAGACGCAAACTATTATTTCTTATGTGAGAAAGACTCCCACCCCTGACGTTTCTGTAGTTCTCCTCACTCTTCCTGTGTATAACAGCTAACACACAGGAGTGGAGATCTGCTTTCCAACACTGCCATTTAACTCATTCTTTGCCTAAATCGTTTAAACCTGTTTAACTCTTTCTTTCTTTTCTTTAACATTATCTGTGACTTGTTTTCGACTCATATCCCTGACAAACAAATATTGTCTTTAATGTATTTGTGCTGAAGCTGAATATTTTACATTTTTATGTGGGTGCATTCATTGTGTTTTTTTTCATTTGGGGTCCTTAGGGACTAGTAAAGCGCTATATAAATACAGGCCATTTACCATTTAAACTGTTGTAAGTTTAAAGTTTGGGAGCAAACTTTTTCCAGCAGAAAGGAAACATTTATAGTCTTTCTCTGTTTCCAAACAACGATTTCAGAGCCCTCACAGCTTTCAGTAAACATCCTCCAACAGTCGGTGTGTGCTGCTGTTATCTCGCTCATTTTAAGTTTTATTCAGCACTGCTTTGTGGTGTGAACAGAAGGGATGAGCAGCGAGAAAAAGAAAAGAACGAATTGAGAAAAAAAGGCAAGAAAAGCTGAGAAAATGAAGACATGAAACTAAAAGAGTCTGACAGGCAGACAAAGAGAGAGAATAACCACAGAACAGAAAAGCTGCACATTTAACAAAAGCGTGACTGGCAGGGTGAGGTCAGCAGCCGTGGCTTTTGTCCTACATCTCTGTTACCTGTTACACTCATTTTTCTTTTACAATACTTCTCTGGTTTCTTTGCAATGCTGTTAGTCACTGCCTTCAAAATAAGTTTTCAGACTGCATAACTTAAAAACAAAGCATGTTATTGATGTGAAAATCTGTTTGGTTTGTATCTGGTTGCTTTGAGTTGTACTGTCCATTTCCTGTCTTCTGCCTCGAGTCCAGAGGGACTCAGAGCAGGGTCACTACATCTCCATCTTCAAAAAGCCAGTTAAGGGTGTTGTTCAAGTCCAACTCAGTGTGTGTGTGTGTGTGTGTGCCTGCCAAGCATCAAAGTGATATCAAACATCAGACTCTGAAAAGGGCTGAGAGAAACCCTGACCTCTGAGAGTGAGTGGCAGATTATAATATGTGGTAAACTCTGAAGGCTATCCTGGGCTCCTGTGTCCAGCTCTTTTCCACAGCTTTTATTGTTTTTAATGTCAAAAGAAAGGGAAGGAAAAATTCTTTAAGCAGGGACTCACTGTTGTCTGTAGACACTATAAATGTGTTGGGTGTTGTGTCTCTTCCTCCACCTCCATTTTCAAAGGCTCCGTATCCCTCACTCTCCTGAAGCTGCCAGTTTAGACCAAACAGGTGCATGGCTGCAAAGAGGAGCAGACGAACAGGGGGGCAAAATGTTTAGTGTTCAGCAGTAATCTATTAGACACTCAAATATGCAAGCGAACACCAGTCTAACCATTCGCTCACCTCCACACACACACATAAACAAGCATCAGGTGTGTGTTTGTGTTAAAGCATCAGACAACTTTAAACATCAAGCTCATCTCCTGCTACATCTCAGTTGAGAAATAAGTAGGATAAAAAGTGAAACGAGTATCCACCAGCTACAGAAACATCCACAACCACACAGCTCATCACAGATCTCAGCTCAAACTGTTGTTCACTCCTACAGGACAAGGAGCCTCAGAATTATGTTGAAACAAAATGAGCAAGCGTGTCACATGTTTCAGATCACAAACAAACCTGACTAACACTGAACATGCAGTTTTAAATGAAAATCAGATTTATTAAGTGAAAAACAATGGACCTGTCTCGCCCTGTGTGAAAAAAGAATTGCCCAATAATAAGTTGTGCTGCTGGCAGCGAGAAGAGTAAGTGTTTGCGATATGGATTTCAACATCCCCGCGGAAGAATGTTGTCCATGTCGTCTTTCTATAAAATTGGAGGGTTATGAGAACAGCCTGTTTAAGGTCACGCCAGGTCATCCAGATCCTGAAGCAGCAAAGCAACAGCAGCCCATCATACTACGACCACCATATTTGACCTTTTTATGGAATGCTGTTCATTTTGCACCACATGTAACAGGATGCAAACCTTTCAAAATGTTTAAATATTATGCCATAATTCCACAGAATAGTTTCCAAAAAGTCTTGTGGATCATGAACACGTCTGTGTGTTCCTTTAGTCAGCAGAGGTTTGTTCTTTGGAACTCTGCCAGTCTTTATCTCAACCTTGAATCATGAACAATATCTTATCTGAGGCAAGTGAGAGCCACGGTTCTTTGATGTTGGTCTGGGTTCTTTGATGTTATTCTGGGTTCTTTGAGGTTGTTCTGGGTTCTTTGATGTTATTCTGGGTTCTTTGAGGTTGTTCTGGGTTCTTTGATGTTGTTCTGGGTTCTTTGATGTTATTCTGGGTTCTTTGAGGTTGTTCTGGGTTCTTTGATGTTGTTCTGGGTTCTTTGATGTTGGTCTGGGTTCTTTGAGGTTGTTCTGGGTTCTTTGATGTTGTTCTGGGTACTTTGATGTTGGTCTGGGTTCTTTGATGTTGGTCTGGGTTCTTTGAGGTTGTTCTGGGTTCTTTGATGTTGTTCTGGGTTCTTTGATGTTGGTCTGGGTTCTTTGAGGTTGTTCTGGGTTCTTTGATGTTGTTCTGGGTACTTTGATGTTGGTCTGGGTTCTTTAATGTTGTTCTGGGTTCTTTGATGTTGTTCTGGGTTCTTTGAGGTTGTTCTGGGTTCTTTGATGTTGTTCTGGGTTCTTTGATGTTGGTCTGGGTTCTTTGAGGTTGTTCTGGGTTCTTTGATGTTGTTCTGGGTACTTTGATGTTGGTCTGGGTTCTTTAATGTTGTTCTGGGTTCTTTGATGTTGTTCTGGGTACTTTGATGTTGGTCTGGGTTCTTTGATGTTGTTCTGGGTTCTTTGATGTTGTTCTGGGTACTTTGATGTTGGTCTGGGTTCTTTAATGTTGGTCTGGGTTCTTTGATGTTATTCTGGGTTCTTTGATGTTGTTCTGGGTTCTTTGATGTTATTCTGGGTTCTTTGAGGTTATTCTGGGTTCTTTGATGTTGTTCTGGGTTCTTTGATGTTGTTCTGGGTACTTTGATGTTGGTCTGGGTTCTTTGATGTTGTTCTGGGTTCTTTGAGGTTGTTCTGGGTTCTTTGAGGTTATTCTGGGTTCTTTGATGTTGTTCTGGGTTCTTTGATGTTGTTCTGGGTACTTTGATGTTGGTCTGGGTTCTTTGATGTTATTCTGGGTTCTTTGAGGTTGTTCTGGGTACTTTGATGTTGTTCTGGGTTCTTTGATGTTATTCTGGGTTCTTTGATGTTGGTCTGGGTTCTTTGATGTTGTTCTGGGTTCTTTGATGTTGGTCTGGGTACTTTGATGTTGGTCTGGGTTCTTTGATGTTATTCTGGGTTCTTTGATGTTGTTCTGGGTTCTTTGATGTTGTTCTGGGTACTTTGATGTTGGTCTGGGTTCTTTGATGTTATTCTGGGTTCTTTGAGGTTGTTCTGGGTTCTTTGAGGTTGTTCTGGGTACTTTGATGTTGTTCTGGGTTCTTTGATGTTATTCTGGGTTCTTTGATGTTGGTCTGGGTACTTTGATGTTGTTCTGGGTTCTTTGATGTTGTTCTGGGTTCTTTGATGTTGTTCTGGGTACTTTGATGTTGGTCTGGGTTCTTTGATGTTGGTCTGGGTTCTTTGATGTTGGTCTCGGTACTTTGAAGTTGTTCTGGGTTCTTTGATGTTGGTCTGGGTTCTTTGATGTTGGTCTGGGTACTTTGATGTTGTTCTGGGTTCTTTGATGTTGGTCTGGGTTCTTTGATGTTGGTCTGGGTTCTTTGATGTTGGTCTGGGTACTTTGATGTTGTTCTGGTACTTTGATGTTGGTCTGGGTACTTTGATGTTGTTCTGGGTTCTTTGATGTTGGTCTGGGTTCTTTGATGTTGGTCTGGGTACTTTGATGTTGTTCTGGTACTTTGATGTTGGTCTGGGTTCTTTGATGTTGGTCTGGGTTCTTTGAAGTTGTTCTGGTACTTTGATGTTGTTCTGGGTACTTTGATGTTGGTCTGGGTTCTTTGAAGTTGTTCTGGGTTCTTTGATGTTGGTCTGGGTTCTTTGATGTTGGTCTGGGTACTTTGATGTTGTTCTGGTACTTTGATGTTGGTCTGGGTACTTTGATGTTGTTCTGGGTTCTTTGATGTTGGTCTCGGTACTTTGAAGTTGTTCTGGGTTCTTTGATGTTGGTCTGGGTTCTTTGATGTTGGTCTGGGTACTTTGATGTTGTTCTGGTACTTTGATGTTGGTCTGGGTTCTTTGATGTTGGTCTCGGTACTTTGAAGTTGTTCTGGGTTCTTTGATGTTCGTCTGGGTTCTTTGATGTTGTTCTGGTACTTTGATGTTGGTCTGGGTTCTTTGAGGACGGGGACAAACACTTTTTCTTAGCCCTGTATTTTCATCTTTTATTTCATTGTTCCAGTTTCTGTTTGTTTCAGAGGGTTTAGTCCTCCTGCGTCTTTCCCCCTCTGTTATATAATTTTATGCCTTTCCCTGTTAATGGTTATTTAGCTCCTGTTTTATTTTGGTAGTTTATTTACCCCCAGTGCCTTGCATTTATTAGCTGAAGCTATTTTTTCTCCCCTTATGAAACATTTTGTTATTTGGATTTTGTGTTTTCTTCCTCATTTTTAAAATACAGATAGTTTTTTGTTTTATTCCATCTGTCTCAGGGTTCCTTTACCTGTAACCGTTGTCTTGTTGGCCATCTCATTGTGTTGGACTTGCCAAACAATTCAAAACATCCTAGTACACAGGCAACAGTTTTTCAATTCAACAAAAGTCTGTAAAGATGACTTCTAGATTTAATTATAGACATAAAAAAGTTGTAAATTTGTTATGTATCTGAGGAAATCTGTAGTGCGGGATTAATTTGATCCAGATCAAAATACTTTTTCTATCATCAAGCCCATAGATAATCAGATGTCTGTCTGAAAGGAAACCCACACTCAGCCAGGCACATAAACTGTTTTTACAGTATCGCAGTTATCTTTTCATCTCCAATAAGTATGATGCACATGAACATGGAGTGCTATTTATAAAACACTTCACATTTTTGATTGACAGCTTTATTTTGAACAAATATAAATAAAATGAAAAACAAAATACATTTAAAAATAAAAAAGAAAGCAGAAGTTATAAAACACACAAACAAACATTAAGTTCCCATCAATAACGCTATCTACATGCTCCAAATGGAGAACGACGAATTCATCTACTCTTTTTAATACTAGTTAATAATTTACCAATTAGTGTTCATAATCTAGACACACATAAAACACTATCACACTTGTGATACCTTGTAAAAACAGTCTTTTCCTGTGTTTTCTAAGCACTTTGACATCCACAGCTTATCTTGATGTTTGTGTTTTCTCCTAAATAGCTTGATTGGATAATTTGTTATGACACAAAAATGTAAATACAACAATGTTATAACAATTGTATCATTAGCATCTTTTTCATTATTTATTTCACTTCTAGTCTCATTGCACATTCAGAGCACTTGTTTTTACAAGCCACATTTATTCAAACTTAAACAGCACTTTGTGTCTGTCAAGCTCACCAACAAACAACAACTTTGAGCTTCAGTATGTCCAAGGACACTTTAACTCTCACACAGGACCAGGTAAAGACTAAACCACTAACTGGCAGATTGTTCTACCTTCTGAGCTACAGCCACCACATCACTGCTTCAGACTACATATCACATTTAACACTTCATATATTTAGTGAGTTAGAGGATCAATAGGGGGTCCATGTCCCTCTTTCGGACACTCCCATAGGGCTTAAATCTGGGACTCACAGCCAATTGCTCTTAGAACTGAAGAACCTTCTGGGATGAAACGCCTTCAAGAAAACTTACAGAAGTTCAGACGATTTTCTTTCCAAGCTCCTTAGGCTGAACAACACCTTCATCACAAAATACAGGTAGCTGCTTTAAAAACAGAAAGGTTAACAACTAATATAATCTGTTGATATATTCTGTGTGACAATCTTAAGCCAATTTTTTTTTCCAGAGCTATTTTTTTCTAGGATCAACATTATTGTGACACATGACATTGTTCTAATAGCAAAGCTCCACCTCTATAATGTCTCTACTGTCTGGAACTTAAAAGAATTCGTGAATATCTGATTTCTGCACTCTCACTGTAATACATATTACAGTGAGTTGTGTCAAGGACCAATTACTGATTTAACATGGCAACATTTATTGAGAGAAACCCCTGCTGTGGATCCTCCTACGACGCTCAACACACACTAATGCAGTTATTCTGCACACACATAGACAACCATCTGCCTCATTAAATTAGAGCCCTGCTGTGCTAGCCTGTTACCCACAACCCCTCATAGTGAGCCATGAGCAAAGGGTCATGGGAGAGTGCTGGCTAATCAACAGCAGCCTGAATGTGCATGTGTCGGCGTCTGTGTGAGCCATAAGGTAAGAGGATAATGGCGAGGGCAACGATCATGCGAGAGCGAAAAACCAGTAGAACAATCTTGTGGATTTAAAGGTAGATTCAATCTAAAAACTATACATTCATCCATCACATGGTGTCAGCAGCTTTCTGCTACCAAATATTTCATATTATTTAGATATTTTATATTACCTTTGTGGAACTGACAACATAATGAGAAGAGTGCAATAGAAACTTCATTGTGGAAAAGTCTGCAGCATGAAGAAGACTGACTACCCCAAAGCAGACCAGGCCTTCACTCTGAGCCCAGTTCAGCCCACCCACAGTGGATGCACAGTTGTGCCAAAAACATTTTGCTTTTCCAAGATTTTATGAATCTAGAGGCTCCTCTTTTTCTTTTATCTGTTTATTGATTGATTTCTATCAGTGTTCTTCCAGTCACTACATTATATGTATAATATAATGTCATATAATAAGACAATGTAATAATATATTGGCTTCCCTTCATTGGCTCCCTGTTAAATCCAGAATTCAAAATCCTGCTCCTCACATACAAGGTCTTAAATAATCAGACCCCATCTTATCTTAAAGACCTTGTAGTACCATATCACCCTATTAGAGCACTTCGCTCTCGCTCTGCAGGCCTACTTGTTGTTCCTAGAGTATTTAAAAGTAGAATGGGAGGCAGAGCCTTCAGTTTTCAGGCCCCTCTTCTGTGGAACCAGCTTCCAGTTTGGATTCAGGAGACAGACACTATCTCTACTTTCAAGATTAGGCTTCAAACTTTCCTTTTTGCTAAAGCATATAGTTAGGGCTGGACCAGGTGACCCTGAATCCTCCCTTAGTTATGCTGCAATAGACATAGGCTGCCGGGGATTCCCATGATGCACTGGGTGTTTCTTCTTCACTCACTATGTGTTTACAGACCTCTCTGCATTGAATCATATCTGTTATTAACCTCTGTCTCTCTTCCACAGCATGTCTTTAGCCTGTCTTCCTTCTCTCACCCCAACCAATCACAGCAGATGGCCCCGCCCCTCCCTGAGCCTGGTTCTGCCGGAGGTTTCTTCCTGTTAAAAGGGAGTTTTTCCTTCCCACTGTTGCCAAAGTGCTTGCTCATAGGGGGTCATATGATTGTTGGGTTTTCTTCTGCATGTATTATTGTAGGGTCTACCTGACAATATAAAGCATCTTGAGGTGACTGTTGTTGTGATTTGGCGCTATATGAATATAATTTAATTGAAAATTGACAATGGCTAAGCTGACAGGAAGAATAGAAAAAGGGAAGTTAGGAGAAAATATAATAAAAGGATAGCACACAAATAGAAATGCACAATGTAATGTACCAATGCTGCATCTCTAATAAAAACCAAACAGAAGGAAAAAGAACATATAGCACCTGGGACGCAGAAATATGAAAATGCACAGAAACATAAATCACCAATCTTCTTGTTGTGTGTGTGTGTGTGTGTGTGTGTGTGTGTGTGTGTGTGACTTCACTGTGAGGGCTAACTGTTTTTAAGCCAGAAGAAACCCACAGAGAAGTCTTATGGAGAGCTACAGGGTGACCCCTGCAGGCTGAGCTATAGAAGCCTGTTTTGCCCCTTGTACTACCTACAGATACTCACGCTGAAAATCAAGACGAAGAAATTATGCAACTTGGCAGCCGAAAACTGCACTGTAACACAAAATAGTACTCAGTGATTTGTGTGGCCCCCATGTGCAGCATAAGGGCTCCGAATGAGATGACAGATGACATCCTGGGTGTGGGGAGGGTTCTCCTCTCAGGGGATCTGGACCTGGGCATCAATGAGCTGCCTGCATGCTCTCGCCACATGAAATAGTCATTCACCAGGAAGAACCTAGGACCAACGCTACCAGCATAGGGTCTGACAATGGATCCAAGGAGTACAGCCGGTACCTGATGGAAGTCAGGGTGCCATTAAGTAGCCTGCAGAGGTCTGTGCATCTGTGGCCCTTCATGGTTGTGCCTCCCCAGAACATCATGCTGAATGAAGTTACAGGCAGCAGAACGTTCTCCATACCATTGCACATTTGCAACATGTGCTCAGGGTGTACCTGCAAAAGGCACAGGGTGCCCATGGTGGGCCTGCCAATTCCTTTATTCTATGGCAAATGCCAGTAAGCCTCCATTGTGCCAGACAGTGTTCACAGAGCCCACTAGAGGACGCTGAACCCTCAGGCTTTCCTCAGGAGCTTTGGTTTTGGTTGGAGACATTCACACCAATTGGAGGTTATTTTGTAGGGCTCTGTTCCTCGTTGCACAAAGGAGCAGATACTTCTGCTACAGGACTGCACCTGGGCAGTTACCTGTCCAGCTATCCTAGAGTTACTGCCTGTCTCCTGAAATCTCCTCCATGCCCTTGAGACTGTGCTGGTAGCAAAATGTCAATATTGATGTGCTTTCCTGGAGGTTTTGGACTACCTGCACATCATTTCTAGAGTCCAGGTTTAGGGGGTGACTATAGCTCAAGAGGTAGGTCGTCTATTAATTGGAAGGTTGATGTTTTTATCTCTGAATGCTCCAGTCTGCATGCCAAATATCCTTGGGCAAGATACTAACTCCATGTTGCTCTCCATTGCATCCACTGCAGTGTGAATGCATGTGAATGTTAAATAGAAAGAAAGTGCTTGTATGAAAGGGCGAATGAGGCATGAAGCGCTTTAAGTGGTCAGGTAAAGTAGAAAAACACTATACAAGAATTAGTCCATCAGTCCAAGTATCGCCTTACGCTACCAAAGTGACGGTAGGCAAATGCAAAACTAGTAAAAAAAAAAAAAGCAATCTCGAGGAGGCAAAAAGTGTCAGTGGACCACCTGTAAAACTTGTTTTGGGGGTTGGTCTCGTTGCGGTGACTGCTCCTGTAGTTACGTTTCAGGTTTTTCCTTTATAGTTTCTTCATAGTTGTGACTAATATATCTAATACTTGTATTGATAAACTATGTATTGATAGACTGTGTACCGGGCAGCATCAGTGCAGAGACGCCAGCAGGAACAACAAACTGATTCACAAAGTTGGAACCATCAGAGTCAGTGAGTCCCAGGAGGTCACTGAACAAGCTCCAAACTGCTCTCCATCATGGACAGCTGATGAGACGCACCGCTCCACACTACCGAGGCTACAGAGCTCCTTCAGACCGGTTCAACCTGCTTCAGGTGATCATTCCTGTCTCTATAAAACTGAATAATAACTTCACTCTGTGGCAGATACAAGATGAATGTGACAAATATGATTCCACCCACCTGTTTTTTTAAATTTATAGTGCACGTGTTATTTATTAACACAAAGTCTAACACTCTTACACAATGTCAGTTTTACTTTGACAGTTTTCTAACTTAAAATTGACTTTGTTCTTTCACTGGTGTGTATATATGTTGTTTACTGTAGGCTCCATCCATCCATGCGTTGTCTCATCTGTTTCTGAGTTTCTTCATGTTACAGGAGGATATGTTTGTATTTGAGGTCTTTAAGCCTTCTTCACTTTGTCAGCAGCTCTGGCAGTAATCAGACCAGGGTGAGTGAAGCTAAGCTTTCCCAGAAATGTGGCCAATCACAGTTAATTCATTATTAACAAGGAGGGTCGGGAGGGTCCCTTCAATTCAAATATTATAGGCAGATTACATCTTTTGTATGTACTTAGGTTATCTTTATATAATTTTAACATTTGTTTCATGACTTGAAATATTTAAGTGTCATGAATATGCAAAGAATTCCAAAGTCAGGCCTCTGGGAAAATACTTTTTCACAGCACTGTGTCTTCCCTGGCTTCACACTCACTTTTTGTCGATTCCTTAGTTCAGACAGGAAGTTTATTTTCCCACCTTATGACATTTATTTCTTAAAAAGCGTTCTTCTTTCCGCCTTGTATCTCAGATCACAGCGCGGTCCTGCCTACCACCCACTCCTGCTCAGCTATGCAGGACTGTGGTTACTGTTACTGCAACTTTTCTGAAATGGCTCTAACGTGGGCCTCGCCTAATGTGACTTGCATTTAGCAAATAAACTCAACGTAATCAAACTGTTACTCAGTATGACGTTAGCTTGTAGTATCAGGGCCACACGAATAAAAACACAGATATCACCGAGCATTCTGAGAATAAAGTTGAAAGTACCAGATTAAAGTCGTAATTCTATTTCCAGAAAAAAGTCAAAATGTGGACATTACAGTCGCTCCCCCGACCCCCTCCCCACCCACCAACACCACACCGCCCACAAAGCCAGTGGCGAGGGATCTACATGTCCAAGGACCGTCTGAGCTTCAGCTGTAATTGCTTTAGTTCTATTGTGGGAATCAATGACCTTTGGAAAAAGAAAAACTCCCCTCTGACTCTGTTTTTTCTCTTCTTCCTTCTTGCACACAATCTAACAAGGAGTAAATTGCTTTGACAGTTTGAAAGTGTTGCAGGGAGAAAGAAAAGCACTGAAGGGCTTTTTATGACCACAGCTGGAAAAGTGACGCATACATACATATATAAATATATATATATATATATTTATTTTTTTTAAAGATGAAAATTCAGACATAATATATGAATACTTACAGATACTGCATTTCCTAACTGTAATGTTGTCAGGGGACGATCTTAACGAGTCATTCTTTTGTACTGTTATGCAGGTGTTGTCTCTTGGTATTATGTCTCTGCCGAGTGTGGGTTTAATAACTTAACTATCTGGTTATCTGATGGGCTCATCCCACAGAGAGAAAACCCCCACATGCAGCAACAATAGCACAAGGATGGCTTATATCAAGACGCTGAACAGACGGCAGGAATTCACAGTAACAGTGGACACAAATACAAGATTTCATTTGTCATTCAGTGGCATTATAGGTGTGTGTGTGTGTGTGTGTGTGTGTGTGTGTGTGTGTGTGTGTGTGTGTGTGTGTGTGTGTGTGTGTGTGTGTTAGCTTACCGATGCAGTAACAGAGCATGACAGACAGCAGTACAGACAGACCTACTGCACTGAGGGCTGTACACCTGAGAAAAAAGGAAACAAAGGAAACAAAGGTTGTAACACGTGTCACAGTTTTCTGGAGTAATTTTGGAAGCACTCATTTATTTTAATTACCAATCCCACCATCTTATTGGGGATTGTATTTATTTTTGCAAACAAACGTTAGCTCCAGCTTGAAGCCTTGTGTGACCACTCCCAAAATACCTCATGCTACTTCCTAACATTGGTCATTTTATCTGCATCATTGGACACTGCCGATAAAATATATCTGCATCTCTATGTCTGTGGAAGATAACATCTGATCAGAGTTTCGCCCTGCACCGAGTGTTTCTGGTTTGTGTGGAACTTGCAAAAGGAGAGTTAAAGGATATAAAATAGTTACCAAGGCATTACAATAAGCCACAAATCTGTGGTAGGCAAACAAATAGCAGAGTCAGCTGTTCTCTAGATTCTACTTTAAAGTCTCAACACATGAAAGCATTCATGAATGCTCTGCTCAGCATATCTTGTCACTCCTGTTGTAGTTGTTTCA
The DNA here is from genome assembly GCF_041146795.1 of Maylandia zebra. Lineage (NCBI taxonomy): Eukaryota > Metazoa > Chordata > Actinopteri > Cichliformes > Cichlidae > Maylandia > Maylandia zebra. The sequence continues at coordinate 3,748,311 of NC_135172.1, forward strand.
ATCGTTTACCTCGAACCTGAGAGCTCCACACTCGTGCTGATGGTTTTATAGATCCACTTTCTTTGATTCTACTTAAATAAACATCTACTCTACTGAAGCAAAGCATAAAAAGATAAATTTGATGCTTATCAAGTACAAAAAAATATCTATGAACTCTCTTTCTGTGAATAAAATGACTGTCATGCACTTTACACAGTTTCATATTTTGCATTTATTTCTCGACACAAATATACTGATTTAATTTATCAAGTGACCCAAAAACTGATCAAATGTGATCTCTATGAGGACAAAAGAGAAATCACTTCAGTTGTGTGGATCTGGGAGAACCGCCTCTCTCTGTGCTCTCTGGGAAAGTTCTTGAAAGAGACAGGATGCAAAGTGTGCTGTGTGTTTTTCCCACTCATCTGAAGAACATACCCCGGTAGCCAAATTGGCCCAGGAGTGGTCTAACTCGAGCTTGTTTGCCAGCATCTCCCCAAACTCCTGAAACTCTGAGTAAAGTCAAAGCGTGTGCTTGCAGGTACTCTTTCTTACTGATGGACAATAAGGTGAAAAATTCATTTTACCTCCATGAGCAGTACTTGGAGGATTTCTTGAACTTGAAGGCTGAGCGGGATAGAGTATTCCTAGGTAACGGCCTGGTAGGAGGGGAGTACACTGAGCCTGTTGCCATAGTGTAGCCAGGAGTAGCTGTGGAGAAGAGGGGGGTAGTGCCTGTGCCTGTTTTAAAGAGGAAGTGCCTACAGTGAGAGAGAAAAGGGAGGAACACATTAGTTACAGTTACATATACTGAAATTCTTTACATACACAGGAAATGAACTGCTGTGTTACAGTGTTGCCACTTGGTGACAGCGCCAAATGACTGTGTGAAAATAAGTCTCATTACACACCACAATCAAGTGGCTGAGCTGTCGAACTACAGCAAAGCTTGTTTTCAGTACTGTGTCTCAGACCTTTATACAGATTTCATGAACACAGTGTCACAACCTTCCAAGACAACTTTAGAGTCATGAAACTTACACAAATAATCTGGAAACCCTGTGAGACCCAGCCCATCAAAGAACTGAGATGTTTAATAACCCTTATAACAAAATCCACTTTGTTTTGCTATATCATGTTGTGTATGATATGTTTTTATTAGATATTTTTTGTATCACATTTGATACATTGGGTGTTTTTGGCAACTTTTTGTTAACAACAATGTTAATTTTAGACAAAAAAAAAGAGTTTTGTCGATAGCACTTTGAAATTATGGCAAGTATTGATCATGTTGATGAGATAGAGGTCATTAAAGGGTTAAACTCAATTTGCTGTCCAACAAGTGCAGGCAAAATAAAGGCGTGTTTCCTCAGGGTCAACACAAACCTTTAAAAACACACACAAACAAACGTCAATTAAGCAACCTCACAAACACACACACTGCCCAAGACGTCTAGCTGTAAAATAGCCTCTCACTGGCTGTAAGCAGCAACCAGTGGTTAATACCAGTTTGGTAAAAGTGACTGTGTAGGAATGACAAATAATCAAAACTAAGGTTGAAACATTGCCACACAGTCTTGGGTGTAGTACTGTATATGTCCTAAACACCAGTTCAGCATTCTAACAGCTTGTGGGAGAAAGCGGTTCATTCTGCAGGTTCAGTCTGTAGTAGGGCTGGGCGATATGGCCTAAAATCAATATCACGATAAATTGAGCAGTTAACCTCGATAACGATAAATGGACGATAACCACCCCAAGTGCCAAAGAAACAAACGTTTTTGTTTTCTTCATTTGATGGGGCTGTGGCAGGCAGCATAGTTCCTCCAGTTATTTTGATAATATTATTCCCCCTAGACCTATTCATTGCAATTATATTATTACCACTTTAAAGGACTGTAAAATGTCACTGAAAATAAATGAAGACAATAGTAGTAAGTACTTTTAGTGGTTAAGATTTATTAACTGAACAAAATAAAAAGTGTAGGATACAATATGTAACCATGCTCTCTAAAAAATGTGTATCCCTTGTAAACAAAATAGTTTAATAATAAATATGTTTCACATTGGCTATTCACAAAGTAAACAATGATTGTGCAAATGTAATGCCGTCATGGACAAAGGCCTATCTCTGCTAAGGCCTTGAGGTACTAGAACTTGTAAACAAATAATGTCACAAACACAAATGTCAATTGAACACAGAAAAAACGATAATAAATACTAAGCACTGCCATGTGACTCGTGAAAACTATAAACTCTTAAACAAAAACATTAAATAGTGCTGTTTGCAAAAAACTTCAATAGAACACTGATAGTTAAAATTAGGCAGGGCTTGAACAGGGCACTTCAAAAAGGGGCAGCAGCAGACTTGGTATCCTGAGCGGTTCAATCAAACTACTGTTGTAGATGTTTACCTGAGTAGTGTTTACTCCAGGTTCTTGCTAAGAAACACAAGCATATTGACCATGTCAGGTTTCAGGCAGGATCTTTAATTTACAAAGTTAAAAAGGGTTGGCACAGTAATAAAACATTTTAAAAATCATGTATTTTGCTACATTTCACAGCACAACATGATCAACACTGTCTCACAATAAGTCTTCTGTAAAAACTTTCTGGATACACTGCTGCTCAGCAGTCTTAAGTATTTTATGCCTATATAAACATTATTCAAACATTAATACTTTCAATTTTGAATATGACGCACAGAATTAAAGTCACTTTAAAACACACCAGATGTCACCACCCAAATATATTAAGATGTACACACTTACCGATTGCCAGGTGCAGCCTGTGCCCAAAACATTGCACCCGTGTCCATTTATTGAGCTTGACAGCTTTCACAATATTTGGGCCGTTGTCAGTTGTTATAGCAACAAGGTCCTCTTCACTGATGTCCCATGCAGACAGCATCGCTCTCAACCCCTGTCCAACCATCTCCCCCGTGTGATCAGATGGAAAATAGGCCGTCTCGAGCACTCTGGTACGCAGCTCCCATTTGTTGTCGATGTAATGAACTGTGAGACTAATATACGGCTCCATTGTACGGCTGGACCAGAGATCGGATGTGGCTGCAACGTGCTTAACGTATCTCAATTCAGCAGCAACCTTTTCCCTCTCTGTGCTGTACATGCTGGGAATGATAGTTTTTGAAAAATATTTTCGTGATGGGAGTTCGTATTGTCAATTATTTTCATGAAGTGTCTGAACCCGTTGCGTTCCACTGTAGCAATAGGAGCCATGTCTTTTGCTATGTGGTAGCCTATAGCATTTGTGATTTCTTGCCATCTTTTTGAAGTTCGCTCATATAGTTGAGTACTAGCAAATGCTTCGGTTATTGACCGCTGCCTGGTGGAGGAAGACGTTTTTGCTGGTCCTACTCTCTTCTCGCTTTGAGCTTTTTTTATGTCTTCGAATTGAATCACATGGTTGTGCTGCAGGTGGTGGAAGAGGTTGGTTGTGTTACCTTGACTTGACGCAACAGTCTTTTTGCAGAGTTTACATTTAACAATTTTTTGATCAATATCATCCTTGTTGAATCCAAAATGTTCCCAAACGATTGATGATGCATTTTTTTTGTTAACAAGCGTCTCCTCTTCCTCCTCCACCAGCTCTACCTCCGTCGCTGCTGCTTCAACATTTAAATCGTCCTCCATTTGTTCACCCGTGTCTCGTCTTGTTACAGGTAGTAGAGTCATGTGACTCCACCCCGTCAAGTCTGTAACGTAGCACAGCGTCTTAAAGGGACATGAACATCGCCAACCTGCACATGCCTTTTCTTTTTTTTAAATACCGAATTTACCGACATGGGCAAAATGACGTCGATGAGAGTCATAAATTTCGGTAACGATAACTTTTTGATATATCGCCCAGCCCTAGTCTGCAGGTTCAGTCTGTAGGTTCAGTCTGTAGGTTCAGTCTGTAGGTTCAGTCTGCAGGTTCAGTCTCTAGGTTCAGTCTGTAGGTTCAGTCTGTAGGTTCAGTCTGCAGGTTCAGTCTGCAGGTTCAGTCTGCAGGTTCAGTCTGTAGGTTCAGTCTGCAGGTTCAGTCTCTAGGTTCAGTCTCTAGGTTCAGTCTGCAGGTTCAGTCTCTAGGTTCAGTCTGCAGGTTCAGTCTGTAGGTTCAGTCTGTAGGTTCAGTCTGTAGGTTCAGTCTGCAGGTTCAGTCTCTAGGTTCAGTCTGCAGGTTCAGTCTGTAGGTTCAGTCTGCAGGTTCAGTCTCTAGGTTCAGTCTGCAGGTTCAGTCTGTAGGTTCAGTCTGCAGGTTCAGTCTGCAGGTTCAGTCTGCAGGTTCAGTCTCTAGGTTCAGTCTCTAGGTTCAGTCTGCAGGTTCAGTCTCTAGGTTCAGTCTGCAGGTTCAGTCTGTAGGTTCAGTCTGTAGGTTCAGTCTGCAGGTTCAGTCTCTAGGTTCAGTCTGCAGGTTCAGTCTGTAGGTTCAGTCTGCAGGTTCAGTCTGCAGGTTCAGTCTCTAGGTTCAGTCTGCAGGTTCAGTCTGCAGGTTCAGTCTGCAGGTTCAGTCTGTAGGTTCAGTCTGTAGGTTCAGTCTGTAGGTTCAGTCTGCAGGTTCAGTCTCTAGGTTCAGTCTGCAGGTTCAGTCTGTAGGTTCAGTCTGCAGGTTCAGTCTGCAGGTTCAGTCTGTAGGTTCAGTCTGTAGGTTCAGTCTGCAGGTTCAGTCTCTAGGTTCAGTCTGCAGGTTCAGTCTGTAGGTTCAGTCTGCAGGTTCAGTCTGCAGGTTCAGTCTGCAGGTTCAGTCTCTAGGTTCAGTCTCTAGGTTCAGTCTGCAGGTTCAGTCTGTAGGTTCAGTCTCTAGGTTCAGCCTCTGTTAACGTGGAACCGTTTGCCTGATGGCATCAGTTAAGAACATTTATGGATACGGTGTGAGGGGTCCTTTATTATGTTTAGTGGCCTATTCCTGCAGAATCTCTGGAAGAGGTCTTGGACAGAGGAAAGGAAACTCTCGGCTGCTCCAACTAGTCTCTGCAGTCATGTTTTGTCTGACATACTGCAGCTAGAATACCACGCTGACACACATTATGACAACCACACCACTTAAAAAAATTCTGAGGATGCTGGTGAGGAGAGGGACTTGTTTCAAACTCCTTTCTTTGCTTTTTGGATCACTGAGATTTTCTGATGCTAGTTCAGACCTTGCAAGATCTCCACACCTAGGAACCTGACATCTTCCTCTCCCTCTACTGATTGGCCGCTGATGGTGAAGGGGGGAGCATGCTTGATCCACACCTTGTGAAAGTCGATGATCACCTTTTATGTTTCGGCTACATTTAGCACCCGATGGTTCTCCCTACACCAGCCCTCAAGGTGTTCAACTTTTTTTCAATGCAATGATTCATCATTTCCACGAATCAGTCCCACCACTGTGGTATCATATTCGAACTTAATGATTAGGTTACCCTCATATCTAGATACACAGTTGTATGTTAGCAGCATAAACAACAGTGGGCTGAGAACACAGCCTTGAGAAGATCCAGTGCTCAGTGTAATAGGCTTGGAGTTGTTTTTCCCAACATGGAGAGACTGAGGTCTCTCAGTCAGAAAGACCAGGATCCAGAGACATACGGTGGTGTTCAGGCCAAGTAAGGAGAGTTTCTCTATTAGTCTCTGTGAAATCATGAGCTAAACCCAATGTACAGGAGTCTGGCGAAGGTATCTTTCAGGTCCAGATGGGTGATGACCGAGTGTAATGTGGTGGACATTTTTTCCCAGTTTAGGTTTCTTTAGTTATTTGTCATCCCTCATTGCCTGTTTTGCCACTACGCCACTTTGTTAATAAACATCACTAGCATTGGTTCTGTGACTGTTTTTGCTGGGGGGTCCGAGGAGCCCGTCCGGCCATCATCCTCGCCTGCAGCGCCACCCTCGCCTGCAGCATCAGCATCATTCACCCTCGCCTGCAGCAGCAGCATCCTCCGCTTCGCCTGCAGCACCCTCATCCTCCGCTTCGCCTGCAGCAGCCTCCGCTTCAGCTTCTGCCTCGCCTGGTGCTGCGGGGCCACGCCGCCTTCAGGTCCCCAACTGCCGCCTCACCATCGTCGGTCATCTGCCAGGCCGCATGTTGGGCATCATCGCCACTGTGGACGACCTCCTGAACGCTGCCGCTGCCTTCCGCGCGGCCGGCCTCCAGACTTGTGTCGCCGTCACCACTGCCTTCCGCATGGCCAGCCTCCGGAGATGAACTGTTCTGGACTGCTGTGCCGCCGTCCTCCGGGTCGGCCTCCCGAACTGTTTTGGATCTGCTCTCTGTGCTTCGGGGGGTTTCCTTTGGTTGTTTTTGGACTCCTGTGTGTTCTCCTGCCTGTTGCTGGTTCGTCTGTGTTCCACGGTGTCTTTTTCCTTATCTGCGTCTCTCTGCCTCTCACACTGTTTGGTATCATCTCAGGTTTGTTATTTAGTTTTCCCAGTTTAGGTTTCTTTAGTTATTTGCCATCCCTCATTGCCTGTTTTGCCACTACGCCACTTTGTAAATAAACATCACTAGCATTATCATCTACTGCCTGCATTTTGGGTCCTTTCTCCCTCCAACACCACATGGCTCGCCTTGGCAGACGTGACAGTTTCGTTACTGGCCTGCTATGCCTCAGAAGTGGTTTGTAAGCAGACACCAGCATAATGAAAAGTTGATCAGAGCAGCCGAGGTGTGTGTGTGTGTGTGTGTGTGTGTGTGGGGGGGGGGGGGGGGGGGGGTAGTCTTGCATGCATCTGGGTGGTTTGTATACACAAAGTGCAACATGCTCCCTCCTCTGGTTTTAAAATCCACACATTGCTTGAACTTAGGGAGCACAGCCTTTAAACTGGTGTGGTTAAAATCTCCTGCAATCACTATGAAGCTATCCAGGTGTTTAGTTTAGCTCACTGATGGCGTTGTGTAGCCCTCCAACTGTCTCAGTAGGAGTAGCCTTAGCATTAGCGTCGGAAGCTACGTAAACAACTACAATAACCGTGGTAAATACTCTTGACAGATAAAATGGCCAACATTTTACAATAAGAAACTCTGCCATGTGAGAACAGTGTTAGGTAGCTAATGTGGTACACCAGGTTATATTTCTATGATGCAGAGACCCCATCTTGGCTCTTACCACTGTTAGCGCCTCTGACTGTTTTGAACAGATGCGGCTACTAACTAAAGATGGCTAGCTAGGATACAGTCTTTCATCCAAATATTGTCACTTCTGGCTCAGAAAAGCAAACATGGCAGTAACCAAAACATTAATGTTAAAGCTTTAAAATTGCGATTCAATAACCAATGGATGACATCCAGTGATTAAATGAGTTTTTCACGCAGGCTGTACACTTCCAAACTCTGTACTCTCCCAAATCTAACATCAAGCCCTCATTTAGTTTATGACCCATCATTCATCTACATCTACAGCTAATTGTAGTTAAACATAAAATGCAATCACAGGGTTAACAATATTTGTTTGGGATACTTGACATATTTAGGATGTTAACGACATCTTTGAGAGTTTTGTAATATCTATTAAGTCAATAAGAAGTGTCCAAAGTGTTCATGCAGACAAATATTCTGGCCACATCATAGCCAGGTTATTCTTGAGGGAAGTTAGTTTGAATTGCTTATCCATCTTAGTGTCACAGGTGTTTCTATAACAGCTGACATACAGGTAGACAAATGAGTGGGCACAGTCTGGACAGACTGCCAGTCCTTTAAACTTTAGTAGCGTGAACGGAAAAGGAGAAAAAGGCAGCTGAGGGGCCAGTTAGTTTATGGCCAGGTATTTTTGAAAAAGATACTGAAGTGGAATATGTAGCTGCAACAAGTGGTGCTCCCACCTGCAACGTGCGGTTCGTCAGTATTACCTGAAAGATAATCACCTGAAAAACAAAGCTAATTAAAGCTGCTACCACAGGCTACATTTCTTGAGTCCTCAGACAGAAACTGTTGAGAATGAAGATGAAAAAGTTGTCAGAGAGCTCATCTTGTTCTTGACACTAGCAAGATAAACAGGTTATTAGCCCTCTACAACAGTCAACCAAAGGACAATGGGTCATATACAGATGACTTTCTAGAGGTTCATTAAAAGAAAAAATCCGTCTTTGGAAAATTTCAGAGTAAATATGAAATTTCTATTTAGCACATAGGAACATGTAGGCCTACAGTAATTATCAAGGTCACAATGTTCAATTAATGACAGGACCTCAGCTAATGATCATCTGTAATTCTAATTAGACTGTTCTCTAATAGGGCTGTGTGATTAACAATTAGAACCAATTATAAGAAGGGCTCTTCAATTAATACGTGCCTGTGGGCAATATGTGAAGAGAGAGACAGAGAGAGGAAAAGAAGGCAAAAGTGAGAAACCAGCAGATGAATCATGGACTGATTTTGTGTAAAGTAGTGTTTTAGTGTGTAATCAAAGGCATGAGAGATGCTCAATCACTCGACCAAACAATGGCCCAAAACAATAAGGAAGGATTTGTAATTACATTCATTACATTACACTAAGTTCATGCCAGGAGTTTGTTACCCAGAAATGATGACTGTATTATATTTTGGTACATTAACTCATCAATTTAAAAAAGTACAAACATCTACATCAACATAACAAACCACCACATAAATCGAGGAGATGAATTAGTGCGGTTGCTGATTTTGTTCAGATCTTAGAGAGGAGACAAACTGAGGCGATGACGATGAACTCTTAGATCCAATGTTCCAAAGACACAGGGAAGAACAACTTCCACAGGTACTCTTAAACCCAATCACATCCATGCACACCTTATCATCCTCTCTCTCTCTCTCTGTGACCTCACTGCAACATGAGTTAAAACATAGTTGAAACTTTAAAATCACTTGGTTACATTTTCTTCTTTTTTGTCTTGTACTTTTAAGTGATTTATTATTAATTCCATCACATATGAAAATGCTTTCCTTTATGTCTCATTCGGCTAATTAATTCAGTTCAATTCAATTCTATGTATACAACAACAAATCACAACAACAGTCGCCTCCAGGCGCTTTATATTGTAAGGTAGACCCTACAATAATAAAAAGAAAAAAGAGAAAACCCCAACAATCACATCAAATCCTATGACCAAGCACTTTGGCGACAATGGGAAGGAAAAACTCCCTTCTAACAGGAAGAAACTTCCAGCACTGCCAGGCTCAGGCATCTGCTGTTACCGCTGAGAGAATGAAGACAAGACAAAGACATGCTGTGGAAGAGAGCCAGAGATTATAATGAGTAATAATTAAACGCAGAGAGGTTTATAAACACATGAGTGAAAAAGGTGACCAAAGAAGAAACACCCAGTGCATCATGAGAATCCCCCAGTAGCCTACAGCTATTGCAGCATAACTAAGGGAGGATTCAGGGTCACCTGGTCCAGCCCTAACTATATGCTTTAGCAAAAAGGAAAGTTTGAAGCCTAATCTTGAAAGTAGAGATAGTGTCTGTCTCCTGAATCCAAACTGGAAGCTGGTTCCACAGAAGAGGGGCCTGAAAACTGAAGGCTCTGCCTCCCATTCTACTTTTAAATACTCTAGGAACAACAAGTAGGCCTGCAGAGCGAGAGCGAAGTGCTCTAATAGGCTGATATGGTACTACAAGCTATTATTCAAGACCTTGAGTAGCCCTGAATTTTCATTATTTCAAAAAAAGAAGAAAAAAACTGTCCTTAATCAAGCACTTGAGTCCAAGTAGTTTTGGGAGTTGGTTTTTAATAAAGTTTACTTACTTAAAGCCCCACCTTGTTAAACTTAGCTGACCACATTTTTTTGGAATGCTGAGCTCAATTTCACAAGCCACAGCCGGGCCTGATCAATACCAGAAATGTTGAATCAATAAATTTCTTACATATAACCTGAATGACAAAGAGGAGTAAGCTGTAAGATCACAGAAAGCAACAATTTATAGAAACTAAAGAACAGAGAACAAAGTCACTGTCAGTCTGGAACTTCAACAGATCCTGGTGAGAGTCATTATCCACAAATGAAGGTAAACTTGGAAGAGTAGTGAACCTTTCTTTTAGTAGCCAGTCTCTTAAAATTATTCCAAGCGCAATAAAAAAAGAGAGTGGGGCAGTGAAAACCACTGCTGACAAAAAACAACACAAATGCTCGTCTCACATGAGCCAAAGATTGATCCCCCGAATATTTAGAAACATATACTACAGACTGGTTTAATAAAGTTAAACTCCTGGCAAAGAAACACGGCATATCATAAAAAGAACATCATGCCAACAGTCAAACATGGCAGTGGTAGCTTTAGAGTCATGGCTTTGCTGCCTCAGGACCTGGATGACGTGGAACCATGAACTCTGCTCTCTACCACAAAATTCTTAAGAACAATGTTTGTGTCCTGAAGCTCAAGTTCACTTGGTTTAGATATGAATGACTCAAAGAAACTGAAATGATGGTTTTGGAGTGACCTAATCAAAGTCCTACCAGATCAGACTGACATGCTTTGATATGACCTTAAACATATATATTATTCATAGTCAAAAAACTCCAGTGTGGCTCAATAATTATTCTTCCAAACTTGTTGCCAAACACATGATTGCAGTTCTAAGCACAACTGATAATTAGGTTCAGGTGGTATATATGTTTTTACATACTGCCAGGCAGCTTTTTCCCCTTAATAAGTGAAAACATGATTTAAAAAATGCATTTTGTATTTACTTAGTTTATCTTAGGTCTTTGTCTAAGTTGTTTGATGATCTGAAACATTAAAGTGGAACAAATATCCAAAAGAAATGAAGAAATCAGATTTTTTTTTTTAGGACAGACCAATTGTTGAATATGAACTTAAGGATTTGGGTTTCTGAATAAAGACATATTATTGGAACTTCACAAAAAACATGGAAAGTGAAGTAAATAGCAGAATAAAGCGTGTGCATGTGTGCAGCACAAATCGATTACAGCAGAAAGAGACAGACACGGATAATCAAGTGTGAAATGATTGTAAGCGGTGCTCTTAGCTGAAAGTAGCCCGCTGTCAGCCCTAACTAATCTTGTAACAATATCACTTCATATGCACTATTTTCAACCTGTTTTACATTAAGACACTTAACAATCATCTGGTCTTGATTACAATGGAACTGACACAAAGAGGATTAGAACCATGTTGATGCTTGTTTAACAAAAATGTAGTCAAGTGTAAATGTTGTATCTGCTATAACAACACATTTCTACTCACAATATCTACTCACACACATCGCCATGGTGACATAATATTTTTAATTTACGTGCATTTCGTCATTTAACTTTGGTTTCATTCTGTGCCTCATGTGTGTCTGGTACAGGACCACCTCACGGAGTTATTTCAGAAGAAAACAACAATGTAAGCATGCCAGTAAATAACTTTGTAACACAGTAAACT